>NC_090780.1:15425000-16027500 GCF_040054535.1 Antennarius striatus | reverse complement strand
GTTGGCCTATTTGTTATTCCCACAGCGTCTGACAGAGAAGATAGATAGATGGATAGATGGATAGATAGATAGATAGATAGATAGATAGATAGATAGATAGATAGATAGATAGATAGATAGATAGATAGATAGATAGATAGATAGATAGATAGATAGATAGATAGATAGATAGATAGATAGATAGACAGACAGACAGACAGACAGACAGACAGACAGACAGACAGACAGACAGACAGACAGACAGACAGACAGACAGTCTTCGATCCAGAGCGATGCCCTTGCTCCACTTGATGGGTGTGGCCCTTCATTCACGGAGCTGGTTAAACAGCATCCTTATTGCGCAGGTGCGTCTCATCTTCTCACCATAAAAAGGCCAGAATGGTTAGTAATCGTGTACAAACGCTGCCACACGCGCTACCTGCCATCTGCCCACCACACAATAAACTGGGATTCATTTGAGAGTCTCTCCTAATGTGCCAGATGGCGTTGGGGATGACATTTGCCCAATGAAGCCAGTTATGACAACACATTGAAGTCAGGGGAAGACCCCGATAAGAATGACGAGCATATGCAGGTGAGCGACCCGGAAGCTGTGTCTGACAGACATGAGATTGTTTGGTTCTACAGTTTGAAATGAAGACACATGAACATAGTGTACATCATGTCAGGTGAGCTGACACATCATCTACTCTGAACACATAGAGCTGATTTTAAGAAGACTAAATGTATAGTCTTGATTAGACACTGGTTGGGCCCATTCACCAACGCTAACATGAACTGAAGAGGATCAGCAGCCTTTATCATTGGTCAGGAAAATCATTTGATCAGTCTGATTTGTTTTTGGTGTCTGAATATATTTTTTTCTTCAACGCTGCAAGATTGTGTCATAGTATCATCTATTATACTTTAAACTACTCATGGAAATGTGCGATGGGTCAGAAATGTTGTGTGTATAAAGTCACAGAGTCAGGAATTGCTTCCTTTTTCAACATTACATGATGAATGATTGACTACCATTAACCTGAGTAGAAGAGGACACACATTCCAAAATGAAAACAGAGCTTTGTCAGATTGTGATCAATGGATGCCCCTAATTCTTTGTTAATGTTAATGAAAAGTGTGAGAACCCCAATGTCAGATCTCTTGATTGTGCATGTCTTCATGTCTTGGTAGAGGTATGGGCCCTTAGTGCTTATATTCTTGTTTCATTTTAGTCATATAAATTTATTTCTGCCTCTAGTGGTTTTCTTTATGAAGAGGGGTGGAATGTGAACAGTGAATGTGTAACCTCCACATCCACGTCCACTCCCAGCAAGAAACAAAAAGTCAACCGGGGAATGTCTTGAGCAAAAAAATTATACATCTGAAGAATGAACATGACATTAAAATGAAATTTCTCCAGGTTGAATTTTAAAAAATGAAGAAGATTTGCTTTATTTGGATATTTAAGAATACCAGTATTTCAATCATCACATGCCAGGATGAAATAAACTTTTAGACATCACACCTTTTTCTATTTATAAGCTTAAACCACTTAATGGATCTTGATGAAACTTCTTTGGGTTCAAGAACCTGTTAAATTTTGAAACAGCCAAAGGGGAAGAGTCACCTATTATATGTTTTCCTGCTTTTTAGAATATTTTAAGACGAGAAAGATTACCATAAAACTGGGAGGGAAGGCGGGGTGTCTTCAGTGCCAATGGAAAGACTTCATTACATTTCAAGGCTGGACAAGCTGGAATTCTTAGGATCCATAATAGCATTTCATTAAAGAAAGGCATTTAGAAGTCATCTGAATGGTCCATATTAATTGCAATTCATATTTGAGGAAAAGGTTCAATTTTCAGAATTTCAAATAAGAAAAATAATCTCTGAAAAGAACTATTTTGTTGGATGTGTCTAGAAAGTTTTTGACTTACGCTCTGGTAACAAAACATGCTGGACAGATAAAAGGATCTGGCACTTATATTCTCCTCCTCACTTTGTTCTTCACTGGGGATAAACCATGTTTTAATTAGGGGAAGACTGTGACAGATCATATTAAAAGAAAGACGACATGTTCATAATATTACAGCTTTTCTCTGTAAATATTGTTTTTCAAACTAGTTTTGGATGGTGGTGATAAACTGTCCATTAGCTTCCAAACCCTTCTTTAACACAGTTGTATATTCTATACAGTACATTATGCAGCTGATACGCATTTGACTTCTTCAACAGGCCAACGATGGCAGCTGTTCTTTGAATGCATTCTTATTTCAGACAGTTAACCCACTACGCATAAGGCTTTGTTAGGTATTGCTCAATTGCCTCGAAATCATTTGTGACAAACTAATGGTTTAAATTGTTGATTTGAATTCTGCTGATGGACACCACAAAGGAAGGAGCACACTGAGAGTAGCAGCCGTTGTGCTAGTACCTGGCCCACAGCACTAAAGAACAGTAATGGTTCTAATTCCAATAAAGAGAAAATCCAAGGTCACACTGTGAACTTCCTTCCCATCAGAAGACCACAGAGACTGGATGGGAGAGTGCATAATATCCTCACAGCTATTTTTACCCTCAAATTAAAATCTATGACATGTTGAAATGACTGCAGTGTGCAAGAGGGGTATTCAAAGCAGACACTAATGACGCTTATTAATGGCGTGAATGAAGTCTTGACAGGTCGTGTGTCATTCTGCAGGCAATGCTCCACTGGCATAATGGCTAATGTAAGTGGGGATAATTATATATATTATACCCTGTCTTATGGTATTTTGGCAGGAGTATGAGGAGCCAGGCAGTTATAGAGGAGAGTGAAAGCATTTGCTCTTTTTGTGATAGAGATGTGCATGCGTGTGTTTGTGTGAGCGCATATGCATGTGTGCATTCATCCCCATCCTCAGCAGCCATGAATAATAGTGAGCCAATAGCACCAAACAGTGGTGGAACAAGACGCCTGCATAAAGAGACCGATAAGCATCATTCACAACATCTGTGTTCTGATATAAACATTTTGTTCCAGGCAATAATTTGATGTTCACCACGAGTGAATCAGACCAAACAACAGATAGGGCTTTCTTTGTAAGAATAAATGCAGTGCAGATGATTAAGTATGCATGTGTGTATGATGTACTGTCGTTTGCCTGCCTTTTCTAAAGTGCAAATATAAGTAATGACTGTTAAATTCATGTTGGAGGCCCAGACCTGTGAAGAAGCCTCATAGATCAGAAAAAAGTCGGAAAGAATGAGGGGGAAATAATGTAAAGATACAAGAATAATGTAAAACAGAAAATAAAAATAAGAATAATTAGTCGTCTTTTGTAAGCGTGATTACAAATCATCCTTGGATCTTTTAATTAAAAAAATTCCATAACATATAATTGATAATTTTCAAATACCGGTAAATTTCATATTAATTGCTATTATATTATTACAAATGATCAAATCTGAATAGAAGAAAACTGAGAAATACTGAACTCTTGACAAAAAAAGTGCAACCATAATCTTAATTAGAAAATACCATGTTGATGATGATGATGATGATGATGATGATGATGATGATGATGATGATGATGATGATGATGATGGCGATGATGACGATGATGACGATGATGACGATGATAACCATCAACTGTTGGGGAGGCAAAATGCAAATTTTACCACATTTTACTTTTTAAAAAATAATATAACTGAGGATTTTTTAATTTATTTTTGTTTTGTTGGGGTTTTCTTTTTATTTTAAATGAAAATTTAAAATTTATTTTTTTTTAAATTAAATGTAAGTATTTTAAATGAAATTTTAAATTTTTATTTTAAATGAGACCAAAATTAATGAATTTGTCCATTCAGACACAGATGCCAGCTAACCAGGCAAAAGACAAAAACAATACTACTCACTAATCTTACAAATCCAAAATGCTACATGTGGGAAAAAACCTGATAGATATACTGGGTGTTTCTGTGGGTACTGGTTGTGGATTTGTGTGCGGAGCCAGGGACAGCTGTGAGGGGCCAGTGGGAGGCGAGGATGTGGAGGTGGAAGCTGGCTGAGTGGATCTTATAGCGGATCTCTCTTCTCTGTGATGTTGGCAGGACAGAGTTGTCTAATTGGAGGCCCGGCGGTAAAAGCTGTTCATTAATGCCTCTGCCTCTCCGTCCCCCTGTTCAAACACCTTGCCTCATTTATCTCTGTATTTACCAATCCCCCCACACCCCCTACACCCCCATCCCAGCACAGGACCTCAAAACACACCAAAGGTTCAATGTGGAATGAGGGGGGAAAAAAGTAAGGGGAAAGGAGAGGAGCAGGGAGGGGAAGGGAAGGAAGGAGAGACAGGGTAACTTATGCTCAGTGGGAATTAACAAAGCACTTAGTAATTAAATCTGAATTGACATTCTGGTAATTAGCCACTTGATTAGGAGCAATAACACAATTAGCCAACCAGTCTTTGCTAATTGTTAATTAGTATAAGCAAAGTTATTGTGTGTGTGGCGGAGGGAGGCATGTAAAAGAACAAATGTTAATCTGTCTCTCTTTCAACTGTCCCCTTTCTTTTTTCTTCTTGCTGCCTCTCTGTTGAGCTAGCAGGCAGGTTCAATGCATGTCTTTTCACACAAGCTGCATTCAAAGGCACCAGTTGGTAATTAGCTAAAAGTCTAATCGAAGATATCATCAGAGAGCAGGCTGAGCCGCGCTGGCACATCTCCATGTTTCTCCGCCGTCGCCGGTAACATTCCTCTTCCCCGCCTGCGTCTTGCGAAGTGTCATACGGGGGGGGTATTTGTTCTGAATAAAGATGTGATGTGGATTAAATACAATCATAAAAGGGGGGAGAAGAAGCCGCAGTGCTGGAGATGAATCTTAAGGGGATGTAATTCATCTAAAAGGTTTTAGTTTATGAGGCAGAGGAACAGAACACCTCATTAAAGGCAGGGAGAGGAGAGAGGACACAGGAAAATAGATGAAGGAACAATAAAGATGTTCAAGAAGTGGAATTTACATTGGTCACAGGTGAAACATGGGTTATTTTCAATTAAGATAGACTTGGTGGAACAATAAATTTCATTTGCACATTACTCTTACACAAACTTGAAGTAGGTCGGGGCAAACTCAGCAAATTTTTTTGAAAGATAAAAAAAAGAACTGAGAATGTCAATCTCAATAAGTTTATCCACTCATCCATTTATCGTTATCACAGCAGCTTCACTCCGGCGGTAAACACCACTGCGCTGCTAATCTCCTGTAACTTGCCCAATCGATCGATACACCAGTCAAGAGGGTACAGAAGATACACACTGGAATCAGCAGCTCCACAAACAGCCACTTACACAAATATACACATCAGCACACACACACGAAAACCAACTCATGCATTGATAACCCTGCATATGCCAGCGTGGGCGCGGGCATGTGAATAGGAGCGTGTAGCTCCAGATTAGCTGGTCTGCTAACACAAATATTTGGCAGCAGGATGAGCTGTCTCAGGACTCACCAGAACATGAAATTAACCAGGAAAAGGTGGAGGCGCTAGCAGAGCTAAAGCAGCGCTGCTGAGATCAGAGATGTAGCGAGAGAAAGAAGCGGAGGAGGCAGCAGCTCGGTGCCATCCCCAAGACCGGGAAAAGTGAAGGAGATGTTGTAAAAGTTGGAACTGTAAGGGGTAAATTTGTGCATTTATTCTTAATTTCTTTAAATGAAATTTGGGTGATTTAAAAACATGCAAAAAGGGAGTATATTGATAACGTGGTTCCTGCTGAGTCCCACCCACTGTGGCTCTAATTGGATTCTTATTACCAGGCCGGCCTCCATCCTTGGAATGATGGATTCATACCGCACGGAATTCCATTAATCATTCCTTATTCACAGTCCACTCTGAGGAGAGGGCAAATTCATTTCTTGGTGTGCCGAGCAGCCACCATAATGAATATTCATGAGAGGAAATTTGGGGTCAGGCCTAATAAGGGAGGTAATTTGTAATTTGCGCTCTTTCCACTTGGGTCTTGTTCAGCAGGTTAACCTATAGAACAGACAGAAACGTAAAACAGACACACTAGAAGTCACACTTATACATACTGTGTTATTACTGCCAGGTGGAAGAGAGTGGTGTATGTATTTGGTCTACTTTTTAGAACATGAGCCTAATATTAGTAACATTATCAAGAACTTTTTGTGGAAATCACCCCAGAAAGAGCCTGATATGAGAATAACAATATGTTTCTCTGGTGGCTTTAAAGCACAGTGGTATTTGTGCTTCCTTAACTTCACTGAGACACTTACAGTCTCGGTCTGGCTAAATGAGACTCAAGCGTACATGGTATTATTAGAATTCTATTTTATGCATTTTACCAAAAAAAAAAATCAAAAAAACAATTCAGAGTTTCAGAGTAAAGTTTAACATTTTCTTCAAAGCTTATGGAGCAGCCAGTCGTCTGGCTGACACACTGTGAGGTCATGACCCCAACAGATCTCTGATCACAGCGCAAGGAACCCTCTCTGTGTGTCAGGATGGGGTTTACTTCTCTTAAAATCAAACTAAAACTTCCTTTTCAGTCATGTTTTGTCCTTAATATTGTCTCATGCATTTTATACAGTTTGCATATTTGCATGTACATGCTTTGCTTGTATTTGTATGAGTACACATGCATGGTTATGTTTCTATTGTGTTTACTTTGTGCTGGTTTTCTTTGTGTTCTGCTTTGGGCACTTTGAGTAAGTGTGAGCTTAAAATGCTGATTAAAAGATAATTAGTTCATTTCTAAAAACATAAGGACCTGAAACCCTCAAAACTGTGACATTGTAAACGTGTATTTCAGCGTAGGACTGCTGCTGTGACTGCCACCACTCCAGACTCAAAGCTGGAATAAAACAAAGAATGAAAAACGGTCTTAATTTTGTAAAATGGCAGCTTGTTCCTGCCTGACCAAACACGCCCTGTAGACTGTGGAACACTGAGGAAACAGCAGCTGTAAGAGAAAAATAACAAGCTCCTTCTCTCTGCTTTTGTATCACACCACTCTTTCCCCAAAAGCATTTTACTACCCCTGAAATTATGCCCACCTGGCATCACTTAAAGTCACTTAATTAATAATTTATTAATACATTTCAGGTGATTAAAATTCATGAACAGAAAGTGTTTTTAAAATAGTGCCCTTGCACCCTCAGGGTGTCCAATCAGTGCTCTGTGTTCGTTAGATCAGGAAGGAATAATTAATTGTACCTGAATGTTTAGTTGGGTCAGGCAGCAGGGGCAGAATGCCTACACACACATGTATGCGTGCGTGTGTGTTTGTGTGTGCGCGCGCACGTGCACCATACAACTCGTGGGCTTTGCACCACAGCAGCTTCATGTAGTAAATGCATTCTTTGGGCGCATATATATATATATATATAAAATGTATGAAAACACAAAACACAAACGTTTATACTTTCTAAATATATACCAAATAGTGATGGTGATGTGATGCTACAGCATGTCTTTGTTCACACAGACTACATAAAATAAGACACAAGGACATGAGTTATATTACATCAAGCGTGTCGATCAGACTGATTGTTGGATAAAGTCATGTTTAAGCTTTCCATTACGTATCGACATTGTTCTAGGGCACCACCACTTGAGGCGTGAGCTGGAAAAGCTGCTCCTCATTGAAACAGCATACAGTTTATTTTCAGATGCGTAATTTATTTATTTTTTTTGACTTGCACCAACACAGTTTTTCTGCCCCAAGGCAAGTCAGAGTCAATTCCAGAAGAGGTGAAGACCTGTAGAGGGCCTGTGGATGTATGGAGATGTAAGACATAGATAGAAGGTGAAATGCCAGAAATGCACATTGCAATGAGGGCCCATTTGAATAAGTGGGGCCCATTTTTTTAGAGGGTTCAGACACAGAAACCTTGCTGGGGCTCTTTACTGTTCACTGATCACTTCCTAAATCAAGATAAATAAACAACCTGTATTGATTATACAGTATTAAACCCAACATCTGAAGTGCAGGTCAGCCAAGCAGATTGAGCTCAAGGTTGGCCCCCAATAAGTGGACAATTCCAGGGGCTGCAGCTCTGCCCGACGACCCTTTGCTCTGCTGCAGTTGGGCGTGTTGATTCTGAACCCTGAGATACACCATCAGTATTCTGACTGTAAAGGTTCTGCTTACATTTAACCCCCCCACCCAATTACACTCTGCCACCCTGTCGTAACCTGCCATACCTGTCATCACTGCCCTTCTCCGTTGGCTGTCATCAGTCTCTCTCACACCTGTTAAGTAATCATGATATGGACATGATGTCAAAGACCTGTCTCTTCAAACACATACACACACACCCCCACACACACACACACACCTTGAACTGATTGACAGCCTGACTCCCCTCTAGAGGTTAGCTCATGCTCGGGGGGACACCGCCTTCACAAAGACACATAAACACGTATATTTTAGGGTACGTAACTGAAACCTTGATGTGAGAACTTTCAAACTTTAAGTGTATTTTCACATTTTGTTTCTCTGCATTGTAACAAATAGATTTATTTCATTGTTTTTATTAGAAGGACATAAGCTGATTGCATATAAATGAAGAAATGAAGCAGCTTGTCAGAATAGGAGAAGTTAAGCCACTGAAACAGTTTTACTTATATACTGTGTGTGTGTGTGTGTGTGTGTGTGTGTGCGTGCGTGCGTGCGTGCGCGTGCGTGCGTGTGCTGAGGAGCAGGCATGAAGGAGTTCTGACTTGCATCTCCAAACATTTAAACTGTTGAACACTGGAGGACCAGAGGGGGCCAGGGGGGTGCACAGATGCACCTCTGTATAGACAGACACGTGCTACTGAAGGTTTCAGCGCTGAACACGGGTGGATGCTGCCGAGGTGAGCAGAGGGTCCGTTTCTCCATCCTCTCATGTATAATACATCTCTCTCAATTTCACCCCAAGGTTCAGAAGCCCAGGGCCCCAGAGACCAACACAGTCTTTTAAAGATATGTGCTCACTTAATCACTGAAGAAAAGGGCCCCTAGAGCTAGCCTAATATTATAATTAATTAATTCAACCAAAAAGGAGTATTAAATTTCCTCCCTCTTAGGATATCAGCTGAATACATTGACCTTTGTGGAAATCGCCCTCTAATTCGAATTAGGTTTTCAAGCTGCTTACAGACTAAACTTGTTTCCTTTTCTCCTCTCCAGCCTTTTGGTTTCTCTTTTGTCCATACGAGTTTGTATGTGTGTGTGTGTGTGTGTGTGTGTGTGTGTGTGTGTGTGTGTGTGTGTGTGTGTGTGTGTGTGTGTGTGCTTGTGTGTGTGTGTGTGTGTGTGGGGGGGGGGAGTGCATGAGTAAGTAACAGCACAAGTTTGTCTCCATATTGTGCCTTCATCTTGAGTCTGAATTACTGCTCTGCTGTATGCACGTCTGTGTGTGTGTGTGTGTGTGTGTGTGCGCGCGCGCGCACGTGAGTGATCCCTAGTTTTATCTCCCTGCTGTAACACAGAAAAGAACAGAAACTTTTCTTATTGCCGCAGAGATGGTGGAATAGCAGGCAGCTAAGTCTCTGTCTATCTCTGTCTCTCTCTCAGCGGTGCAGCGGCTCCCCAGTGTACTCTGGGTCTTCAGTAACTCTGACTGAAGTTCAGAAGGGTTAGGTAGTATACTCAAGAGGAAGGGGGGAGACAAGAGGAAGAGGAGGAGGGGGGTTAAGTAGGATTGGAACAGTGGCAGTTTTAAAACAGAACTTTAAATCTCCACCTACGAGAGAGGGGGGTGGGGGTGTGAGGGAGGACAATGTGGCGTGCTGTTATCTTCAGGTCTCTGAAAGACAGGAGACGAGAGGATGAGAATAAAAAGAAGCTTTAAGAAGGGTGTAAATGTGATAACAGCGGTAGGCTGTAAGATCTACGCTGCTTTTCAGGCAGGTGCGGGGAAAAAAAAGTCAAATCCTCACGACCTTCAAATTTGAAGTTCAGCGAACACAACAGCCAAACGAAACGGAAGAGGATTTGCAAGATGGATGGATGAATGGATGAGTGGATGGATTGGCAGAGAAACAAACACGGTGAACGAACAAACAGATCTCAGGAGCTTAGGTTTGGAGTGAATCATGTGCGCCAGACCATTAGCGAGGCATTTATCTGCATGTTTTGGGGTGGGGGTGGGGGTGGGGGGGTTTCTTTGCTTGTCAAGGACGATGATGTTGTCCATTGTAGGAAGTCTTTCTGAAAATGAATTTCTTAGTCTCAAAGGGAAAAAGAAGTCTGACATGAAGATATGATGCAGGACTCATCGCCCTCTCTGGTACTCCATCAACTGCCAGGGAAAAGGATGGAGTGGTTAAACCTTCAAATGTGACAAATGTGTCGGACGCATTATTTATCTTTTTAATGATAAGCCTAATTTAGTGCCTCTTCAATCAACCTGCAAAAGAGAGATATGTTTGAGTGTTTATGTCCCACCTTTGATCCTTTAAACAGCGGAACAACAGTTTTGTCATTACTGTATGTTCTCGGGCAGCCTGTCGGGGGAAATTTAGAGATGACACCACGTCTTCATTTTACAAAGGTTGCTCTGGAAGCTCCATCTTTCAGGGGACGACGGTCTCTGCAATTCAAACAACATATTCATTTTCTCTGCTCAGAAATGTCAGTCAGACCTTGTTAGTCTTCTGCCTTGGCTGTACTGGACCGGGTTATGGACCACTGACTCCCCCCACTGGCCACCCAGTGGGTGTAAAACTGAATGTCACCAATACGGTAAAGGTGTCTGCTACTTGATCTTTCTTGATGGCACAAAAATATATTCTAAATACATTTAATCCCAGCACCCATCAAATAATATTAGTTCTTATCAGAATACTTCATGCGTGTTATTTTCCTCGTGTATGTGCACCAAGGGTTGGAGGTTACCTCCCTCCTCTTCTTTGTGGAGCAGGAGCGTTCACATATGGAGCAGAGGAGAGGTGAGACAGGTGAGAATAGTGTATCGATAAGCCATTAATCTGTTTTGTTTTATTTTATGAGAAGAAGACATTAAAGATGTCAGTGCTAAAAGTCTTTTTCTTTTTTAAATTTTAATAAATGAATCTAAAGAAATGCTTTTATTCATGGAGAGATTTGTTTTTTCTTTCAATACACAAACAGCTTTGAGTAAAAGTCATGCTGTTACTGACAGGAAGCAAATATTCTGTTAGAATGATGCTTTAAATTGATCTTTAGTGTTTTATTAGTATATTAGTATTAGTGTATTATTAATATTAAGGACATTATTAGCATTTTATCAATAATCAGATTCTGTATTTTATTTGATGGCAAAAAGGGAAGAAAATAGAGGGAAAGAAAGATAAATGGAGACAGGTGAGGGGGTAGACAGGTAGTTTTTTTTCATCCACATTATAATCTTTATCAGAGACTGTTTTATCAGAGTTGTGCTGATACACTCCTCCACCAAAATGTAATGACGTCATAAGTAGCCTATTTATTTACTATGGGATGTCATTTGATCAGAAAGGAGGGGGGTGGATGGATGAGAGAGTCCGAATTACCATGAAACTGAATCGGAAAAACGATTTATATATGAATTAATTTGACATGAAGGTCTGATCCCAGAATTTGCCCATTCATGACAGACACATCCTCTCCTGAACATCTAACTCACTCTTTGAGGGCTACATATGGAAAACTTCCATGCATGGCACTCCTCCTCTCCCTTCCATCTCCTCTTCCACTGCAGTCTGAGTCGAAGTTTGAAAGAACAATAAAGACCCAGACCAGAACCCCCACTTCCACCATCACCGCCCCCGCTTCACCTCATATCTTCTGCAACTCATCTCCTCAGCTCCGCACACATGAAAAGACTGATCCTTCCATGCCACTGTTAATGGCGGGGACATTATTCATCTCTCCAGCCAATTTGAGCTCCTTTTCTTTCAGGAATAGAGGCATGAGGGGTTGAGGGGAGTATTAAATATGTAGAGGAAGATGGACAATAGTGCAGCAGAATAAAAAGGGGCAGCAGAGGTGGGAACGAAGAAGGACGGGAGGTGTGTGGCGATGGTGTCAAGGCTGAGTTAATTAGTGAAAGAATGTGAGGAAAAATGTGTGAAGGGTGTTTGCGAGCTTTCTGTTATGACCTTTCAGAGGGACGCTGGTTTTATCCTGTGTGTTAGTCTGTGTTCTGATTCCAATATAAATATAAAGTCAAATTAGAATGCTTCTAAACTGTCAACTCTTGATTGTAAGGACAGATTCTGTGTGCAGGCAAACAAAAAAAGGACAAAATGGAAGAAGTTTGAGGAAAAAAGAAATTACAGACTTTCAAAGGTCCCTCAAAAACTTTAGGACAAACTTGAAACTGCAGTGCGGATAAATGATGGAGTAAAAATCAATGTTGTGTCATTGTGCCATCTTCATTAGAGGCTTTTTGATAGTGGGCCATCAGGTTCTACAGGAGTATGTATGCCTGCAAAAGCTATAAAAAATGTCTCTAATCTCCATTCATGTGGTAAAAGCCAGTATTTTTGGTATGACTTCCACTCTGCCTGTCAGGTGGAATGTATAGTGAGTGGCCCGGGCAGGAGAGATCATAAAGTAGACTTTGATTGACGGTATCTTAATGGAGGAGGACGGATCAATAAGTAATATCAGCAGGTTTTAATTCAAGGCAATACACATAAACCTTTACCAACTTCACAATGTCACTCATTGTTCATAAAAGTTTTCCCCACATCTCTTCGGACAAAAAGACATAAATCCATCAAAAGCCGTCTCGGTTTTATGGTCCCCCCTCCCTCTGCTCTTCTTTTTCTCCTTTCATCCCCCCTCATCTCCATTTTGATGTCTGTCTATTAGCAGAAGGTGAGGCCTTTCCTGCTCTCACATCCAGGGGCTAAATTAGCTCAATCAGCCCCCTTTCACCTCTCCTCCATGGGCTTCAAGCTGAGTGACACACTGCTCCCCTGGGAGGAAAGGACGAGTCACACACACACACACACACACACACACACACACACACACACACACACACACACACACACACACACACACACACACACACACACACACAAGTGGAGGGAGATGTTGGAGTGAGGAAGAAGAAGGATGAAACAGAGGATTGGTTGGAGAGATGAACCTTCATTTCCGTCGACGCTCGACTCTGGGGGGGGGGGGGGCTCCTCGTATGCTGCAAGTTGAAAAATGTGAGGTTTAACTTCTCCCTCCTCCTCACCCCCTGTAAGGCACGCTGGTGCTCAAGGTGTCGCTGCCAGACCCACTTCAAGAGGCCCAGCCATCACAAAAAGAGGTGATGGGTGACTCTGACTGCATCGACTTCACTGCACCCCTATCACTCTATACCGGATCCAAGCTCTGCATTCGTGCGCCAACATCGCTTAAATGGCACCTTGATGTTTGATTTGTCTCAACCTTTTCCCCTTTTCACTCTTACTAAACAGCCACCCAAGTGTCTGTGGAAGTGCAAGGCAGGCACTTCTGCTTCAGTAATAGCCGTGCATGTATGTGTGTTGGGGGAGATGGGCGAAAAGGTGGTGATCGGAGTGAGCCATAAGATCTACTCCTTGCAGCTCTACAGGGATTTATTAGACTGGGGAGTACATTAGCATCATAAAGACCTGGGAGAATGGGCCTGTGGATGGGACACCACTACTACACTTTAACATGCACTGCAGCATCAGTCAGTGTGTATATGTGTGTGAGTGTGAATGTGTTATGTGTGAGGATGAGGAATAAGATTACCCCAATTTAACTTAAGAAAGGCTGTTAAATGGTTTATGGATCATCCCGAAGCAGCCCTGGACTAATACATCAAGAGCTGATGGAAAAAGCGGTGGAAGGGAAGAAAAGACGCCGCAAAAGAGGGAGGCAGGTGTACACCGAAGGCCACCAACTCACAGAAGATTTAATAAATTTGCACCACTGAATTTCATTTGTCAAAAGCTTGATTTTTCTTGTTAAATTATGTGTACTGGTAATTCTGTCCTGCTAGGATTTTATAAAAGGTTTTAATTCACCGTATATCAATAACCAGCCGTCGCTGCAAGATGACAGTGTAGGAGAAATAATGCAACTCTGCCTGCATTTGTGAACAAGCAAAAATGAGAATTGGCTCTTCAGCAGTACTTAAAATGAGTTAATTGAACGGCAGCTCAGTCCTCTCTGTCTGCAGCAGTAATACAGCAGTAATACAGCATCACACCGAAGGGCTGGAGACGAGTAGGCGTCTGCGGGACAGACCTCGAATGCCCCCTGGTGGTGGTTTGCTGCAGCGACATGAAGTGGATTTATCTCGTCTGTGTCCCTCACGAACACATTTAAACGTTTGATGGAGATCACGAGTGGACTGTACTTGTTTTTCCTTCAACCTCAGGTTTACTTCTGTAAGAGAGTTTCTGGAGGACCTTTTGTAATTATTTGTTTTTTCTTCTAAAAGCAAAATGCTACCAGGTCTCTATAATAGTGATTTTACTAAGGATCATATCAAAACAAGCATTTCTTCTATGATTTGTAGTTAATTTAAGTAAAATTAATAATTACTAATAAAAAGCTGTAGATTAGATTTAATATTAAATTATTATTATTAAATAGATTTAATAAATCCAAATATGCAAGTGTTAATGAAAGTTACATTTTCTGTGTTTGTGCTCTGGAAGTTTAAATGTCTGAGTCACCCTCGTCTCAGTCTGCACTGGTTTCCTAAATAGTGATATTAGATGTCAGCAGAGTTAAACTGACTTTTAAGGAAAGAACACGGGACTTAATTCATAGAGTCCAGTCTTCGGCTGTAATGTTGCTTTTTTTTTTTGCTTTTTTGTGAGGGAAAATTTAACCTCGCAGGGATTCCTTTTTTTTTCTTTTCTTTTTTTTTTTGTTACTAACAGCTCAAAGCAATGTCAGTCAAGCCCCACACAAATACTTGATTTTGAAAGTCATGTCAATAAAGAAAACACTAAACACCAGTGAATTGATTCTGGTAAAACATTTTATATTCTCTGTCAAATCAGACCCTCTCTTCCCTGTAAGGTTTTCTCTGTAGAGCGCCCTCCAGTGGAAGAAAAGAGGATGCCTGAGCAGGAGTGCTGGCTGGGTGACAGTACAATGGTTAAACAGTAGCTGATCCAGACAAGGCACATCAGCAGACAGATACAGACAGATTCAGTCAGTGCCAGACACCACTGCCATCAGTGCACCTTGGCTCAAAGTAAATCCATTCAACTTTCAGTCCCCATGGACACCAAAGTCAGAAAGGGAGGACGAGTGGTGAAAAATGCTCCAAACTGCACTAGTTTAACCAGAACCAACATTAAAACTTACATTCATAAAATTAACAATTTTAATAAATTCAAAGCAATTGATCACCATTCCTTCCTTCTGGCTGGCTGGCTCCAAATGTTAATTTAAAACAGAGAAAAATAAAATAATCATATAAAAATTTCATCAAAAATGAAAAGAATATCTTCATCTTTCGAAAGTTTGTGGGAATCATGATTTTCACAAAAGACTCCCAGTTCTAGTTGGTGGCCTGAATGCCTTCATACTGGACGTAGTGGAAACAGTTAAAAGGGCACTTTTGGGAAAAAACAAACAAACACTGAAACTAAAACAAATACAAATAAAATACATTTCAGTGGCTTATTGCATATAACATTGAAAATAAATCTAATTTCATAATTCTTCAATGTACAATGTCAAAATAATAATAATATCGTTCCAGTGCTTTGGGAGGTAAAAACAACAAGCAACAAACTATATAGTAAAGAAAAAAAAAGATTTTAATTAGGAAACAAAATCATCCTTCAAAAGTTACTTCTACTACCGTCATCGGCACTGATCATAAGCTACATCGAATCAAAACCAAGCCACAGGTTTACCACAGCACAGGTAAAACTAAGGTCCGCCTCAGGCTGCTCCCGCTGTCACTATGACAACTGCATCCTGTGGGATAAGTTCCCTTTATTGTCGGTGGCACCTGGAGGAGTGGACCTGAGTTCTATCACTGAGCAGGAAGGTTCCCCTGACTTGGGAAGCATACAGGAGACTCATTAATACACTGAGGTGAAAACAGCTGCCAGGGCTGCACTGCATGTATCATATGCACTTCAGAACATTTGCACAAATGTGTACGAGGTGACTACATTTATGTGTGTTTGTGAACCAATCGATCATTCTCTCATCTCTGGCTGGGCATACCTTTAAAGTATAGATTGATATTCACTGTTAAAATGTGATTTTAGCCAATTTGAGACAAAAATCACTACTGGAGTGGTTTTGTTATTACCTATTCGCTCCCATATTAGACCCAGCCACTGTGTCTTTCCTTAATGCTGGGACCTGGTGGGAGTAAAATGAACCGCTTATCTCCTGTAACAACAAAGGTATTGTTGGTACAGAAGTACTCTAAACTCTACGCAATATACAGGCATAATTGAAACTGATTAAACACTGCTCACGACCTCTCACCGATAAAAACGTGCTTTTGAAGAGCAGCAACAGCAGCTGCAAAAAAAATCAAAAGGCACATCAGTAGGAGTTATGAGGTTGACTCAGCTCAGGTTAACATCTGCTTCGACTTAAAATGATCCCTCTCGTGTATTTTGTTTCACTACCTGAGTACCACGCCTCATTGAGTTGGATGTTACACTGCTGTTTGGAGACTATTAAATGTTTTGTCTACCTACTATCCTGAAACAACAAACTAAAACAGTTTTGTCTTTGGCTGAATGTCCTGACAAATTTCAAGCATGAAGAAACTGCGACAGAGCAGCGAGTGTGCATGTGCACATGTTTGTAAAAGACAATTACAGCTAGAAGTGGAGTCCACACATTTAATAAAAAGGGTTTCACTTTCCCATGATAAATGATGCATCCAGTAACTTTTAAAATTTGTATATAGACAATTTAAGAATACATTTTCAGCTTTTACACCAAGCAGCTCGGGCTAGAGGCCAAAGTGAAATGTGGAAAAACATATGAAGGAGAAGAGGGAGCAGTGTGAGTGGACTGCATCCCCACTGGAAACATTATGCATGCAGGACCATGAAGCTATTTCTATTTAATTCACTATCATCCATTTAATCATTTATGGTTGCTAAAGGAGGTTGATGGGAGGAGATAAAAACTTGTCCTCTGTCAAGTGAAACAATACGCTCAGTTTAATCCGCTGCTAGTTTTTGTCTGGTTCAATTATGATTCATAGTATGACCTGTATGGAAACAGCGCCGAGTGCTTCATGACCCCTGACCCCCCTCCCACAAGTCGAGGTTCGACCGGTGTAAAAGCTCAGTCTGCTGGGCTAAGTTTCGTACTGCTCACATGCACGTCTGAAGTAATTTCAGCTGTGTGAGAAATGTGCGCTGTGCTGGTAATAAAGGATCATTGTAATTCAGTTGTGTGAAAAAATTGATTTCACTGATGTGTGTTCAGTTTACGTGACGTGTAGGTGCTGACTGAAAGATGTCACGTCCGTTGGCTGATTCCTTTCAGCTGTATGTGATGTGAATGTGTTGCATTGCGCTGATGTCACTTTATACCCCTTTTTACTCTGCTTCACTACAACCCCTATGAAATCTTGCCTATGCCTGTGTTTGCGTGAATAAGTGAATGTCTGTGGGTGTGAGTGACTGTCTGTGTGAGTGGATACATGCGTGAGTGAATGCATGTCTACAGTATGTCTCCATCCTCAATGCTGAAGCTAGATCTGCGGCTGGAGTCGACTGAGGCTTCAGGGGACATGGTGGAGAGCAGTGGGTCCCCACCCATGGGAGACAGGGGCTCGTCCATCATCAGGAAGCCCAACTCACCTCTCCTCCCCTGCAGGTCCAGTCCGCCCAGGTCACCTAGCCCCGACATGCCGTCTGAGAAGCTGGGCATCCCATCAGACATTTCTAGTGACTGGGCAAAGTCAAAGGGCTGGGAGCTGCCAACGGATGGGAACTGAATAGGTGGTTGGGGCTGGAGGTGGTGGGGGAGTGGCGGCATATGCCGGTGCTGAGGCTGGCCCTGGTGGTGAAAATGGGTCTGTGGGTGGAAGTGGTGCTGCTGAGCCTGAAGATGAGCCTGGTTCTGGTGCAAGTGCTGGGCCTGGTGATGGA
This sequence comes from Antennarius striatus, assembly GCF_040054535.1. Classification (NCBI taxonomy): domain Eukaryota; kingdom Metazoa; phylum Chordata; class Actinopteri; order Lophiiformes; family Antennariidae; genus Antennarius; species Antennarius striatus. The sequence goes on along the minus strand of NC_090780.1, from coordinate 16,009,435 downwards.
CTTGTGCCTGGGGGTGAGGCAGATTCTCCTCTGGGCTGGTCTCTTGTTTGATGTAAGTTGCCATCAGGTCAGCCGCGTTCAGGCCAGAGGTAGCGTTGCTGGGCAGGCCGTGCAGGCGAGCTTGCATTTCCAACTCCTGCAAACGGCAACACAGTCAGCTTCAAAGCGTTTCCTGTGATTGTTTTTCTCTGCTGGTGTGGCTGCGTTACCTGGATGCGTAGCAGCAGCTGCTTGTTGGCCATCTCCATTCGTTTGAAGTTGTTCTCCACTTCTCTGGTCCTCTGAACATCCTTCTGCATGCGTTTAATGTATTCTACAGATGCTCGCAATATGGTGCCTTTGTTCCAGCGCACATCACTGCACACACAGGCGAGTATAAAGAGGTAAGTAACTATCAGCAACCAATTTCCTTCAAATACTCGTCACGCTGTGACTGAAAATAGAGAGCAGACAAAGCCACTCACAGGTCATTGGTTTTGGGGATCATAGTTCCCAGCTCCTTGATACGATCGTTGATGTTGAATCTCCTCCTCCTTTCAACTGTGAAACAGGAAAAAAAGAGACAACGGGAAGGACACAATTAACTCATTGGCTGTATTTTGTATTTTGCAGCAATTGATCTCCTACGGCCGACTTTCTCTGACACTCTGGACATTTATAGGTGTTTTCTTTTTGCTTTTGACCGATAGGACGATGCTTCACTCAAAGTAACATTGCCTTCGCTTGCGGGTGAGCACTGACAGTCGCAAATTTTGTTGCATCTTAAGATGCCGCAATTTTTTCCGTCTTCTTCTGATTCGCCCTTCTCTGTCCTGTAACTGGTTCAGTCTTCATTACGCTAAATTCCACAAATCTACCAGAATGTCCCCCAGCCCTCCCCGATGAAAAATATAATTGACATCTGTATGCATCTGTAGATGTCATTGGCAGCCAGTGAAGTAATTGTTGTCATACTGCATACAGTGAACTTATGCAAACACACACGGACATGTAAAGTCATGGGCAATTACACGTAGGTGCCAGGACAGCAAAAATTACCAGGTTAACCATCCACCCACTGGTTGCACTGTGTCAGCAAAATCGTGCCAGGGCTATATAAAAAAAAGATTATGGTATGTGTGTGTGTGTGTGTGTGTGTGTGTGTGTGTGTGTGTGTGTGTGTGTGTGTGTGTGTGTGTGTGTGTGTGTGTGTGTGTGTGTGTGTGTGTGTGTGTGTGTGTGTGTGTGTGTGTGTGTGTGTGTGTGTGTGTGTGTGTGTGTGTGTGTGTGTGTGTGTGTGTGTGTGTGTGTGTGTGTGTGAATGAGACTTACTCAGATTGTGGTTGTCTTTCTTCTGTCTCTCCTTGGCCAGAGCTCGGGCTTCTGTATCTTTGCAAAAACAATAAGTGATTAGCCCAACGGCTGTCACTGCAGTGCATCGACACGTCTGTGAAGACTCTCCGGTACTCAGGTCTTGGTTCAATTCTGTGCTGAATAAGGTCAACTGTACTTGTAGGAAACGTTGCAATCACAAATCAGAGGCTTTATTACAGAAACCCGTTGAGTTAGAGGCCAAATGTGTTCAAGCCTTTTAGTTGTTGTTTTTTTTTTACAAGTCCTTTTGACTTTATTCAACAGAGTGCATCAACACTACACAACACAAATAACTGGAAATCATCTGATCAAATCAACTAGGAAGTGCAGTATGTTGATTTTCACACCTGAAAGCTCTCTTTTGATGGTCAGGTTGGCAGGGCAGGAGTTGCTGGTCATGGCGATGCCGGGGCCCTTCATCCCTGGACCCGTATACACATCAAGGTGACTGCTAGACAGGGGGAGCTGGGAAGGACCCACACACACCACAGCACAAATTTAACATGTTTAATTTTACGAGCCATACATGAAATTCAACAACAAATCTCATTTCATCAGCTTTAGATGACTACTACAGGAATTTCTGGAACAAAGACTGGCGTGGTAAAACCAACGTACAGCTTCATCCAACTTTATAAAGACAGAGTTCATGTTTAGTGTGCAGTAAAGAGCAGATAACAGTAGATAATTCAATAATATCACACCTAGGAACAGTCTATCAAACACACAGCAATGATTGACTATCATCATCTTTATCTTATCTGACTTTATGGCTTCTTCCCTTTGCCTTATTCAGCTCCTGAACTCACACTTGTGGAGAGGGCTCCTAAATCTTGCACTTTAGACATTGCGCAAAAGCTGTGATTTAGTTTCTTAGAGACTCCTAAAAAGACTTGATTTACTTTTAATTGTGCTGTATAGTTTGAATATGATGGACTTTTTATGCCTCATTCTCAGTTGTGTCACACTCCCTGAAGCAAGGGCCGAGGGCAAATGTGACGGCGCTAATGAGGCCTGAAAGATAAAGAACTTAAAGGAAGAGATAACTTATCTGCAGGCTACTGTGTGAGCTATAGAGATCAAACCCATCCACACATATTAATGCATACAAAGACCTCGAAAGGCTCACTGCTACATGTTAATGATGTGTGCTCCATTAAAAACATAAAAGATCTACAAAGCGTGGTGTTAAAGAATATTCAACGACATTCGATGCTTGACCGAGAAGCTTGTATTTGGAAAAATACACACAATTGATAAATACTGATTTGACAGAACATGTACCTTACACTAGATTCTATTCTATACTGTTACATGTAACTGAGCTGTTTTGTCTACGGAGTTATGACAAGTGGATGTCACTTCAAATATCTCAGAAAATCTAGAATTTCCAGTGTATACTTCAAAAACAAAACATTTAAATCCAATCTAAGCTTTATTTGTATGCTGGACAATGATTCATGTTTTCTGCTGAGACTCAAAAACCCATATCCTGGCTGGGCAGCCTCCCTTCTTCACCATGCTCTACTCAAAAAAGAACCCATCTAACTCAACTGAATGAACAAGCAATGCTGGGACTGTGTGGCTCGATGGAGCTTTCGCACACACACACACGCACACGCATGCACACACACACACACACACACACACACACACACACACACACACACACACACACACACACACACACACACACACACACACACACACACTTAAGAGTCAAAATGTTCACTTGTGCCTGGTATTCAGTGGTGCTTTTACTAAACTTTGAGATTCCAAGAATTCCATGGAGTTTGCTGCTTTAATCCCTATCAGGATTAGCAGGTGAGTTTTACTAACTGGTCTGTCAGTCGAGAATAGGGCTCAGACTTGCCCCAGTGTGTTTTTAAATAAAAAACCTCTATATATTTTGAAAATGCACCAAACATCATCAACATCTATGCTTTCAGCTTCTCTCTCAGTTCATTTATTGAACTGCTTTCACACGTCCTTAATCATCTTTAGGATTGATCAACGGCATAATCTAATCCAACAGTGGTTATGTTAAGAACACACACAGTGACACAGATACAGGCACATTCATTATGACATGCTCACGGTGATTAAATCAATCATCCAAAGAGCTCTGAGCTCAGAGTAAAGTTACAGGAAGCTATTTGTGTTTCTGCATCTAAAACACAAGCTTACAGTGGAGGCAGGATCCAGATGGACAATCCTGCTGCGAGCTAAGCCTGCATTTGTAAAGACCCACTAAAATTCATGTTCCATGTCCATGGTGGACCTCAGCAGGACCAGCATCGTCAGCTAAAATATGCAAAGACTGATTCCAGTCTTACAGCATCACCCATCCTGTGCGTAACAAGATAAAATGTACCCCCACTAACCCTAATGCCTCCCATAAAGCTACACTCCCACAACACAGATCCTAGTTATACAGATCAGTCTGGAAAACGAGTCCTGTGATGTCTTACCAGCTGAATCTGTTCTCCTTCAATAACTTCCACAATTGCATATGTCTTACTCATCTCCTTCATCCTCCACCCTTCGTCAGCCAGCGTTCTGTTTCTTTCTCTAGCAGCAAGAAGCACATGCAGCTCTCTCCTGTGAGATTGACCCCTGCAGTGCTGATCCCGTCTCTCTTCTACCTGCACTCCCAACAAAACAAAAGTGAACTTTCCCCTATCTGGACTTTCAGCCTGTTTCCCCCCCCCTTGCACAAACTGCACTCATCCCTCTTTCACTCCTCCTTTCTTTCCCTCACCCTCTTCTTGTCCCCCTCCCCTCTCCCTCTCAGTCAGAATGTCTTGTAAACAAGTTGAACTCTAACTGCTGGTAGTTTAATTGTTAATTTTCGGAGTTTGTTGCCTAAAACACAAAGCCCAGTACAGTTCTTGGCTGATGTGTCTTAAGTAGAGTTTCTAACTAAGTGCAGGATGTCTTTAGGGACAGAATGTTTACTGTTTAAGTCATTTGAAAACTTTTCCTGTGTGTGCAAGTTTGAAAGTCAGGAAGATAAAATGTGGTGCCTGAAATGATGACAGGAAAGCACGTTCTGCAAAATATTACGGAAAATTATGAGAAACTATAAAAAATTACCTGCAAATCTCAATATTTTCAGACTCATTGTAACAGCAAACAAAAAACACCAAAAAAACTCAACGGACACAGAAACTACTAAACATCAAATGTCTGAGTACTGATGACTCAACATATCCAATCTTATGACTCATCTAGGGCAAAGTGGGACCAAAAATATATAACCTGGAGTGGTTATATCAAGCTGCCATTGGCTCGAGGAATACACTGTTCAGAAATGTTATTTAAAAGCTGATGCACTCAAGATGCATGATTCGATTAAATATATAGTATTGAAAGAAAAACAGACACCAATTTCATGCTCATGAAACAGGAGTTGACAAATCTTCCACTTTACATATTTAAAACATTGAAATGTTATTTTTAAAGAACAGCGTTTTTGTTTTAAATAAGTTAAATTTACTTAAATCTTCGATTCATCACAAAGTATTCAGGCCAAGCCGAATTTTATATATATTCCAAGCACATATGAAAAATTTGGGCTTGAGTATGTGAACAGCTCATGGATCTTTTAGGCCTCTTGTTCAAATAAGGACAAATAAATTCTGTGAACTTCAACTGTCCTGAAAAGTATGGGGATAGTCTCATTTTGGATGTGAACCTGAAACTGTTAGATACTCTTGTGAAGGATGTGTTCACAGCTTGTGGGTCGGTTGGCTCCACTTACTGTGTTTGGCATCTGGACAGAGTCAATGTATCCCTGAATGTCATCATAATTCGACTGCATGCTGATGATGTCTTCAATTACCTCATCCATCTGAAAGAAAGAGTGATAATTGTGTAATATATGGAACATTTAAACACCTATTATGTATAACTTGTGAAGAACATAAATCCCATCGAACCATTTCCAAGTCATTCTGTGTAATTTAAGCATCTGAATAGAGTTGCATGGGCTGACAGGTGAACTGGGCTGCATGTGCATGTCCCACACAAGAAAAGACTTGATGTCACAGAGGCTAAATCAAAGAGCCTATTCTCTGTCAGACCGATTAAAATAAGAGGCTGTGAGTTGATGAAAGAGGAGGAGAATTGGTCAAAGTCTGCCTGGTTCAAAGGCCCTTACATTCTGCTGTTTCTCTGTCACTTGTTAAGCTATAATTACTCTTTCAAGGTCATAATGGAGCATTTAAATTTCGATGATAGCCACTCTCAGTTATTGCTAGTTAGTCAACACATTCATCCACTAACTGTGCGCACGACACATGTACTTTTACAACACCAATGCTACTTCCCAAGTCTGCAGTCTACCAAAGCCCAGTTAAATCATTATAATGCTTTCATAAAATGTGGAGATAATGTCACTTTTGTGGCCACATTCAAACCTCATAATTTTATATAGGAATGGAATTCAGTCATACGATGTTTTATCTTTATCTTGTAAATTGTGCTCACAAACAAGAATTAATGTTTATGAGTTTATGGTTATGCCCCAATCTGAACATGCTTCAGCCGCCTACCTCCTTCTCCTGGCTGCAGCCAATGTTGAGCATGGCCATGGGGCTATTGGGGGCGCTATTACCAGACATGAGCTGCTCGGTATGCACGTGTGGGGAACGGAGGGGTGGAGGGGCGGACGCTGAACCCCCTGTAGGTCCGATGTTTGTGGGTGGAGAGGGTGGCACCAGCCCTGCTACTGCATGGACCGTCTGGGAATAGACACAGGAAGGCGATATTGATGGAGTACTGATACAGATCAATAAACAGTCATGCAATGCGGTTTGTATATGGTATACATTTATATGTAACTGATCTAACGAGAGACAGGCAAAAAACAAGCGCACAAAACAGAGGAAGTGGATCCAGGGGGATACCTGTTTGGTGGCGTAGGTGGTGGATAGATACTCTTTCACCTGCTGCTTAAGAGACTGACGGATGTGATAGTCTGTAGGATTCTCAAGGTGCGTCTGTACCTGTGGTAAAAATGGAGATGACATGGAAGAATTCTTATTCTGTTATTTGATTGGCACATTGATCCAATGTTCCTAAGATCGGCGGTTCGATTCCCGCTCCCGCCCATGAAAACACTCGGAGTACTGCCGAGGCGCCCCTGGGTAAGGCGCGATTCCCCTTTGCAAGTTGCTCATTTGGGGCACTCCACAAAGGGGGTGCCCACCACCCTACCTTTCCCTGCATGTGTACAGGCCCCCTTGTGTGTCCTACAGAGGCCTGTACAAACTAACATGTATGCATGCATTTGAAGTATTCACTAACTAGAGTGTGCTCTCAATTTCCCTTCGTGGATCAGAATTGGTATATAAAAAATAAATAAATAAATCTGGCACACACACACACACACACACACACACACACACACACACACACACACACACACACACACACACACACACACACACACACACACACACTTTTTCCACAGAGCTACTTGCTGATAAAGCACATTGTCTCAGTTACCAGTGCAAACAGACTGTACAGGTTTACATCAGAGGCCTTTACACGGACCTATACATTCATGTAATCAAATACACAAGCATGTCAGGAAACAGTCAAAATGTCATTCAAGCATTAACTGTCCTTGTCTTATTATCTACACTGGTCCTGTCAGTCCCATTGCACGACATGTTAAACCTCTGTTACCGGGCTACTTTCCTTTACTGTGTCGCCTGACTTGTCTGCTGCTCTACTGCATTGCTCCCTCTGTTTTCAGATGTGATCTATTTCCCTGTGTGAGGCAGTGATGTTGTGTTAAAGTCTGCAAAGCCTGGTGAAGTCCCTTCAAACCAATCCTTCTGAACCAGCATCTCGTCTATCATCCATTAAACTCCTCAATGAAATTTGTTTAGCTCTGTGTCTTTGTAGGGCGTGTGCATTTTGGAATCCAAAGTCAGAAAATTAAAACTATATCTTATTGATGACTGATTTACCAATAAGAAATTGAGTAAAAAAATAACATGAACTGATAATGGAAACATTTAATCATTGCGCACCTTGAGAATCTCCACAGGGACCTGCATGCTTTGGTAATGCTGTGGGGTGCTTATGGCTGGGCTGGGTGCAGGTGGACCAGCAACACAATGCTGCATGTATTGCAGAGCTGCATTCTGCTGCTGTTGCTGCTGCTGCTGCCTCTCACGCTGCTCCTCTTGCTGCAGCTGGTCTCGCATTAGCTAGAAAAACACACACACAAACACACAATTTATGGTGTCATTCAAATAAATGACAATGATCAGAATACCTCAATTTCCACTGATTATCAAACAACACTACAAACATGCAGACAGTGAAATACATTTAATGAAAGACTGGTCTGGGGTGGCTGTGGCTTACCTGCATCCGCATGCCAATTCGCGAGGCCATGGCTGGAGGCCGAGGGGGCAGGGGAGGGCGAGCCGACGTCAATGCACCACAGTCCAGCCCGAGAGGTAGAAGAACCTGTGGAGAAGAAAGGAAAGGCAAAAACCTGAGAACTGGGCTAGACGAAGACATTCAGGAAAAAAAGAAAGGAATTTGGCCTAAACAGGGAGTAATGTGGTCTGGAGGCATCATTCTCCATGCTGGGCTTGCGCTAGCCGATCGCCACAGTAAATTCCAGAGTGGCTACAAAGTTTTTAGCCTGTGTAGTCACAGTGGCGTTCTTATTTTTAGGAAAAAAAGGGTAAACAACTATTTTGGACTCACGAAAATCCCTGAGCGATAACAAAAGAAAACAAACTTTTTCTCTCGCTAGGCAGCGCGCAGGACGACGGAAAAAGCCGAAGTGACCCAAACGCTCCTGATCAATAAATATGCACTTGGGTCATGACCTCCTCTCGTCCAGTGAAAAAAAAAAAAAGGATTCTATTTTTACAAGCTAAAACCGTGAATTGGTGTACGACAAGTCGAGGAAAATCAATCGAAAGAAAATGAGAATAGAATTTTTATAGTAGATTTTGTCTAAAATTCAAATTGAACATCAAATGGTGAATGCTGAGAGGGGGGAGGAGTGGTGACAGACCGATCAGAAGGTAAATTAAAGATATTATTAATAATTTTTGTAGTCTTACATTTTTGATCCCTATGACCGGCAGGAATAATGTAAATGTATATTCACCTCGCTTGCTATTTTTCATACCTTTTTAAATTAAAATGAAAAATTGCACGATTGAATTTAAAAAAAAAACAACTAAACTATGGCATACCGATGGTATTAGTGGTGGTGGTGGGGTACGGTGTTGTACCCCACCCCATCCAACACACACACACATACAGACACAGGTCATATAACATTGGTTTCAAGTAAACATTGAGTAAACATTGAGTAATACCAAGAATCAAATGTATTAAAGTCAAAGTGTCTAAGTCAAAGTTAAAATGTCTTCTAGTCTAAGTAAAACTTACAAGTAAACATTGAGTAATATTTTGTATGACTGTATCTTCACATAGTGAATGCAAGTTTTGAATTGTTGAATCTCACATTTATAGCTACATACAGTAGGATAGAAATAAAGATAGTTCAGCTTGAATTGTTGACTTTATTGTATTTTTGTAGGTAAACTGAACAGAAGATTTTGCCCTCAGAATGCACCAGAATGCAGGAAAACAACCCCACTTTCTAAAAAATTTCCCAGGGGAGGCCCCCTGGACCCACCCTGTGGGTGTGTATCCCCCCCATGAGCGCTGCCTGTCGGCACGGCGCACTGCGCCGCTGTCTTGCACTCAGAATGTGGCTTTTTGTGGCTTACTCAATAATTTTACAATGAGCCACAGTGGCTTAGTCATACTACCTCCTAGTGCAAGTCCAGCCATGGGTGCATGAATATAGGAAGTGAGATAAAAGACAAGATGGGCAATGTTATCTCAGGTTTGTCTTTCTGGCTACATTGTCTTTACACTATTCAAGATAATCTTTACTTCCTACTCCAGTATGGGATGGAGGACCTTCCTGCTTGCACCACTTCCTAACAGGTATGCCTGAAACATATTGATGCTCTGCTAAATCAAAGGTAGCCAGAAAACTTTTTACAAATTGTTCAAATTAAGTTTTAAGACTGTCAATCCCATTAGCAAGCGGACAGGATACACCGATGAGCTGAATCCTGCGTGTATCTGCATGAGGCCTCGAATAAACGCCTCTAGAATAAATCAAGCTGTTCAAAAGAGGCAGCTTTTCTTCCTGATGTCCATCTAGTATGTAAATGTGTAAAAACCAGACCCAAAGAATTTATGTCTATAAATCACAAGAAAACATCTGTGATTTTTTCTTTGGTTCCCAAATGTGTTTATTGATGTCTACCAAACATAAGGTGCATCTGAAAACTTACAACAGAAGTAAACACTTACAGTAATCTGTAAAGTCTTTCTGTCTATTCAGCAATAGAAGAAGTTCTATTCAAAATCACATTTACACTCTGATAATAACATATCACATAAGTTATGGACAGTAATAAATAGTAAACTGTTTATTATTAATCAATTACATAAATAGACCTATAGAGTCCAATAAAGTTCTGCGTGATCATGTGAGTTAGGTTTGATCGACTGTGTGGTATTCCCTGTGTGCAAGTATAGCAAACAAAAGTGAAATGCCTTTAGTTTATCATCATCTTTCTTCCCCTACTATGTCAAATATATATTCTCGTGGTTCCTAAAGCATGCTGAGATGATGGAAGTTAAGAGTTTTGTCCTCGATCATGTGGTCTTGTTTTCAGATGATCATGTTCTCACATGATCATCTGAAAAAAGCAGTATGATGGGGAACACCCACAAACACTTCATTACACCCGTGTCCCTGGTCTCTCACATATACAAATTGGCATACATGAACAAAGTCAGCGGGGAGTCCCAGAACTGGTAGTTCCTCTTCTGCCATGCTTTGTGTTTATCCCCTGCATGACTAGGGGATTCTGGACACACACGTATGTGACAGGTCCCGATTTCTACTTTTCTTCTAATGGGAACATGATGTGAGACAACTAGACACTGAAGCAGTGGCCGGGATATCAACAACCAATCACGACTGGATTAATCTGTTCTCTAATCAGAAACGCTGTCTGTATATGGTCATAAAGGGAGAAAGACACAGAGAAAGACACAGAGGAAGAAAGAAAAGCTCATTGTGTATGAGGTACAATAAGAAGGCAGCTCCTATTGAGGACTGAAGCTGCCTGTTGTCCCAAGTGTACATTTCAGCACCCGAGGGGGCACACACTGTCAGCTTTGTGCCCATTGGATAGCCTACATGAAAAACGCACCCATGAGGAGTAAAACATCAACATTCGCATTTTACACATGGAGTCAGAGACAGCAGCAGCTCTAAAGCACCAAAACTAATTGGAATGTACCATACTGAGTAAACCTATCTTAACGGAACACGTGGAATACCCACATTAACGGCTACCGGTATGGCATGGCGGTGATAATTTTGACCTTCAAAGTACTAACTCTCAATGACAAACAAAAAAGTCTGCCGACAAACAAAAGCACAGTGGAGGAATCTGCAGTGTATTTGTAATCTGACAAGCAGAGAACTGCATTTCCTAACCCAGAGTCATAAAGTGTGTGTCGAATCTTAGAACTCCATCTGGCCAACCAGTCAGAAAGTTTAACCACCCTGATCTAGAGTCAGCGCTCTGCTTTGATCGATTGTGACAGAGATGGGAGATGTGCAGAGAAGCAAACACACATCTGTGGAACCAGTCCAATGCAAAAGGTTGATATTATACAGTCACCCAGCTCTGCAAAAAGAAACTGCTTTTGATACAAAGTGTAGTGTCTGCAGTGTCTACCTGATAATCCAACACGCATGAGGTATATGTTGTCAAATAGTGAGCAAGCCATGATATTAAATACATACAAGCCATGATATTAAATACATACAATCTACAACACACCCACACACTGTCAAGATATCACTTCCTGACAACATATGGTGACACACTGCTACCAGGCAGTGTGATCTCCCACATGGGCCTTCCCATTGCCTGGCATCCACTGGGGAAAGCAGGAATCTGTGACGTGGTGCGAGCACACAGTGACCATTGTGCGCCCAACGCTGTGATGTCACAGCCCCTTCACTTCAAACACAGAGTGGGTCGATACAACGCGGAGGAAGCTTGGGTCAGCAGTCAACTTCAGATTTTGCAACAGATTAGTCACACACTAACGTGCCAACTATACACTCACAATACACAAAATGTGTGCAAAGCATAGAATACGCTAAATGTGTCGCGCAATTTGTTTGTCTTTACAAACTGATATGCTAAGTCCAACACATGCTCATTCACTGATGAAACAGATACGCACAATCACATTGTTTTTAATCAGGTTAAACGGTGCTTGATCGCAAAACGTTTTTCTGTTTCTCCCAGAATAGTCTCAGAGTGTGGATGAGATGCCAAGATAGCAGCCGATATGCAAGGACAGTTAGATGAGTTTCAACCCAACAGCGACTCTGGTACCTATTCTTTTGTGTGAGGAGGGGCAGAAGGAAACCCCACAAAATGACCTCCAGCAGGCTGTTGGTGTGCATGTTTCTGACCACACTGTGTTGGTGCAACACAATACACAGCCTTATGAGGCCGAAGTGTGTAGGCAGTTCCTGGATGACAGAGGCATTGATTGGTATTCACATTCCTGACTTAAATCCAACTGAGCACCTATGGGACATTTTGTATTTGTGTATCCAACTCCACCAAGTGCCGCCACAGACTGTTTGGTCTGGGAGAAGATTCCACAGGCGACTTTTCCGGAGCATGGCCGGATGTTGTCAGGAGTACATGTGGGCCCATGAGGGCCACACACACACTACCAAATCACACTGAGTTGCTTTTCTTCTTTTTTATGATGACCTTGAATCCAGTTCTCAGTGAGTTAATGATTTTGACAGTGGAAGTAGATGTCGGGAGCATCTAATTACTTTTTTCCTGTGAATTAAAGGACAAGGCCAAAGATATTTTTGGGGATCAGAATATAAATCAAAACATGGTGGTCCACATGGTGCATCACTATGCAAATGGAAGCACTCATCTATTCTGAAGGACAGGCATGTGGCCCTTGTCTGGAGGACCGTCTGCCTTGCTCCCTTCAACAACTCCATTTGACTGAAAAGAAACCAATATTTACTCGAGCTTTGTGGTGTGTTCTTGTGTGTGTCGTGCAGACTGTGCTATCTGTGGATTGTGCAGGAAGCGCCTCTCCATTAAAAGAGATGCTGTGTGCATTTTCACACAATGCAAGACAGCTTAACTTCTTGGATTCTTTCAAATTCACAACATGGCGACAGGATCTGTCAGATTTTTTTCTTAATTCCCATTCTATGGTTGACAAACTCAAACAGCCACACACACATGCACACTGCAATTTAATACAGTGGCATTTAACAATGAGAAGTCATTGTCGCAGTAAATCCTGATATATATATAACTTCTCGGTTTAGTGTGCTGATCAAATGTCACAATATTTGCTATCATGATTTTATTGCACCAATTGGAGGAGAAAACATTTAATATTACTGAGATCAGCTTCAATGTGGATTAAGGTCAGTGCATAACAAGGGAAAATATAACTGACTCTGAGCCAAGGTCTTTTTTATAAAGCAATTACTTTCCGTTGTCTTGACAGAGCATCATTGCATCAGGAATTGGCTTGATCGAACCTAATTTTAAGGAAACCACCCACTGGGTGCACTTGCACTTGTCACTTGGTGCTGGGTATGAGATTGACAACTTTGAAAACTAATGACTCTTGTGTTGGGCTGTGGGCCAAGTTTCACTAGGTATTTGACAGGGCCTCCAGTGTTCATCTGTATAGTGTATTTTTAGAGTTGTCTTACAACTCTGCTTACACACATACAATCTCATAAAAGGCTAAAAACTTGCAATCTAATAAGGTATATTCTTATTCAGGCGGCACGGTGGCGTAGTGGTTAGCACTGCTGCCTCACAGCAAGAAGATCAAGGGTTCAAACCCCATCATTTCCAACATGGCCTTTATGTGAAGAGTTTGCATGTTCTCTCCGTGTCTGAATGGGTTTCCTCCAGGTTCTCCGGTTTCATCCCATTACCAGAAAAAAAAACTTGCATCTAGGTAATATTAGGTCATTTTGGACCGTAGTGGCTGCGCGCCCGGGGTGCAGCGGCTCTGGACCAACACTCCATCTGGCCTTTGAAATTTCGTTGTACCGTCTGTGTATGTGTATAATGACAAATAAAAAAAGTTTGACTTTGACTTACAGAGTAAAACAGCAAAACTCTTTGAATGACATTTTGATAGTCTATTTGATCATTTGATGCTACATTTCAGGTTATTTAATGATTTGTGCAGCGTCCTCTTTACACAGCGATGGTCAAAAATGCAACACAGCTCTGCGCACATCATTAGTCTTTCCATCACTGCACAAACACACACATGCACCCTTTCCGAATTAAGCTATCTGTTTGCCTGCTCTAAGAACTAAAATAAACCCCTGCTCTCTGTTCTCTTTTTCAGGAACACCCTGTTCCACTCTGCAATGGTGTGTTTTATGTATGGGCATGTGTGCTAGGGAGTGAAATGGGGACATGCACATAAATAATGCACATAAACACTCTCTCCCAACATATAAACATACTACAGGGGCCTGGTATTGACCTCAACTGGAATGGTTAAAAATATAAATAAACTATATTGTAATTATTAGTATTTCTCACTTTATATCACCGTACAAGTGACTTCTCTGCTTTTCCATTCTTTAACATTTATTGCAATAATATCATTATAGTTAATTATTGTTTCAAAACAATCATGTAGTGAAAATGTGATATCCTGACACCCCTAAAATAGACCACAGTATCAATATTTCCAAACCACTGCAGCCACACACACTCAGTAAGGTTGGCAGGATTATGTGACAGGGCTGGCATGCCAAGTATGGGGGCCTCACTATTTCCCTCTTTGGTTGCGCACACACACACACACACACACACACACACACACACACACACACACACACACACACACACACACACACACACACACACACACACACACACACACACACACACACACACACACACACACACACACACACACACACACACACAAACAGCTTTATCCCTTAGCAACAAAACACACTTCTGCTCTGACATTCTGACACGCAGAGACTGGTGGACAAATTAGCAGTCAAATACTTTGAAAGAGTCAGTGCTGAAATTCTGTTTCGTGTTTTGGGATGTGACCTTCCTGTTACTACCATACCTGAGTATACATATGAGATTACAAGGTTGTGAGAAGGAATGCAGGAGATGTGTATGTAGCAGAGAGAGCATGAGGTCTAATTTTGCTTGCTAGCACAACATAAAGGATCACTGGCGTTTCTGACATACGTACATAAAAGCACATTACGGCATCAATTAGCCAGACACAGAGTCATTTTCAATTACCTTGGAGAGAAAAAGATGAGGAAACAGGAATATATGTTATGTATTCAGCCAGCTACATGTCTGGATGCTGGAGAAAGCAGATGATCATCTTCAGCAGGAGGGTCATGGGGTAGAAAGAGATGAAGACAGAAGACAGAAAAAAACAAGAATAAAGGAAATCTGCAATAAAATGGGTAACCTTTGAAAAGGGCTAAATGGAATGAATGGGTGAAACACAACACAACATATGTAAGTTTCACTGTGAAAAAGCAAGACAAGAGGCAGTGGAGCATATGAGAAGAAGCAGCAGGTGTGCAACACACAATGAAGAACTTAGAAAACAGAATTTCCATGGCGGAAGCATGGGGGGCAACAGACCATGGTCAGACCTGAGTATAAAGACACACAGAATGGTGTGTGAACACATTACACCAAGTTGTTTAGTTCTACCATTCTGTCACAGGTCACATCTTTGATTCAGTTGTGCACCTCACAAACTGGTTCATTTTGCCAACTAGTGCACCCTCTTCCTTGATATACTGTACATCTCTTAGCATGGCTAATGCTAAAGGACAGATGCATTACAGCTGCTGTAAAACTCTGATCCCTTCCCCACAAACACAAACTCCCAAAAATCTGACACATTTTTACAAGGAAATTGTAATTACCATATAATTCCCTACAATGGCACACCACTTGCATAAATTAGGGTCAAAGCTCTGCCTCTCAAAGTCATATTGTCAAAGAGAACAGAGATTTACATACTCTGCAAAATGAGAAAACAGCCCTCCAATGTCAGACTGCACATACATCACTTTACACTCGACTGTAAGGACAAGAACACATTTTGAGAAGAAGGGGCTTTAAAGGTGAAGCACTTCTACGTAGTTTACAGACATGAGTCACAGGCATACTGCTTCTTTAAAATGACTTCATCTGAATTACCATCAAGACCAAACTTTCTAAAGGTCCTCTTGATGAGTCCTTGCGTGTGTGAGTCATGACTTTCACCTCCTCAAGGTAGTCCATACAAACCCTTGTTCACAGTCAATTTGTCAACTCAACCCTTTCATTCACTGCTGATCAAAAAAGAGCATGATATTAATCTAAACAAAATACAACATCACAAGATGGTGGAAAGACAATAGACCCGCATCATCAATTATAACCGCAATGCATCACTTCCCCTTTCCTCAAATCAGTTTTCACAACTCCTACTGTTGTTTAGCAATGAAGCAACTTCCTATGCAGGAAGGACCAAAAGGTGTTTGTCATATCACACTTTCCAGGATTGACATATAAAACTTTACTTGGAACATTTTATAATGATAATCAGACAGATCTTGAATGTTAATGTTTTCCAGTCTTACATTACATTATTCCCTGTCTGACCAATGGGGTTAGGCATATTCAAGATCACATGTTGCACACAAACTAGATGCAGAAAATGTAGAAGGCATGTATTGACACTCAGATCATGCGACACAGGTTACTTGGTCAGAACGTACAAAGTACCGTAACATACATCAGTTCAGCATTTTTATTTCTTAAATTGCTGTATTTTTGCCATAGAAGCTAATATCAGAGAAGTTTTGTCTTTCATCTAATGCCTTTCATTGTGACAGCCAAGTCTCTACGATCTCTCTGACTTCTGTCTTCATGTAGCCCACACATACATTTTTCCTGTTATTGAAGGGTTGAAAAGCAACACGCGACATCCAGTGAACTGATGACAGCAATTTAAGGTGCACAGATTCCACTGTTGCCATTGCATCTACTTGAAAAACTAAAACACACTTTAGAGAAAAGTGGATCTCCACTTAACTTTGATTTGTCTGTTTAGCAGGTTCTCAGTGTGGACAGAGTTCCAGGCAG
This sequence comes from Antennarius striatus, assembly GCF_040054535.1. Taxonomy (NCBI): domain Eukaryota; kingdom Metazoa; phylum Chordata; class Actinopteri; order Lophiiformes; family Antennariidae; genus Antennarius; species Antennarius striatus. Next base: position 15,992,774 of record NC_090780.1, on the reverse strand, counting down.
TGACTAACACTGTTACGATAAAGCACAGTATGTATGAACTTAAAGTTCTTACCAGCACTTTTCCTTCTATCCCAAAGTCAACATAGTGTATCCAGTAAAAAGTCTGCTCCTCCACGTGTTAACAACACACTCAATTTGCTGGATCGTCCTGACTCGTGTGTTCAGATGCCGGTTCACTGGCTGTGATGCCACTCCTCCCTCCACCGTAACTCAGGCTGAGTGACAGTCACTATTAGTCACTATTAATCACCTTCCTATCTCTCCCCAGACACCAGTTCAGCTTCCTGTCCCTCTTTGTGCTTCTCCTCTTCCTCCCACTCTCCTCCTCCTCCTCCCACTCTCCTCCTCTTCCCTATTAGCCTGTAGTCTGGGGAAATAACAAGAGCCCTGTGTCCAGTGAATTCATCTCCAACTCACCCTATTTTTTCTCTTGTTTGCTAAAAATGGTAAACTCCTCTTGTAGACCGGCCTCCTTCGGTGCGCAGCATTTACATACATCAACACCTATGGACGTGCTTGCTCTAACACTCTAAACTTTGGGGGCGTGGGGGGTGTCATTTTTTCTTTCAAGTAATTGTATGTGAATCCCAAGCTATGGGACTGTGAGCGATCACTATATAAAATATCATAAATCCAAGATGAATCAATGGACCGAAAACACCAATGTTGCCTGTGTATAAAATAAGACAAGCAATTTCCCCCTCGGAAACTATTGAAGGATTCTGATTCTGATTTAAATTTAAATTAAACAAAGTACAACATGTCTTTGTGTGTGTCGTGAGTGTGTGCCAGAGAATTTTGGTGATTTATTTAAGGATGAAACCGAACACAAGATGTCAGTATTGTAATAATCTGTAACTAGAAATGATGGTGACAAACCAAGGTTTTATGGCAAGCAAGAATGTGTATGGATTTCTAGGCAGTCAAGAAATTAGATAAACTCCAATGGTGTCTGCTGAAGGCTTGGCTCAGCAGCATACCAAATTACTGTTTCCCTGATGCCATCTTGGCTTTTAGAAGAGTTCTAACTTGATTACATGACAGTATGCTCAAATATATTTCTCTGAAATGAAATCAATTCAAAAGTATCTGTCATGAACTACGGCAGGAGGTTGTCTCTGAAAAAAAGAAAAAAAAACAGATTGTAAGAGGGAGGTATGGGGTTCTGATTGTGTATTTGATACTGCAGACCAGTAAGAAAACAGATACTGGAGATTTTGCTAAGTTCATCCTGCATGCAGAATTATGTCCTGCACTCTGTGATATGGTCATGAAGAGGAGTCCTGGACCGCTCCAGCAATCCTGGCAGGATCAGCACATTGGCAGCAGTTGAGACAATTTAGTTTGTCATGTTGAAAAGCTCGAGTGGTTTAACATTTACTCAATACAATCAACTGTATAGCAACTAAAGTGTTCTGTTACATTCCACTGCACTTCTGAAATGATAAGCGTAGTCACTATGAAAGATATTAAAACTATGTGCCCTGCTATGTTTTGCAGGAAAGGGTGGGGGTGGGAGTCATTGAGGTATGGTGCAGGACAGAGATTTCAATAACTGATGAAAAAAAAATTGCACTTCACATCAAAAATGGATGCTTGAGAATTCACATGACTGGCTGTCCTGTGAAAGGACTTGTCACAGTCAGACAATATCTCTCCAACACAAGACAGAAACTACTGACTAAAAAAGTAAGTGTGGGAGGATGACATGATGACATGGCCCATAAATGAGCCTCCTAGTGGTGAGATTAAACATGACTGCAAACAGAATTTTCACTGCAAACATGAAGACCTGGATGCATCTGATTTTTACAATGACCAACTCAGAATTCTAAATGTCAAGAGGGTTGTAGAAAGAGTCTACACTCACATCTATTTGCTTATTTTTTTAAACATCCCTACAAAACCGGACCTACTCTGTAAGTCTCCAGTTTAGAAGTCAATGCAGTTCAACTTGTTAAAGAGTAGCCAGCGTTGAAACTAATTATCAAATCAATGAATGTCTGCCTCAGGTTACCACATGTGCATCCACACAAATATACTGTGATGGCCACATGGAGAATATTAACAGCATACTGCTGCTGGTTAAATGTGTTGGCAGGAGGTGTACTATCATGTTACTAAACCACCATCTCAGGCTTGTCCACCATCCTGTTATGCAACTTGACCATTTAGTATCTATGTAGCTCTCCAGCTCCATCTTGTAACCCCGAATGTGCAAACAAACACCGGTCTCAAAGTGCCACTCAGCTGGTGTTGCCGGCCACAACACAGGAGAACACAGGCTAGCATGGTTCAGCAGTACCCAATTGACAAGCATCCCTTGTTTGTACACAAAGCAGTGAACAGTGGGCCAATTTCAGTTCTCATAGTGCCTGCAGTGTATTTACTGGGCTATTTTGGTCTAGGGGGAGGACCCCCCACTCCCCAGGACCTTAGATTATTGGTCAGAAAAGTTGCGTTCTTGTCAAGTTTGGCCAGTCATAGGGTGCATGTGTAGGAGGGGAAGTCATTGACCAACAAAGATTTGTACCCTTTTGACAATGCCTGTGAAGGAGGCAGAACTCGAAACCAAGTGCACACACACACACACACACACACACACACACACACACACACACACACACACACACACACACACACACACACACACACACACACACACACACACACACACTTCTACTTTTCTGATAGACAAGCTTCCTCAGTCCTTCACTATGGTCACAAAATATTTGCAAAACAAAGTACAAGACCATTATTGTAGCACCATTGGAAGTGTTGGAAGAATGTGTTGATATGTCTGAGTGAAGTTTGACCCAGCACAGCTAACCAAGAAATATCTCCCTGCGAAGTAGGACAAACACAGTTGTCAATATAACAAACAACACATAGGCAGAAACACAAGAAACTGGTCTACAATTCATTTTAATTTGTGTTTAAATCTTCACACCCCATCCCCAAATAAAAGTGCAGATATGTCAGTGTTTTGTTTGTTTTGTGACAGTGGGTAGAACAAGTATCAGCCAACCAGCTGCACAGCATTTCTTTGCCTGGATGAAAGCAACTGTGCACAATGAGATGGAATGGAAGGCATTTGGGAGATCAATTGTAAGATTAAGTACACTTGTAGCTCGGCCACTGAAATCAATGGAAGAATGTAGATAACCATTAAGATAACTGAATCTGATCTGAGAAACACAAAATCAGAAATAAGCTGTGAGGCTCATACTGCAGTGTTAAAATGGAGATTTTAGAACTGAGAAGTCTTTTTTTCCTCAGAATGAAGGAAATATCTGATGAGAATGAGCTGAATGTCATGTCAAGTATCATTTCACATTTAATGCATAGATCCACAGAGAACTGTACCCTGACTTGTCAGCTGTCATAAAAAAAAGCTTCTGCTGTAAAGACTTTCCCACAAAAATAAAAAATGAAACATAAGAAATTGCATAGTTTAAAATCTGTGGGTTGTTTTTTTTGCCATACTTTTTCTGCTTCTTCATCTGCCACCTACTCTAACATTTGCTTTTATTTAAAGATTCTCCCATTTTCTGTATGTCACTCAGTTTTTTAGAGTTACTGATACTTGATGATTTGCTTTTACATGTTCCTCTTGCTGCAGTTTGCAGTACAATAGCCTCACTCACTCACCATACACTGACCAAAATGTGTTTGAAGATCCTCAGTCACTCATTTCCTGGTAGATCCCTGTACCAGTCCAACTGACTTTATTGATGAAGACAGAATTCTTGACACATAGCTTTGCTGCCTTTTTTTTTTTGCTCAGAGCAGAGGGTAAATTCCAGATTGATGAATGCTCTTTACAACCCTGTGGATCTTGAAACTTCACTTTCACTCATGTCAATCTTAGGTCACTGTATGCAGATGTATCAAACAACAGTCAGTCTATCATTGAATTTCTGCCATTAACTATGAGAGGGAGCTCACAAAGAAGATAAGATGATCCAATAGAAGATGTCACTATGATCACCAAAATCTATAAAATAAATCAGGATCCAGGAATTTTTTCTGTGATTAATGGATTATTTCATGTGAAATAAAAAAAGTGCAATTATGCAATACAAAAGAAAATAAGTAAATAATCCTGGATTTGTCTCTGAACTTGACCAACCCATGCAAAAATTGTCATGATGATGTAGTTAATATTTCATTGATTGCTTTTACAAACAAACCAATCAACCGATGACAGGAAGTTTAAGATTTTAAGTTTTTTAAGTTTTAAATTTTACGGACTTAGTGGCATCTAGTGGTGAGGTAGCAGATTGCAACTAATTATACATGTATGAGAGGATCAATTTAATTTCTACCCCTTATTCCTGGACCTTCAAATGTTGTTTTCTGTTCGGAGAGTAATAATATATGCTTAAATTTGTGATTAGTTGGTATCAAGAATATATGTGTGGTCTATAATCCAAAGTACTAATTCCTTGGCTACTATAGAGAGACTCTGACAGAGATCCTGTTAGGGTTAGTTCAGACATTTTACAAAATCATGAATCATGTATCTACGTGACATATTGTGAAAAGGCTGAAAGTCATTTCTCCCCGTCAGACTTCAAACTGAAACAATCATTTTGAAATGAGGTTTTAATTAGACAGACAGAGGCAGACAAGTCCAAGAGGGTTGGACACTTGCATAAAAGCTAGTTGAAGGTATCATGTCTATTTAAAGATGTGAGCTTTTTAAAATCCACTGTAAAGATTATTATATACTTTGAAAAAATAAGCCAAAACGTTTACGTAAAATGGCCAGACAACTCTCATATGGAGGACTTTGGAGACTTATGATATTGTAGATGAAAAAAGATTGACAAGAGCTGAAAACTAAGGGCGGGTCAAGATAAGTGCGTTACCACAGTCATGTCATGAGTCACAAGTGTATCATTTAACTTCTTCTCCAAATTACATTTGAGATCTACAACAGTCCTGAAAAAATGCTGATGAATTAGTCTTTTTGATTTTACTGCCATTATACTAAAACGTGCATGGGTAAACGAGTAAAAAAAAATTATTGTAAAACCTGTGTAAGGAGGTTAGGGGGCATATTAAAGAAGTGGGATGCAGAATTGATATGAAAGTCTCCAATTTTTTGCCGCAGTTTTAAGAATTTAAGGCAAAACAAAATTGTCAATGCTGTAGTGAGTTTCATTTCTAAAACTTAATCAAAAGGTATTTCATATTATTTCATAAGTCATCAAAGTAGTGAAAATGCAAAGGAAAAAAGTCTGATAACTTCACATCTTTTGCTGCTTTCAAAGAAAACAGGCTTTTGAGACAAGTACACAGGGATTCAAAAACATTTCAACAAAAATCTAAAGCAGTATTCCTTTAATACTTTACACACACACATAAACTCTGTGTGTGTGTGTGTGTGTGTGTGTGTGTGTGTGTGTGTGTGTGTGTGTGTGTGTGTGTGTGTGTGTGCGTGTGCGTGTGTGTTTACAGAGAAATAAAACCATAACTCTGTACAATATCTTGTGGACGTTGTACATGGCTCAAGTCCAAGAAAGCTGCAACTACAGACCCCTGCTACAGACCCTGTCGTTCAAGCAAACAAGCACAAACACACAACAGAGCAGCTGCAGGATCCTCACACATTCAGCTGGGAAGCTGTTCGAAAAAACGATCGACTGAGCAAGAACATCTCTACAGAGAGTCAGTCAAAAGAGGACATGAAACAGTGGAACTGAGATAAGATGAGGAAGTGGAGTCACACATTCAGCACATGCCCCGCAATGTCCCACCCACACTCACCTCTGATATATCATGGGTCATTTTGTCACATAGCACACGCCAAGCTGCTATTCCTGTGGTTTAATAGTCTGACCTTCCGTGACAAACTTACAGTAAATACAGTAATTGGTCTTTTGGTTTGTATTATCGGTTTTATTTTTAGAAGAGATCTAGTTTACCGTAAAGACAGTCCTGTGTTCTGGGTCATGTCACACAGAAAACTTTCCAGGACGTGGGAGATCTGTCAATATGGCTAACGGATGAAGGTGTGTTTACACACACCTGATGCTTTTTCACACTAGAGTACATCCATTGAGTCATTGTGCATGTGTGTGTCCCCGCTGCCTCTGTTTACCTGAAGAAAATTAACTCCATCCAAAACACTTACAGGGGGACATGAGTCCAATGAGGCTGAAAATATGACACACACACACACACACAAAGACTTTTTTCCATACACACAGCAGCACAGAGGACACTGTGCTCCTGCTAATAAAAACACCTTTGTGAACAGGTGATCAAAACTAAAATTCTATGCACAAACTACAGAAGAAAAATGTGCCGATGCAGGTAGGAGCTTAGAGATTAGGTTGGTGTTTAAAACTTTGAGTGAAGGTATTAACCTGTCGCGTGAAGTTTTAGTGCTTAAACATCATTGGCTAAGAGACCAGGATGTTGATGCTGCTAAGCTATTGAAGAGATCAGGACCAATCTGGCAGCTGCTGCTGCTCTACATGCTGGTGACTCACCTCCGACCTTGCTGACAGTGACCTCACAGCCCAGTGTATTGACTGACCTCTCACCTTTCACACTGGGTGCACTCCACAATCCCACTGTCCGCCTGACACACATCTGTCCCATTCTCAAATTCTCCCCTGCATAAGCACGCACATGCACACACACACACACACACACACACACACACACACACACGCACACACACACACACACACACACAAACACTACATTACAAGCAATCCAGCATGCAACAAGAAAAGTCTGACAACATTTGATTTTTATTCTCGGTGATAAAATACATCAAAAAGGACATGATTATGTTACTAAGTAAAAAGCAAAAAGCAAATCCAATCATTATTTCATTGACACGCTGTACCCCTGCATTACCGTAAATAAACTGGTATGACTGGAATGAAGCTCCATCATTTTTATGTGGTTACACAACAGAGATGTTTTAATTCATTCGTAAAATCACAGAAATGACAGGCAGAGTTAGTGACAAACAGCTGCAGAGAGCTCAGTATGATACAGAACGATCATTCAGATGCAGTAGTGCGATGACATAACTGTTCCTTAACTAAGCCCATGCAAATGCTTTTTTGCTAGAAAAACAATTCTCATAACATGGCCTAAAGTAACATCAGCAACACATTCACTTAGCGTTTTATCACATACATGAATACAGGTTTTGTTTCGTCAGGCCTGAAGCAAAACCTGTAGTCATGCATTTGAATGCCCACCTGTGTGTCTCATTAATAATGAACTAGCGTTTCTGCACTTCGCTGTCACATTTCTCTCTGTCTTTTATATTGAAAAATCATACATCAAAATAAATATATGATCATCAAGAAGCCCAGAATTTCAGCATGGCTGACCGACCACTGCAACTGAAATGTTGAACAACTTTTACTGAAAACAATAGAATAAAAAATAGAATTAAAAAAACTAATATTACTGTACAGACATAATTCTTATTTGCCGCAGTTATTCAAAGTGGAATTAGATGATTGCTTTAATATCACTCCACACATCCTTCCACAATGTCAAATTTATAATTTTTTCTACTTTAAAAGATGTCATCAGATTTTTGTGGCTACACATGTTCAGCACAGCACTAATGGAAGTGTCGAAAGAGTCATTTGTTAATAAAGCATTAAGAGCAAAAGCAGCAAGGTCAGAAATTTGACAGAAGTATTCATCATTTTACAAATTCTCAGATGACTGAGACCTTTCTACTCTCACCTTTGAACTGCATCTGCTTCTCTGAGGAATGATGTGGGCGATAGAGAGGGAGAGGTACAAGACCTACAGGTTTACAGTTCAATACCTTACGGATGTGCAGTACAATCATACACAGATTCTAAGGAAGCTTGCAATTTGTTCAACATAGTCAGATAGGCTGTGGTGGGGATAAAGTTAGACTTTAACTGGGCTAAAACCATCAGTGCACAAGGAAACCTTTTCACTCTCATAAGGCAGGAAAAACACTGATTATTGATTGGTTGACCGACTGATCAACAAATTCAGTATGGCAGATAATTGTGTTCAAATTATTAGACCATATTCGCAGTGAAACAAGATAAAAGATGTTGGTTCCTTCAGGAATACACAACTTAGAATACTGGAATAAAATACAAACATTGCATTACTGGACAGTGTTACACAGAAAATGCTGCTGACCTTCCCACCATTGAACATGCATGCGCACTAATAATACACACACAGTGGGTAATTAAAGTCCACACTTCAGGGAGGACAAAGGGGGCAAAAGTAGTTGCTGTCGCCATATTTTATGTTTGCACTATGCAGAACTTTCAAGTAAAGTACTGGAATAAGCAGCAGCTTATACATAGCAGCATACCCTGGGGCTGGGGTGTTGTTACTGATACCAAACTGGCTACCGCTTATTAATGGAACCAGGGGCAGTTCTGGGTAGATCAACGGGTGGCAGGGGAAGGGCTTTCATTCTCAAGTCTCTGCAATTTCACAGCAATGCAACTTCATACTATTCCTTACATTTTAGTTATTTTTCCGAAATTTTACGGAAACTCCATGTAACACGAATACGACAATACTGTAAACCTAAAAATAGTACATGCAGTGGTTTTGATCCGAGTTTTGCTCTGTGTAGTTCCCAGTGGGATAATTTCCCAGGTATTTCCCCCAAGATTCAGAACAATATTAACACAACTGCGATGAACAAAAAATACAACATGACAACTGTTGCCTGTGTGTAAAATTTAGGGACATTTCGTGTGTATGCACTTAACTATGTCACCTTTCCAATGGATACCGTTAATACATTATATTTTTCCCATGATTAAATGGTGATGGTTTTCATTTTCAAAGGGGAAAAATAAGTTATCTGCCTTCCGTTTCAAATTCAACAAGGAACTACGCATTAAAACATGGACTCGCTGGGTCCTGTGAAGACAGTGGGGTCGTAGCATGAGCTAAATTTTAGCAGCAGTGGTGAAATATCACTTACCCTATCTGAAGGTCAGACGGAACGAGGTAGTCAGGTTCAGGAAAAGTGCGTGCCCACTTTTTCGTGCGCGCCGATGCCAAAAACCCGCTTTCGGACACTACGTGGGGGAGAGAGTCGCGGCTACAGAAAATGCCGTGGGAGCAAAAAGTTTCTGAGTATTTCCGCTGACTCTACCGGCGTGGAACAAGTCACTTTGACGTCTACTTTGTTTTCGTTTTGACCGTCGAGGGGTTGTCAACAGTCGGAGCGTCTGCGGTCACCTGTGCCCCTACCAATAGAACAGCACAGATGGGTTTGTGGGAAATGTAGTTTTTCATTTCCTTGACAGACTAGTATTTTGAGGCAATGACGTGATGCCTGCTGACTGCCAAGGAAGTTTTAAGAGGTCTTCTAACTTTAGCCAGGACAGTCTGACACCAACAATATATAGATTTTTTTTTTTTTTGGAATAAAATTGACATACTTCTCGTTTCTACATCAAAAATAAGAATTTTTGACCATTTCGTTTTGTTCCAGTTGTCAAGATGTTCAGCAATTACACCGAGACAGTAGGTCACCTGGCCTTTATTCAGAAGTATTCTTCAAAGAATCAGTAATTATCAACTGGTGTCAATACTGATCCACATTACATGCTCTGCTTTCTGTGTAATTTAAGACATTGTGGAAATATAATTTTAAAGATTACTATGATCTTCAGTCCTCTGGTCGGAACGGGACATGACCAATACATCTACCTTAAGAGTATGAAAAACTACAGTATTATAAAGGTTCAATGGAGGGCCTTCTCCAATGACTGCAGGCTGTACAGAATGATACTGCACATTAGCAGCACTTTGACCACAAGAGGGAAACAAAATTACATGCAATAAACTTTGACACTTCAGGACAGAAGACTGGAAGCACATGAATGGGCAGTTGTTTTTTTTATTTCAGTGCATTAACATTAAAACCAAGATATGTCCTGTCTGGTAAAAATAAATGACCAGCAAAAACAATCAACTACTGCTAATCAGATCATTCAACTTCCTTCTCCAATGGGGTAGTGTCATGAACAATCACATTTCCAGAAGACAGTATGTGGTCAAAATGTTTTTCCTCATTTACATTATGTGTACAAATCCACTCATCAAGCAGCTAGATCAATGTCAACCTCCCCTATCATAAATAAACATAAATGGCATGAGTCCAATCTTTTTCAACACTTGGAATATCGGAGAGTGTTTAAAGATCTAAGTGGAGACAGACCTCAGCGCTCTGTATCACATTGCTTTTGAAAACACACACACACAAAAAGAACAGTGCCCACATCAGCCGATGAGTGAACGATCTGAGCTAAATCATGTCTTTGGCCCCTTCAGTTTAGAGAAGTGTTACTGAAATACACATGCCATACATCAAAAAAATAGTTTTAAAACAATAACAGACACTGCTGGTGAAGGACTGTCAATTAAAGTTTTTTAAAGTAAATTTTCAACAGCAAGAAAAAAGAAAACATGTTTCACCCTGTGAATCCCAGACTTAAAAGAACTCATGAAATGTGTCAAGCACGTTAGGGCAATGTGTAAAAATGGGCTTAAATATATTTTAATGTTTGATAGCTGTGGATGTTTACTTTAGTCTTCCATGTCTGTAAGGTTTAACTCGTACATCAACATTTAATATATGCGTAGTTTTCTTACTGTATATTATGCACTTTACTAGATTACTACATGAAATAATCTTAAACGAAATTACCCCAAAAGTATTTTCTAAAATTCTTGAAAATGTCAAGTAAAAGTCAAAGTATATTGGACTGGGACTAAATTGGCCATGACCTTTTCATATCCCTTAATCCTAACCTCCCCAAAAGGCTAGCTTAGGGTGGGTATGAGGGAGTTCTTTGTGGGTGCTACGAATACTGAAATTGTACCTGTATTGTAATGTGATATTACACTGAAAAGCGATAAAAATTGTTAAAACAATTGAAGGTCAGGTTTGCATCCAATCTTCTAAGGGATGAGACAACAGGACTTTTGGCTTGACATTCTTTGATTGAATCCAAGGGGGAAGGACTCCTATGTGTACGGAGAGAAGGGGTACTGTGGATGCCACCAGTTCATGACCTTCACACTCTGTACGGGATCCAGCAACACCTGGATTCCTCCCTGATCGATCTTCTTCCCCCTCTGGAGCGGCGAGTCCTGGAACAGCAGACGGACACGGTGGTGGCACATGTCTGTGCTAACGTTGATGGTGAACTATTGACAAAAGACAGAAATAGGATAGTTAGAATGTAAAGTATTCCAAAAAAATAAATCTACCAGCTTTGGGATAGCTCCTGGATAGAAGTGAGCGAAGAGTTTCCTCCATGGGGGGCTGGGCGCACCCTGACAGGTAGGATTAGGAGATCAGTGACCAAGGAGGAACTCGAAGATGGGTTCGACATGTTTCACCCCCTTGTTGGTCAAGATGTTTTTCTTGCATATAATATACTGATGTCTGTGTTGGCAGGAACTAAATCAGACCAGAAGCGAGTCAAGCAGGACAGCGAAAAGCATAAAAAACACTTAGGCTATACTGAAATAACAGATATAAAATACATAAATAAAATTAGTAGGGGAAACACTGAAATGAATAGCATTTGACATCTGCGATGGAATAGAATCCAACCACTAGAACGAGAATGAATTGAAGGAGAGAAAAACTAACACACAAATCCCTAATGGAAAAGAGGCTCAAACTCAGATTAGTAAAAACAGTTTGAGTAAAGCTCCAACATTAAAGTATGACAAAAGCATGGGAACGAAACCAAATATATATTCTCCTCCTTGCTTTGTTCAAGGTGTGAATCAGCTGTAGCGATCCAACTGAATCATTTGAAAAGTACACTATTTACTAAAACCGAACAGGCTGATTGCTATCACAATTGTTTCTGAATTAGTCACTACTGTCACAATGACAGGTACTTCTAATTTTAACAGTAAAAATGTCTCTTTCACTGGGTCTAGAAATGGCTAAACCCAGTGAAAAATTAGAAATAAACTATGTTTACTAAAACCAGTATGCTACAGGCTTAAAGTTAAATAGGGTAATTATAAAGCATAATTTGAAATCTCTTCACATGTACATGTGAAGTAGCAGCCAAGATCCAACAAAAACTTAACACAAGAGTTACTAACCAGAGTCAGTGTCATGCCCATCACCACAGGGGTTAAGATGAAGTTGAGGGTGGTGACCTGAAGCATGTAGCAGTCAGAGTCTGGGTTTGTGTGGACTTCCTCATATTGTCTGGGCAAATGCAAGGACTTTGTACAACGATTCTTACTGTGCCCCTGCTGAAAGAAAGATTATTTTTTAAATATTCCTTGGAGATTAATAACATACCTAATGATGACAGAAGCAACAATTATTTGATGAGACTATGTAAAGGTTGTTTTGTTTTTAAATATCTTAAATTACCTGTTTTAATAATTTGAAGTTAAACTCCCATAATGCCTCTGGTCGAGTCCCTGGCACCTTTCTGATCCAGAATAGTACACACTGCCAAAACAAACCCAACAACAATTATAAACTCATAAAATGTATTTCTGGGCTACTTTAAGTTCTCAACATGAATTCCTGATCTCGCTTTTGTATCATGAATAAGAATGAAAAATGCCAAGTGGGTCACGGAAGATCATGTTTCAAAAATGTCCCCAAAAATGTCACCTGGCCAAACAGTAAACATCTTTAATGAAGACAATTCTATCTGATTTCACTATAACTATCATTTGTGGTCATGACTAACCTGGCTATCACAAACCTGGTTATTATGCTAACCCTGTGTTTTCTTGTCAAGCCAGGAGGGCATTGATATGAAAATTAATATTGAAAGTTAAGCTATAAAATTTTGAAATACAGCTCCACATTCTTGAATTTACCTTGGAGTTAAGTAGAGTTGTGGGTGTAGATTCTGGCAGTGAAGGAATTTTTGAGACACGCAAGTCAAATGGCTCATACAAATGGAAAAGGGAACGAATCACACGGGCCCGTAAACAGCGCATCTTGTCAATAAAGTCAGGCTGGAGATGAAATGGTAGGTGGACATCAATCCTGTAGTGTCTAAAGTTGGTGTGAAAAAGTCATTAAAAAAAACGTAAGTTATAAAAGCAACAATTTCCTTTACTTCGACTATTTCTTGATCACACATTTATTTTCACCACTGAGACGAACCAATGAATAAAAATCTCCTCACCTTCTGTAAAGCCTGGTCCAAAAAGCTGCAGTGCAAGTGACTGTCCAAGTATCCCTACAAATGAGGGCAAATTTGCACACATCCTCAGGTCGAATGTAGGAGGAGATCATATACCAAATATCCACTGGATACTCGTTCCCATCACTGCTCTCACTACTCTCTGTGGAGATAACATCACAATTAAAATACTGACAATGTAGATTTATTCCCTTGATTTTATGTGCATACTTCTGATAAATTATACCCTTTCTCCTCTTGTTTTTCTTCTTGTGGGGAACTTTACTTTCATTAATGTCATTTTCTTCAGGGTCTAGGTCATCGCTGCTGTGCACAGCATCTGCTTTTGCATTCTCAGCCGACGAGAGAACCTCGTCCACAGCTCCATGAGATGCCTCCAGGCCGCAGAGGAGTTTTGCTGAAAGACATTAAATTAAGCACATTAAGTTAGGATCAACTTTATAGACAAGAACAGGTGACATTGTATAGCAAAATCAAAAATAAGGGGAATCTCTTAATCAGCACAAGGTACCTTCTTTCTCAAGTGCATTTGCAACAGCCTTCTTCACCCTCCCTGATTTTACGACGGCTGGGTCAGCGTCAGCATAATCAGCGACCGTCACTACCAAGCAGAGGAAATTAAGCTAAGAGGTAATTCTTCCATTACATGCATTCTGTATTAAAATAAGAAACATAAACATCAACATTCAACCACTCCTGATGACCATAAAAAGTCCTCACTTTACATACACTTTCAGATAACTCAAATGTGACTCTAAAGAAGAAAAAAGGCAGCGTGCTAACAGCATGCTAACGCTGGGCGTGCTAGTCAACTCGATAACATACCTAATTCCGAACAAACGTCTCCGGCCTTAAATTTCAGCCGTTTTCGGTTCCCTTTCTTGGGCATATCGATACTAAATATCTGCGGACGGATAACGGGGCTATGGCTTTTGCCATGACTCTATAGCAAGCTGAGGTAGAGAGAGAGAAAGAAAATAAGGGGAGAAATTGAAAATTGTTCCGCCAGGATCTTCAGCCATCATGGAATGACGTGTATCGTTGCAAGTCTCGCGAGAACATGAACGTGTTTTTCTCGATGTGTGTTAATAATTGGTACAACCACTAAAATTTAATTTGAGTAATGAATAAAATAAATTACATTTATGAATTCAGTTTTATATTATTTATAGAATATAAATTGTTTTAAAAAATATTCCAAGAACTCTCAGAACCAAGGGATGGAGCAGGAAATGAGAGTTTTGGTTGCCTGTCAGTTATTGGGTATATTTTTAATTGTATTTAAAGTGCAGTCAGCTCGTTGTTAGTCCTTTAGAAACATTAGAATAAACAGTTCATTTTCAACAAATGTGTGTTTTGTTAACTAACTGTAGCTGCGTAGAAAACTGAGTATTCAGAATAAAGTCCAGGAACACGAAGTGACTAAATTGTGAGACTCGTCTAAGCTCATGAACAGGCCTCAGATATCGAAAATTGACACAAGCGATGGTCCAATAATGGGCAGAGACAAAGATCTTCCCCCAAGACTAAACTTTATTAAAAAGCAGAATAAAAACAACACGAACACCAACGGACCTATCAGGTCTCAATTACCTGCATGAACACTACAGGACGGCCGGGATGACTGCAATCAGGGAGCCAATCGAGGCCAGAGCACTCACCAAACTCCATGCCCAACACACACACACACACACACACACACACAGCAAACAAACCAAAAAGACAAGGGATAAAAGTATAAAACGTGAAGGCTGTGCGAAAATCACTACACACAAACTAAGGGGAGTCTTCACTGAAGCAAGGGACCCCGACCACTGATGGCTCCACCGTCCGAACAGTTCCACTGTCACTGGCCCCGCAGTACTCATTGTAGCACCGGTATCCCGCCACTAACTGCACCACTGGACCAGTTCTAGGCTCTAAGGAGTGGGGAGCAAGAATAATTACACCAAAGACCGTTGCTTTAAGTAGAAAAGGCCAGCAATTTACTGAATGCAAAAACAAGCCAAAAATACCTTATTATTGAGAACATGCAGGGTAAGTAAATGAAAAAGTATTTCACTCTTTTGTTCTTTTCATTCATATAGTTTATTTTAGTAAAGCTAATCTAAGTTAGACTAGTCTGTTTTTCCTAGGTTGCACCTATTTTAGGATTCCTATTTTTCTTCCCGAGTTAACCTTCTTTTTGCAGGTAAGCAAATACCTTCAAAACCCAAATAAATCAAAGTGGACCACAGTTATTCAAATCACATTCAGAAATATAAACATGAAAATAAAAGTATGGCACTTAAAATTTAAGTTCAATTCCAAATGTGAATTCAAGTGTTCAATTCAATGAGAAGTTTCAGTTAGATTCAGTCCAAAAAATAGTTCAATCAGTTCCCAGTTCAGTTCAGTTCAGTTCAAGCTAGTTCCTGATACTCCTACCACTCTGGCAGCGAGTTACCACACAAAGAGAATTTCCCCAATGATGCGATGGAGAAGATGAGTTCAAGGTCTGGGTCGCCATCTTGAATCCCGTCTGTGGATGTGCACGCCCGTACATGGCGGACCACTCCTTGCTCCGACCACGCTTCCAACCAAGCAAAAAAGCCTAACAGGCCATAAACACAATAAAACTTTTTAAGTCCTCAAATCACACAAATACATGCTTCACAGTCTGAGTTATAACGTTACTGCTACGGCGTTTTTCCAACTCAAAATGGCAGCGGAGCGGTCACTTTGATCCCACTGCTCCGTCTCCACACCAATTACTGCACAAATCTTTCATTTACACAGCTTTGATGAAGTAATGCAGAGCATACCGAGAAGTGAGAGAGTTGTCATTGGAGCAGACTTCAATGGACATGTTGTCAGGACCAAGACAAGAGCGGAGATCAGGTGCGTCTGAACTGAAGTCTTTATTACAGCAAAGGCACACGAGGGAAGCACGGGAAAGACCGGTGCACGAGTCCAGGGAAACAGAGCGGGACGGGCGGCGTGCAGACACAGGAGGATACAGACAGGACTTACGGGTCCAGGCAGGCAGGTCGGGGTCCAAATACAATCCAGGGTCAAGGTAGGAGTCAGGATGAACTGGCGACAAATACGGCATCTACACAGAGGATCTGACGCTGGGTCCGTGTTCAAGCCGGGTCTTTATAGTTAGTGATTAGGGGTAAAATGGTGGCAGGTGTGTCTGGGATGACTGGACGCGATGTGGGATCTGCGCCACGGGAAACCCAGCACGAGACTGGGGGCAGACCCCGAGCTGGGTCGTGACCCATGTTGGTGCAGGAAACGGGTGATGAGGGGGTGATGGGCAGGTTTGGTATCCAGGAGAGGAACGCAGAAGGACAGATGGTAGTTGACTTTGCAAAAAGGATGGAAATGGCTATAGTGAATACTTTCTTCCAGAAGACACAGGAACATAGGGTGACCTATAAGAGTGGTGGTAGGAGCACACAGGTAGACTACATCTTGTGTAGACGGTGTAATCTGAAGGAGATCAGTGACTGCAAAGTAGTGGTAGGCGAGAGTGTAGCCAAACAGCATAGGATGGTGGTGTGTAGGATGACTCTGGTGGTGAGGAAGATGAAGAGGGCAAAGGCAGAGCAGAAGACGAAATGGTGGAAGCTGAAAAGGGAAGAGTGTTGCCTGACTTTTAGGAAGGGGTTAAGACAGGCTCTGGGTGGTCAGGAGGTGCTTCCAGTTGACTGGACAACTACAACCAATGTGATCAGGGAGACAGATAGGAGAGTACTTGGTGTGTCATCTGGAAGGAAAGTAGATAAGGAGACTTGGTGGTCGAATGAGGAGGTACAGGAGTGTATACACAGAAAGAGGTTAGCTAAGAGGAAGTGGGACACTGAGAGGACTGAGGAGAGTAGACGGGAGTACAGGGAGATGCAGTGTAATGTGAAGGTAGAGGTAGCAAAGGCCAAACAAGGGGCTTATGATGACTTGTATGCTAGGTTGGACAGTAAGGAGGGAGAGACTGATCTATACAGGTTGGCAAGACAGAAAGACAGAGATGGGAAGGATGTGCAGCAGGTTAGGGTGATTAAAGATAGGGATGGAAGCCTATTGACAGGTGGAAAGAGTACTTTGAAGAGTTGATGAACGTGGAAAATGAGAGAGAACAAAGACTAGAAGAGGTGACTGTTGTGGACCAGGAAGTAGCAAAGATTAGTCAGGATGAAGTGAGGAGGGCATTGAAGAGGATGAAGAGTGGAAAGTCAGTCGGTCCTGATATACCTGTAGAGGTTTGGAAATGTCTAGGAGAGGTGGCAGTAGAGTTTCTGACTGGGTTGTTCAACAGGATCTTAGATAGTGAGAAGATGCCCGAGGAATGGAGAAGTTTAAGAATCAGGGAGACATGCAGAGTTGTGGCAACTACAGAGGAATAAAGCTGATGAGCCATACAATGGAGTTATTGGAAAGAGTAGTGGAAGCTAGACTAAGGGCAGAAGTGAGCATTTGTGAGCAGCAGTATGGTTTCATGCCAAAAAAAAGAGTACTACAGATGCAGTATTTGCTTTGAGGATGTTGATAGAGAACTATAGAGAAGGCCAAACGGAGCTGTATTGTGTTTTTGTAGATCTGGAGAAAGCTTGTGACAGGGTGCCCAGAGAGGAACTGTGGTATTGTATGAGGAAGTCTGGAGTGGCAGAGAAGTATGTTTAGAATGGTGCAGGACATGTATGAGGACTGTAAGATAGTGGTGAGGTGTGCTGTAGGATGTGACAGAGGAGTTCAAGGTGGAGGTGGGACTGCATTAGGAATCAGCTCTGAGCCCCTTCTTGTTCGCAATGTTGATGGACAGGCTGACAGACGAGGTTAGACAGGAATCTCCATGGACTATGATGTTTGCAGATGACATTGTGATCTGCAGTGAGAGCAGGGAACAGGTGGGGGAGAAGCTAGAGAGGTGGGGGTTTGTTCTGGAAAGGAGAGGAATGAAGGTTAGCTGCAGCAAGACAGAGTACATGTGTGTGAATGAGAAGGACTCATTGCAGCCATTTGATAAAATCAAAAAAGTTCCATGACCATGCGATATTTAAGTTTTTCTTTTTTAAATAATTAGCGAAAATTTCTACATTTCTGTTTTTTTCTGTCAAGATGAGGTGCAGAGTGTACATTAATGAGAAATAAAATGAACTTTTTTGATTTTAGCAAATGGCTGCAATGAAACAAAGAGCGAGAAATTTAAAGGTGTCTGAATACTTTCCGTACCCACTGTATATATATATATATATATATATATATATATATATATATATATATATATATATATATATATATATATATATATATATATATATATATATATATATATATATATATATTGAGAGAGAGAGAGAGAGAGAGAGAGAGAGAGAGAGAGAGAGAGAGAGAGAGAGAGAGAGAGAGAGAGAGAGAGAGAGAGAGTCTGAGATGGTTTGGACATGTCCAGAGGAGAGATAGTGCATATATTGGTAGAAGGATGCTGAGTTTTGAACTGCCAGGCAGGAGGCCTAGAGGAAGACCAAAGAGGAGGTTTATGGATGTAGTGAGGAAATTGATTCGCTGTGGCGACCTCTGAAGGGAAAAGCCGAAAAGGAAAAGAAAAAGATAGAGAGAGAGAGAGAGAGAGAGAGAGAGAGAGAGAGATAGATAGATAGATAGATAGATAGATAGATAGATAGATAGATAGATAGATAGATAGATAGATAGATAGATAGATAGATAGATAGATAGATAGATAGATAGATAGATAGATAGATAGATAGATAGATTTGTTTTTGATGCTCCAAAGACGCACATTCATTTATAGCATCATATGTCCATGGCATCAATGTCCTGAGAACTACAGTGACTCTGATTAAAAACTTCTTATGAGTTGTAGATGTAGAACAATTCATAAACTTAACTAAGTAAATTCAAAATTCACCAACTTTTAATGGTTTTCATATAAAATATAAGAACATTTAAAATCTGAAAAGCAGAACTAATCTGTCAGGTGAATGCAGTGAAATAAAAATTTGTCTCTGAGATGCAGTCGAATAACAAAGTTGTAAATTGTTGAGTAAAGTCGCTTCAAGTAGCTTTTACATCCATTGTTTTTCTTTATTTAAAGTTTTGAAATAAATATGCTTTGCTTCTATAGGTTGGAACAGAGTCACAATGATTGATGATGAGCGACAACAAAGGTAAAAAAAAAAAATGCAGCGCATGAGAAGCGCGCACTGATGTACTGTACCATCAAACAACCATGAGTAAAAGTTGATCACGACCACAATAATGTGTGAAGGGTGATTTCTGTTTGTAATACTGTATGTACCACTATGAAGCAGAATGTTCAGGATCACGTCATATCCTGCAGGGGGCGCTGCACAATTCATGGTTTGGTTCAGAGTATGCCCTGAGGAAGCGTATCGTGTTTTTGGAGCTGTCAGATCATGAACCTGCTTAATGTCGCTGATTCACATTTAACCAAATCAAGACTTAATTGTGTTTTAATCGTCGAAACATTAGATTAATGTTTCTTTGAAAGATTATGCGATGATATCAACCACAACAGCTGGTTATAGTCATCTATTTGGTACCACGTGAGCGCACGGAGCGCTAAACGGAGTTGGTCTCTTATTGACAGAGCAATAACCAAGGAGTGACAACTGCAGATTCCTGCGTGTGAGGGAGAGACTGAACGGCTGTGTATGTAGGAGGAGGAGGAGGGAGAGGAGGAGGAGGAAGAGGAGTGAACGTCGGCTCGGTGTTGGGAGATGGAAGCAGAAAAGGCGGATGCAGAGAAGACTCGCTCTCATCGTCCCCAAGAAAAAGGACGTGGATAAATCGTTTCCCTTCTGGCATATCCCGGGTTTTGATTTTCCTGCATGTCCAGAATGATCTCGGTCGAGCTCTCGGGCACCACCCCTCCGAACGCACCCGTTCACTTCTGAGCTGTCAATCATATCGCGGCGGGATTTCTACATGTGAGCGCACGGCGCACCGGGCAGGGCGGATCAGCTCAGAGGGTGGAAAACGCCAGTGGTTATGGATGTAAGGTCAAACGTCTCATCACTCCAATCAGTCTGATTAGGTAAGACGATGTAAGGATTGAGGATGTACGTTTGATGAATGAGACATTTTATGCAATTAGACTACAGCGCGTTCCTGATTGTCCATTGCTGCTGGGCGTTAATAGGCCCTCATCACTTTTTGCAAATCGGATTATCTGGTTTGTAACCCTCATATTACCCTTCTGAATCCCGACAGCGACACTTTCCTATAGCGCTGCCCAGACTTCAGCAGGAAAGATGATGTGCGAGGTGATGCCGACCATCAGCGAAGGAGACTCGGCCGGTCCTCCCAGAGGGACCAGCGGCGTCCCAAATGGCTCGGACCAGGAGGCCAATTTTGAGCAGCTGATGGTGAATATGCTGGACGAGAGGGACAAGCTGTTAGAGTCCCTCAGAGAGACTCAGGAGACCCTCATTCAGTCTCAGACTAAGCTGCAGGGGGCGCTGCATGAGAGGGACGTGCTCCAGCGGCAGATCAACGCAGCGCTGCCTCAGGTGAGGAGCAGTCGGCCTTTGGACGCCATGTGGGGGTCGGGTGGTGGTGAGGGAGTAGGATAGGGTTTTTGTCTTAAAGATGAGCAACCTTCATGCACACAGTGTCTTATATAGACATGCATGAGGAGATAAATGCCCCTGAAACCATTATTGCTCAGCCTGGATTACCATCTGGCCGGATTGGTCCCCAGCTGGGCCAAGGAACTCCATGACTCAAAAGCTGCACAATGAAACTTAAATTTACTGTGACATCTGCAACAATATTTTATCACATTAATTCCCCCAAAATGGTATTTGCAAACTGTGACGTAATTTGAGAAAAAGATATAATTTGTTATTGCAGCATAGATGCCAGAAATTCATTGTTTAGGTAATAAACTCTAAACTCACATTGATATGGCAGAGCATCATGGGAAGGTGAAAGAAATGTGTGACAAATGAAATATGAACACGAAGTAGACCCACTACAATGTGCTCGGTCTTTTGTCACAGATGTCCAGAGCTGCAGTGATAAGGAAACCCCCACTCAGCAATGTAAGTTGCAATTTTTAATTTCCACCACTAAAGCAGGCCTAGAGAGTTACTTGTCTCCCCATTAGAGTTTATAGTAATAATGAGTTTGATAGGTGGCATGATCTATCCATATATAAATGTATTGAAAAACTGAATCAACATTTTGCACATGCCCTAAAGATGTGCATCTTATAACTGTTTTTTTTCCCCATTGATATGTTTTTACGCAAATTCATCATCAACTTATCAACGTGACTTTGATGTTATTACGGTCTGTCCACATCAGCACATGCTTTTTCTAGTCATGGGGCAACTGCTTTCTTGGATATAAACTTTCTAGTTCTCCCTCATGTGTCTAACTATTGGAAAATAGCATACCATTATCCTTGTCAAAACATACTAGTACAACATTGTGAATAAGTAGTAGTAACATTCTCAAATTAATAATACAATTAATACAATTAACATTCTTTGAATTTGCTGACACAACTGAGAACAGTACCATGTCCTCAGTTGTGTCAGCAACTGAGAACATAGTACTGGCTCAAAATCTTACTGTATATTTATTAGAAATGTACTTTGTTTCCAAGCTGCATTCAGAAAGTGTTCCACTAAAGCTGTGTGTCATCTGCTTTATACAAATTTAATTGAGAATGTGATAGAGAGTATCTGTCATGCAAGGCAAGGTGAGACCCACTGATCAGGACCAATAAGTATTCAGACAACAGTGTAACCATTAATGGAGCATGGCGTATGTTGGGACTGGGGATTGAGCCACCAGTCCAATAAGATAACCTTTATCTCCTGAGCCACAGCTTCTCTCCTAAAATTTTAAACACAATAGTAGAACTAATTATAAAAAAAACTTAACACATTAACGTCTAAACAACAATTACTAATACTGTTCAAAAAGATAATGACATGCTGTTTCCTAACATTTTGACCCTTTGAGGCTGAATAAAAATGGTGATTTCTGTTACTGAGTGGAGGTTACCTTTTCCATTAGACTCTGAACACTTGTGGCAAGAAGTTGATGCACTGCTGTTTACAGGTACTTTTCCAGTACCTTAAAATAAGTAATGCCATTTTACTTATTAATAGTCTCATATTACTTCTCCCATGTTACCTGTTTACAACGTTAATACAGTAGATTATCAGTGACATGTCACTGTAAATTTACATCAATGTTTTCGGTGTGGCAACCAATCTGTTGAACGACTGTAGACATGAGAAAGTTGAATATAAGCAGGGCTCAGAGTTCATTGATAAGCTTGGATTGGGTTGTGCCACTCATCTGAGCTGCCTATCTTAACACTTGCTTGTCTTGGATATCACCAATAGCATTAAATAGACCTTACCAGTCTAGAAGCTCATAAGTGGCAAAGTGGCAGCTTGCCAAAAAGAAGGATCAAAATCTTTTGTGGGATTGACAAAGGTTGAATGGTGGATGGGGAGTAGGTGATGGGTTTTTCCTCACTAAAAGATGGTTGACTCCTGAGCTTTGGGGCAGATGTTGAGTCCTGCTGCTCAGACAGGAGAACAGAGCCCACCTACTATTCTCTGCAGGAGATGAAGGAGGTGACGGTAGGCTTGGGGATGGTTGAAGTCCTGGGGCCCTAGTGTGTCTTTTGGAGAAAGAGAGCTTAGTGAGGATTGTTTCAGTCAAAGCAAGACAATGGTGAAGCTTCGGCACATAAAACTGTTTACACCTCCTGAACCTCAGATCAAAATGCCCACCGTGATGTCACAGTATGGTGTGTACACAAGAGAGGGAGCATGGGAAAGAAACAAGCTGACGATGACAGCCTTACTGCAGCCTCTTCTCAGAGAAACATAGCCGCCTGCTAGTGCACATGGCCCTGAGCTGCTGGCTTCTGTGCTTCCACACATGCATGTGCGTCTTGGCTTATGTGTGTGTGTTTGTGTGCGTGTGTGTGTGTGTGTGTGTGTGTGTGTGTGTGTGTGCGTGTGTGTATGAGAGAGAGAAAGTGAGAGAGAGAGAGAGAGAGAGAGAGAGAGAGAGAGTGGGCAGACATAGTCATGCTTGTTTTCTAATCTTGCTTGGTTCAGCGTTATATTTTTTTTTCTAGCAATAATACAAGTATTATTTATATAGTTGTTGACCTTGGAGACATCATGCAGATATTGTGACTGTACATGCAGAAGCCATCTTCTGCTTTCTCTTTCTCTCTCAAAGTACGACACATACAGTCATGGCAAACACAGTGGAACAAACAGTACAGTGATGACAGTGGAAGAATATATTGCACTTATATATACGTACGTATACCACCATCCATTTACTTCTACACTTGTGTTGTATGAAGGCATAGCTACAGAAATAGTTGTTTTCAAGTATTCAAAATGTTCTCTATAAATGTGGATTAAAAGTTCACAGAGAAGTAAAAGTGATTTAACAAATATAGTTTCACTGCAGAACATATACGCCCAAATATATCCACAGATGTGTGAATTAATTTCTGGTTTAAATGAGTTTTCATTTAGGAATTGGTTTGTGGTCATTTGTGCACCACGTGCGATTTTGTAATGCTTCTTTTATTTTTTTGTTTTTGTCTTTTACTGTGGAAATGTGTGGGTTACTGCAGCAAAAGCATCTGCAAACGTGTGTGAGGAATACTGTAAAGGTCTCTCTGCCAGGATGTGATTTTACATGAATAAAAAAATCCTGTTTTTGGAAACTCGACTGTGGGTCGGTAATATTTAATTTAGATAAAAACTAAAGTATAGTGATAGTCTGGTCCAGATTTATCAGTATAAATTACATTGAGTAGTAATGGGGTGCTGGGGAAGAAAATATCAACTTACTTTGTGTATCTGATGTCTCAAGCATTGGTGTGAAAATTAGATCAGAGCAATGTTGGCAATTTAGCCGACTCCACCATCCTAAAAATGTCAGTGGTAATTAGAGGAATCTCGGCTGGTTCAGTGTGACTATAGCATGATGTGTAAATACCCTCAACCACAATATAAAATCCCCTTGTGTTGTAGTTGATGTGTATTTGTCTGTGTTGTTTACTGATGTGTCGACTCTCATCTTTCCATGTGTCAGAAAAACATTTATCATCTTCCTGTATTCCATATGAGTGTATTTCTGTACTTTGGGATGTATTTTATACATTTCCTTACTCTGACCACTCTGACCCAGAACTGTCATATGTGTGGCTGTCCTCCTAATATACAAACACTTCAACACACACGCACATGCAAACACACTGTGTGGGTTATTCAAAATGCAATGCTCTTCAATGTCTTCGTTGTTAAAAAATACATAAACTGGCTTCACTCGCCTCAGTAGTGTCAAAAAATGGAACAGTATTGCCATTACACACACATGCATGCAAGCACGCGCGCACACACAAACACACACACACACACACACACACACACACACACACACACACACACACACACACACACACACATACACACACACACAGACACACACACACATTAACATATACAGATGCATGCGGGCATACACAGAGAAGAGGATGGATATGTTCATTAGCTACAGAGAATAGAGTTTCAGATTAACATGTCAGCCCATTACAGTGCAAAATGCGTTTAATACAGCCTTCAGAGATAGGTTTGCCCCGAGACAGATTAGGTGTTAAACACACAATGTGATGCACATACACACACACACACATACACACACGCACGTTCACGCGCACACACATGCACATGATGCTCATTCTTCTGTATGAGAAAAGCTGTTCTGACGCTGTCGAATATAATGTGTTGGTGAACAGTGTGCTCCAAACTAAGCATGTCACTGTTACTATGCACAGTGGTGTGTGTGTCATGTATTTCTGTATTTCCATTATATTCTATTATTAGTTCTTATATAATGTCATGGAGAGGTTGATGGGTCACTCCAAGGATATGGATTTGTGACCTGTAGGGGACTCACTCAATAGATATTTGAGAATTTTGCCACAGAGGAAGAAATACTTCAACACTTGCCCGGGAAATAAGTTTATGACTTCTTGCAGAGAGTTAGATCAGATCGATGCCATACTGTGAGTTAAATGTGGGATTGGTGCCAGGAGGCAGTAATTTCTGCCTTATTATTTCTATACAGTATGTCTGATGAACGGTCTCCATTGGGAAACAGAGCCACCCTAAACACGACTAACTCATTTTGGCATGCCTGTCATGGCACAAATGAACTGACTAGGACTCAATGTTTTAATTACCGATCTTTTCGAAGTGGAGCCAGAGCGTGGATAGCTGGCTAATCCCACCCCCGGTTTTTATACTAGTTTCATACAAACCACACTTACATGAGGTAGGTTTTAATCCTTTTATCTAGCTCTTTGTAAAACAAGAGCCATAAAGATGAGCTTGGTCAGTTCAGTCGTCCATTTGAAATAGATTTCAGAATCATGCTCATGAAAACTGGAAATAAATCACGTAACATTAACAGAAATATCAACAAGTGACCTTATTAGCTCATCTGAATCAGTTGTGTCTCAAACAGAAGTGAAGGTTGCCATGGTGACAGCAAATGATACCCCTCGCTCTAGCCCAGAGTGAGAAGAAAGCAGATTCCACCCCTGAACAAGAGAAACTCTGGAGAAAACTGTTGGTCCTATTGTTGAAATTCCCTCACTGCGGACATCCTAGGAATCTGCTGGACAATACCATGTATGACTTATTTTAATTCAGTGTAAAATGGCAATTGTACAATGAATTTATCAACTGGAACTTTTTCCTCAGTTATTCATCCTAAGGCCTTATGGGGCAGTTTGTTGGTACGCATGGTGCTCCAGGTATCATGAAACCCAAACTATGAGACTGTTTGGTTCTATATTAGCAGAAATAGAAATAGCGTTGATTTTTTCTATTTTTCCATGTGAAGAAAATGAGTGTGGAGAGACTATTGTGGGATTGAGTGTAGTGATATAGATATACTGATATAGAATATTTAGAATATTCTTCCAGCTCCTGTCCTCTGCTTCATTACCTGACAATTTCAGGGAATTTGATTTTACAAGAAGTTTATCTTGTTATTGATATAAAACTTGATGTGATGTGAAAATACTGTATTATTTCATTATTTTTAATTATTCTGTGGTTGGCTGTAGTGAGGTTTAATGAATATTTTAGATTTTGTTTGCTGTTTTCTATGATTGTTGAATGAATCATTAAATTACTGTGAAAATGGGTGATTTTTGAATATCTTGTCCATATGTTGGAAAAGAAAAGTTGCACAGAAAAGGCTGACTATTTCTGAAAACATAAAATTCATAATAGCAAAAGACAGCACTCCAGTACATTTGATGTGTTTGCCAAGTGTTATAAGAAAATAAAGAGGGGTTTTTCAGTTAGACAATGAACATTTGCAGACAGACGGACACAGATAGCCATACGCCCATTATAATTTCATTAAATGTTTTCACAATAAAAATACTGCCAATTTAGTTAATTAAGATTACATTAGACGCTGTACACCATGGAAACTGTGGAACAAAGATTGTCAGTCTTTAGTTGTTTAACAGAAATTGTGAAGTCCAGATTTTTTGACATTTGAAATAATTTAATATATGAAGACGGCTTGGATGGGCCATGGATGATTTAGAGCTTTAAACATTTTCTGTTGTGCTCTAACTGTCACCACCTCAACCTGAAACAACAAATGTGTCTCTGTGAGGTAACAGAGCCTCTATTGCTCAGTCCTCAAAAGATGTGTATTTGTGCGTGTGTGTGTGTGTGTGTGTGTGTGTGTGTGTGTGTGTGTCCTGTGATGTTTGGACACCTGTTCCAGTCAGACACAACACTGGCTATTTTTGCCAGCATACAAATATACAGGGAAAGACCAACACCTCACTGTCCATCCAAAACAACTGTCCCATGATCACTCACACACACACACACACACACACACACACACACACACACACACACACACACACACACACACACACACACACACACACACACGTACACACACCTTATGGGTGTCTCGCGTGTGTAGCTGTCCTTTGACGTGTTTGTCTTATTGTTTTACCCTTGTACGACCTCATAAACACAAATTTAACCCCCCTCACACACGCACACACACACACACACACATACACACATAGGCACACGCAGACATACACACACACACACACACACACACACACACACACTTGAAGTATGTTGTTGAGCATCATCACCTTTTACGAATATTTTTTTTAATATTCTTTCCAAGAATCTTACCGCTCCACAATGAGCTGGAGTGTTACTTGGGGTGTACCCCATCTTTCCCCCTGTAGTCAGCTGGGATAGACTGTAGCAGACCCGTGACCCACAAAGTGTGTAAGCGGCTGTAGATGAGATGATTGCCATTGTCCATCCAGAAAATATATGGATTTTTTTGATCTCTTAGACTTTCTCTTTGTCTCCCTATTTCTTCATTTTCTTTTTTTTGTGTGACACATCGATAACCCAGTTATTAATTATCTGATCCTTTGGACAGATCCTGTCCCATGCTACTCCTGCAGCTGGCCTTCGCTTTCAAGTGCACTAAACCGTGTGGAAGGGAAGATGTGACAGTTTGCTCAGTGCTTTGTAAAGAACACTGTGTTCAAGTGACAGGCACAAGTCATTCACCTGTTAAACCCTCTATTGTGCTTCTGCTGACATCTATTTTGCCAAAGTTCCCATATTCCTGCATGTGTTTAGGCGGTATTACAGAGCAGATTGGCAACAGCCAAAATTCTTGTTTCACATGCAGTGAGTTAACTTCCCATCAGGCTCCAGTGAGGCACCCCAGGGTGTGTCAGGACATAGGTACACCAGCATTATCGTTCCTATTATGAAGAATACAGGGCCGTTATCTCACTGAAATACCAAAAATTAACTACGAAAAAATCTTAATCGACTCATTCCCTTTTTGTTGCCATGACCAGTACACAGAAAGGTGTTTCACATCACATGTACCAAGACCAGCAGTGAGTGAGTCTCACAAGGTTTGTACTCAGCCATCCAATTTCTTGTCCTAGAAGTGTGTTTTGCTTACAGGTACAGTGTGAGGCCGAGCATGTGTCAGAACTAATAGACCAGGGGTATTCAATAAAAAGTAATGGAGGTCCGTTTATAAAAATTTCCTCTTTGTAAAAGGTCCGAACCCAAGTCCAGTTTGTGTCTAATAGCCGGTCCCTATGTCCACATTATCATTTATTATACATTTTCAATGCAGGATATGTTTAACTGAGTGTACAGCTAGCTCTTTTACCTCACCATAAATAAAAATAGGCTCAGGCAAATAAAGTTCAAGCCTTTATGTTAGATTGAAGAACACACAAACCTCAGAATTAAATATAAAGTGCAAAAAGAGCTCAATAGTCCTTTTTCTCGTAAATTAAAGACATCACAACCCAAAGAACCGAAGGCCTACATTTCAAGTAAAAAAAACATGAACATGTTCAGAAATCATGAGTAAAAACGGGATCTTTCAGGGGAAAAATGCAAACAGAACTTTTTTAATGACAGAAAGGGGCATGTGGCCTGCCAGTCATTTACTTCTACACAAGTAGACTTGTACACAAGGTGTGCACAGGCACACCTTGTGCCTGTGCACACCATGTGGTGCTCACCTTGTGGTGGTCTCTGTCATGTGTGGTGAAAGAGACCACTGGACTTTTGTCAGCATCTCTTTTATTGCTGCACGTACAGTATGTCTTCTCCTCTTGCGTGTGTTTCATATTGGTGTTACACTCAGCAAAGAGCTCCTTATATTTGTGAAGGAACCTGACACACACAGAATCTACAACTCATCAGTGACCACAGATATGCATGGTGCTCTCTGAATAGCTGCATCAAGCTGTTAATATTTCTGATTTTCTGGTCTGTAGCCATGACCGTCAGAAAAAATGCGCCAAGAAAATCTACTCCTGAATTTATCATGGAGGGGTCACGGGTCCGGACAGAACCATCAACACGGTCCAGATCCGGACCGCGTTCCGCCATTTGGTGACCCTTGTAATAGCTCTTCAGCTGAAAAGGCAGGAAGGAGAAGGTCTGATGTCTGGGTGCACTGTGTTTGGAGGTGACTTGAGCTTGTCATGATATACACACACATTCAGTGATGCACAAACACGCTAACTCAAATCTGCACTCATCCCCAAACACACACAGCCTGTGGAGTCTCAAATGCCAGCAAACAATGTCTATGCGTCATCTATTGTATTTGTTTTTGTATGCATGCGTGTCAATGTTAGTGTACCCACACCTTGAGTAGCTGAAGCATGATTTGCCAAGGCTGTTTTGTACTCTCTCTGATAGGTGAACGTTGCAGAGGATCGGTTAATTCATTTAAAAAATAATCACATCCCATTGGTCTGCGAGTGAAGCCCAAATGTTCCACAACATGTTATGTAAGAAGAACACACTGGAATCAGGGTTCATGTAGAGGAAAGTGGTGGAAAGACCGCAGCGGAGTGTTACCAAGAAACTACTGAGAGTCAGAGAGAGAAAGGATTTAGTAGATTAGTTGGTTTTAGACCTATACAGAGCCATTTAAAGAATAATTATGGTATTACATGAATTCATACAATCTACAAATGAACTGGCCGGTACATAGTTTTATTTCTGATTAAAACTATGTCCGAAACTTGAGCCGAGCTATGATATCAAATTTTTCTGCCTCTGTATCCTTTCTTCCTCTCTTTCCACCATGTTTTCCTCCTCTTCTCAGCAGTCCACTCCACAGTCCCTCTTATTAGGTCTTCGTCTAGCCTTTATTCAGGCCATCCAAACACTCTCACTGGGTCAGACTGGCCTGTGGTTAGAGTTTATGCACAGTTTTCATGCCCCTGAGTTCTAATAGATTATTAGCGTGCAGCGCTAGCTCTGCCACGCCACACCATGACTTCAGCTCTCCATCTCTCAGAAGAATCCATCCCTTGCTCCCTCCATCCCTCTGTCAGTGCCATCTGGCTCACAGCACCAGGCACATTTAGCTCAGCCGGGCGCCAATTTGTCCCTGTGGCTGCCTGGGAGAGCGAAGGACAGTGAGTGAAGAAAGTGGAGGATTGGGAAAGAGAGACAGATATAGAAAGTAAGATTTAATGAAGAGAGACATAAAGAATAGTTGGGGAATAAAAGCAGAATCAAGTGTACCTGACAGTCCTCAGCAGCGAGGGACATACTCCAGCAATGGGGAGAACTAGCAGTCAGCGTGTATGTGTGAGAGAGTTCCCTCTGCCTTGTAATAAGAGTAGAGTAATTGGAGTTGCTAGACCACCAGAGGGGAAGGCAAGAGTAATGATGCAGGGAGGGAGGCAGGGAAGGATGGAATGAGAAAAGGGATGTGAGATGAAGTTTCTCAGCCACGAGTTAAGCCCAAAGCAGCCCTTCATTGTCTAACAACGACACTATTGAAACTCTGTCAGCTTGCAACTCAATTAGAAAAGAAAATGAAACAATAGTGTGTTTGAGGGGTGTGGATGTTAGACCGGGGTTGGGGTGTAGAGGTAATGGATAGAGTGGTAGTGTTTCAGAAAAGTGTCAGAGAGACTGACTGTAATGCCCAAGAGAAGCTTTTGGGGAGTGTGCACACTAAAATGATCCACATGTATAAATACGTAGAAGACAAATCAAGGCAAAGCAGGCACCTCATCCAATAACACCCCCCACACACACACACACATGCACAGTAACGGGGGTGAAATATTTAAGAAGCCAGTTTTTCCCAGCTAGGGACTTAACCAGCAGCAATAGAGGCAGCAGCATCAGAAAGTCTCTCCGGCTGGACCCTTAAAGGGATTTAAAGAACTTCAAAATGCTTCATCTGCTCCATGAAATGCAGCTTGTCATTTTCTCACCCCCCTGCTGCTGGCTGTCAGTAGCAACCCCCCCCCCCGCCCAACACAGCCACGCACAAATATATTTGAATGAGCATGAGGGAGAAGGACAGTGGTAGGACAAATATTGTTCTGTACAGTAAATGGATCTCTTGAGTCATTTAAGTAGTCATGCATATAGGACACACAAAACTGGATGTATGTGTGATCATTTCATTTGAAATGGTTTCAAGATAGGAACATTATGGGAAACTGCGGATGTTTGGAGCAAAATTAAGAATTTACATTAGTAACGTTAAAGAATTTGCTTCAATACTAATTTTCAGGAGCGGTCAAAAAATATTTTCTGTTAAAAGTGATCCCAAAAGATTTCCCAAGTCGATATTTTAGCATGCTATCTTCAGACAGTTTAGAGCAGGACAAGCTCAAAGTGCAACATTGATGGTTTATTAACAACATTCACTTTTGATGGCGTTGTCATTGTTGAGGCTGATGTGTTTAACAAACATCTGCTCAATTACCAAACCAACATACTTCAAGCAACATTAGCTTTATTTCTTAAGATAGCTTAGGTTTATGACCATCAAACCAATTCAAATCCAATATTCACTCTCCTTTCAGCTCTGTTTTGATCTCTACTAACTCCTGGAGGAGATATCTTATCTAATTAATTGCGTAGTACTCCACTCCGCTGTGTTCACAAGGTAGTTGTAGTCTATTGTAGTTGACAGGTGACACACAGCGACTTTCTCATCTAAAAACCTAACAGAAGACGAACCACGAACCCAGACAGACGAATTAGACCTGAGCACAAGTACTCAAGGTAGAACTGTTGTAACTGGATCATTTCATCAGCTCAAAAATAGTAGTCAACAAAAGGTTTAGAGGATGCTGTGGAGGAGAATTATACTCAAGTTTTGATAGATATGCTTTTCATAGTTCTATAGTTAGAAGCAAAAATAAAGGAGCCTGGCTTAAAGAACCCTTTATAAAATTATGGGATTATCTCGATCTTGACCTTTATCAAACACCAAAAGGAATAGGACCTTCTAAGTTCCATATTTGGTGAAAATTTATAGCAAATCAAACCATTTGTTTTCCAGTAAACAACAGACAGACAAGCATTTAACCTCCTTGGTGGAAGTAAACACTGATAAGGGGCTATATATGGAACAAAAGGGACTGAGTTCTGAGACACTGAGGGAGCACAAATATTTAATACACCTGGAAAGAAAATCCGAAAAACATAAGAGGGTAATTAAATCAGGAAAAGAAATCAAGAAGTAGCTGTGCCTTTGCAATGTGATAGTTTTATGTAAATTCGTGGTCAAGATGTCATATTATAAGCGTGTCATAGATGTGTTGCTTTGAAATGCAATGTCATGATGGAGAAATGGAAGAGACAAACAGGACTGTCATTCTTTCGTAGTTACCGAGTGCATGTTAGGGTAACAATGTTGGTGGACACTAAGAGAAGGGATATGATCAGTGTCCTGTCGAGAACTTAATGAGTTCATCTGAGCAAACACAATGAGAAGAACTGATTTTTTGTTTCCAAGAATGTTTGAAAGGCTTATATAATTGCCTACTGCAAGACAGCATTTCAAGTATTGCAAATGTCCACCTGAGCAGATACAGTATGTCACACACAACTAAAGAAAGCCTGCATGAACACACTGAGATAAATGTGGCTGTGTGATGTGAGTGACATGTTAGAAAGCCCAGATCATGACTGAATATTCACCAAAATGCACTACGATGGTAGGATTGGTTTGGATTAGTCACAAGATGGTGTACTCAACCTAGAAGCAACTCAGTAGATGCTATCAGAATGCTTGAGTCTCTAAGTGCAAGCCAGAGAAATGAATATTTGTTCATGTGTTTACATCCACGCAAAGCTTTTTGATCATCTTTCCCCTGCATTAAATCAAGACTTGTTTATTCAGCACCACCTTCAACATGCCTTCATTCTCAGCTGCAGTCTGTTATTCATTTAATTCCAACTTCATTTACAGACATTGGGGTTGGTGCAGACACGCGAACAGACGTGCTGCTTATTCTTGTGCACTGACACACACACAAACTCACATATAGTGTACATCGGTCCCTGTTTCCCTGAACGCATGGCGAAATTGTTCTGCTGCTTCTTTTTAATCATTTTTGGTTTAATTTAACATCTTGTTTTCATTACAGCAAGACAATCTATTCTTTATAGTCACTATGTGAATTCACTTGAGTCGAATCAATAAAGTTAAGATTACCAACACACTGATCTGTTCTCCGGCTTCACAGTCTGACTCTCCTCCCTTACTCCTCTTTGTCGGTCTCACCGCCTCTCTATCTCTGAGGCTTCTTCGCTCGCTGTCTTATCAGTGCTGATGGGTTAAAACGTATATATGCTGAGAGGTGTATTAGTTAGCTATCTCTGTCAGATAGTGCTTCACATCTCCCCGACAGTTAACTGTACTTACAACTAGCAAGCTGCTAGCTGTGTGAGATAAGAGCACACTGCTGGGACATCAGACTGAGCTCATTAAAAACACACTTATTGGTGTTTACAATACAATAACACACTTGACTTTGGTGTTTTTTGGTGAAAGGGATGGTAAGCCATTCTGTATTTAAAGAGAAGGTAATTCAGGTACTGGGGGAAAGGGCATGAATGGATTTGTGGTGAGGATGATGAGGTGCAAGTGAGAACCCCATCCAAGACCTCCCAAGTTGGGACCCCATTGCTGTAGTCAAAATGAGATGTGATGAAGAAGTAAAGGATGGATTTTCCTGCAGGGTCAGAAGGCAGTGGTGGAAGTCCAAATGTGCTTTTGAGGTGGAAGAAGGCATATTTTTGGACAGACTTCGTATTGGATTACAGGAAGAGGGTAAAGTCCAGAATGACACCTAAATTCCAGATTTCTGTAGAGGTGTGGATGAGACCAACAAGAGAAGATAAGAAGACAGAGCATGTTCTATGTATTGATGTATGTGTGTCTCAGTGCTGATGTGCTTCAATGAAACTGAGGAAACATTTGTTTTGTGGTTGCATTGTAATGCACTTGTAACACATCTAATTGCCAAACTAATAGCCTGCAATGCACCCGTACTTGTAATTTTATAAATAACTGACACTCACTCGCCGTCGTCTCCGTGATCGGCTGTGTCTGTCGATGATGAAGGTCAGTAAGCTTTGTGAGCCCATTAGAATAATGGGGGCTGTGATGCGGCCTGCCCCAGCGCAAGAAGAACATCATTCACACTCAGCTGCTTTCCTCAGTCTCTGTTGCCGTATGCTCAGCACCATATCTTCTTGCCCTCATTTTCTCACTCCAATAGGCCTTTCATTAACTCATGCTAAGTTTCACTCAGTCTAACACGAACACACACACTATTAAATGTAAAGCACACACACAGACTCTTCAGATGCCTCTTAGATGTTTCTGAAGAACTTTCTGGATTAAAAGTTCAGCGATGCATTCATGTGGTTGGACTTAATTATAACATTCTATTCATTTATACAATATTTGTGTTTGATTATGGAATAAGGTTTGGTAGTTTCATAGTGGAAAACAGACAATTAGCTCTACTCCTCCAGATGTGACACCTTTTATATTTCAACATGAGGAGGAAAATGTAGATATGCAGTAGTCTGACAGCGGGTGGAGGAGTGGTTATGCACTCATCCTCTCTGTGGGCTGTTTTTAATTGTGACTCCATTAAACATGTGTCCAAGCGAGAGGGTAAGGATGGATAACTGTGAATGAAAGATGTACTGAGACAGAGGAAGTGCCTGTAGGTGATTCACATAAAGGTCATGTGAAGCTCCTCATCTTGCATCAAACAAGGCCATCTCTCCTCCCATCCCCCCTTCACTTCCGCTACCATCCTTCAATATTCCTCTCTATCCTATGCCTCTCCAGTTTCAGTTGCACCCTTTTGACTTTGCTGTCTTTTTTTCCCCTCATCCTATTCGACACTCACTTTTCCTTGTTTTGTCCTCTCACTGCCACTGTTGGTATGTCAGCATCTTATGTCGGAAGCATCTTCCCTACTCTTCTCTTCTCTTCTCTTCTCTTCTCTTCTCTTCTCTTCTCTTCTCTTCTCTTCTCTTCTCTTCTCTTCTCTTCTCTTCTCTTCTCTTCTCTTCTCTTCTCTTCTCTTCTCTTCTCTTCTCTTCTCTTCTCTTCACTGCACACACACACACACACACACACACACACATATACACATAAGCAATAGTTGGTGTTTCCTCCCCTGTTTCTCGCCTTATTAATACTTATTGTCTTCTGCAGTCTGTTCTTGTTCTGTTCTTCTGTTCTAGGACCAACCAGTTTACTGACAATTAGAGGCTCTCTGACAGAAGTTTGCTTGTTTGACTTATTTTCCTCCACCAGGGAGGTCATGTTTTTGATGACCAGCTTTTATTCCCATCTGTATTCCGATTAAAAAAAATACTTCATGGATTTTGATGAAAGGGAGGGAGTGTTTGATTAATGAAGGAATGAATGGTTTTAAACTGTCAGATATTAAGATTTAGGTCCTGCAGACAAATAAACACTGACATCAACATAATTCTGAATTCTTGGGGTAGGTTTTGATTGTGAGTGAGTAATATTATGACAGCTATTGCTTTTGATGCAATGACATAATGAGAAATTTTTGCACTAGGAATTTTGTTAGTGTGCTATAACCTAGCAAATTTAGTCAAACACAAGAGCAAATAGGGCTTAATCATAGGAGCTTTTATCTTCAGTGAAAATGACACAGAACAAAAAGAAAAAACATCTCTTTTAATATTTCAGCATATTACAATACAGGCCCTTCAGTGAACTTCATATTCAGTTTTTGAAAAAAGAAAACAAAATATCAAAATAATCATTCCTTTGTCACAATTAAGATAAAAGTTTGACATAATCATGTTATGCTCTTTCCGTGGTTGTCAAATTAGAGTAACTGTCCTCCTAGCTTATGAACAGTTCGGCACATTAAAGAGAGAGGGAATGATAAATAAGATAACACGAAAAACAGGATATATAGTTTCACCACGAGACAATTCAGATTGATGATTTTTACAATATGCATATCATCATGTAATCAAGCATGTTTCCAGCTGAGGGAGGGTCCAGATGCACCGCTTTGATCTGACATTTAGTTTTAATATTCCTGCTGCTGTAAGAAGCCATGCATCTTTAGCAACAGTTACAGATCAGTAGTTATTGCAATGCACCTTCTCTCTCTCTTGAATGGAAAACATCTTTAAGATACTGTTGCCTTTAAACTATGCATCAAACACTGTTGACATTGTTTTTAATGTTGAATAGTGTTTATTACTGATGCAAAGATCACTGGAAGTCCCTGTCCACGTCACATTTCCTTCCCTCCGTATCACACATGCTCAAACCAAAACATGAAAACTATATACAACATCCCAGTGGGAAAGGAGCCAGTTGGAGCTTGTTTAATGCTGACCCATTGGAATACATTTGTCCCTCCAGTGTTCTCCTCTCACCTTTAGGGCATGGCACAAATGTGGCTCATATTCTCCCAGCACGCAATATACATTATATATTCACTGATATGTCTGTGTTTTTACTTTTGCTATCAGTCTGTCAGCTTCATATATGCTTCTAGTGTGTGTGTGTGTGTGTGTGTGTGTGTGTGTGTGTGTGTGTGTGTGTGTGTGTGTGTGTGTGTGTTGTGTGTGTGCGTGTGTGTGTGTCTGTGTGTGTGTGTATGTGCATGTTTGTTTGTGTGTGTTCATATGCAGACTCAGGATTTTCTCTCTCCTTACCTCTCAAAGCCCTGCAAATGCAGTCTCCATGGAAACAGGGGTTGGTAGAGGCAGGGGATGATGTTGACTTCCTGACACCTTCTGTCCCATGGGACACCAACTGTCAGCAACTCTGCATGTTCTTGCATTTACGTGTCTGCGTGTTTTCTTACATGTGATGAATATGATTTGTAAATGTGACCTTAAGGTAGCTACATATAATATTGATCGTCTCAGTGTGTCAGCGGGTCTGTCTGCAGGACTGTTTGGAGGCATCCTGTGTTCCAAGTGACTGGATGGATAAAGTAGTCATGGACCAGCGGCATTTGTTGTGTTCCCTTGAATGAATGAAGGGATGCAGGGATGGATGGATGGATGGACCGATGGACGGACAGACGGGCGGACGGACAGATGGATGATGGATGGACCAGTTCTCTGTTGCAAACCCTGTAATCTTACATTATGGTTACAGAGTTAAGAGCCTGATTTTGGATAACTGCATACAGTTAAATTAGTGCCATTATAATTTAGTTTTGAACCTTTAGTTGAGAAAAACCTCTCATTTTAGATATGCTCACTTGATCTCTGGGAAACTGGCTAATGAAATGGTAAATTGGTTAATAGTAGGCATATTGAGTAGGTCAAATGAGAGTGAAAATAAATGTTGACCTTAATGCAGCCCTGGAATTGATAATGTTCTGCTTTTAGCATGAGATCATGAGATGCCCAAGATATGGAGTTAAAATAACACCAACTAAAAAATAACAACAGTAACAGCATTTGAAACAGGCCATATTTATTAGATATGGAGGGCACTGTGGCTTTTATTTATAGTAGATAGTGTAGATAGACAATGATGATGGAGAGGCTAAGCAGTAGTTCAGTAGATTACCAAGGAAGGAGAGTGCCCAGAAACAGAGGCTGCTGAATAGCCACAATCCGTAGAGATCCTCTGTGAGGAAGGACGATTGGATCACGGGTATTCATTTCTAAATGCACGTTGTTTGATATACAACACTGAAGTTGACCATTTAGAAGAGTTGTGACTTGTCATGATTTTCATGTTGAAATATTTTTTCTGTGAAATTATTAGAATCCAAGTTTCAAATCTCTTCTCATTATAAAATATAGACCATTTAAAGATTTACCCCCAATGCCTCTTTCTATGTCGCAACATCATTGTATGACTCAGCGTATGACAATGTGGATGACCAACAAGGTTTGTAGAGAAGAGACACTCCGGTGACAGCTACTCTTCATCCTTACGGACAACCGTCATGCCCTCTCCCCATGAGTCTGGTACATCATATGAAACTGTCACACCAAGCAAAACCTAAAAGGCACCTGACGAAAAATGATCCGCTGCTATCTGGAGTGGGTGCGGACTATTTTACCAGCTTGAAAGGTCAACACAACCTAAAAGAGAAAGTGATGATGAAGTGTGCAAGAGTATTAGACAAAAGCCACACAACAAAGAGACAATTGTTAACAAAATGACGGTTGCAAAGGTTTTGAGACACTGTGACAGAAGATGTCTCTGGTCCCGTAAGCT
Organism: Antennarius striatus; assembly: GCF_040054535.1. Taxonomy (NCBI): domain Eukaryota; kingdom Metazoa; phylum Chordata; class Actinopteri; order Lophiiformes; family Antennariidae; genus Antennarius; species Antennarius striatus. The sequence continues at coordinate 15,954,384 of NC_090780.1, read as the reverse complement.
AAAAAAAAACCAAGCTGATTAAAAAACATTGTTATAGCTGTTGTCATTCCATATTATCAGTGTATTTCTAGACTATTTGTTGTTGTTGTTGTTGATGTTGTGGGTGTGCAATAATGATGTAGTATAGTATGCGGATTTCAGATACCGCCCCCTCGATTTGTCATTGTCCAAATGAAGTTCATTGGAACAAGGATACCACATCCAACTGTCACCACGGATGTAAGGCCAGCTGTGTGCGTGTGCGTGTGTGTGTGTGTGTGTGTGTGTGTGTGTGTGTGTGTGTGTGTGTGTGTGTATTGGCTGGAGGTGTGCCTGGATAACGTCATACAGTAGCTTGCGTAGGTCTACTGCAGGGACATGGCAGCTACAATATTTATAGCCCCCCCAGAACAGATGAGCTCACTCAACTCAGCATGACTGTCTTCACTTTACACACATACACACAAAGAGGGAAGACGTGGCAAAGAAGTTACTCACGCAATCCTGCCACACCCACTCATATAAATATGTCCTCCTCTTTCCTCCATTTTTCACCCAGAATGACCGTGACGCACTTCAGGATTACTGTTGGTGTGAAAATATGAGAGAACACACACCAAGACACACATGTGGTTGGATAAAAGGTACCTATATTCTACATGAAAATGTGCTGCTGCTGTATGAGTCATGAGGAGAGGGTATGGTACTTTATGAGGGATTAAACCAGTGGAAAAATTAAACCACTGGAAGGGACTTTACAATAATCGCACTCACACACATTCACATAAACACAACCTATGCACAAACACACTAACTGAACGCAGTCCCCATCAGCATATGCATGTTTAAATCCTCATTTTCCAAAATAAAGTTTAAATAAAAAATATTTTGCTGTGTGTGTGTGCGTGCGTGCGTGCATGTGTTTGTGTGTGTGTGTGTGTGTGTGTGTGTGTGTGTGTATGTATTTGTGTGAGGGAATGAATGTAAATGTGAGAGGCAAGTCTGTAGAGCACCAGAAAGAAAAATCACATTTCATAAATAAATCATCCATGGCCTTGTGATGAATGTGAACACAGGCTCGCTCACTCACACACACACACACACACACACACACACACACACATACACACAAAAACACGCACATACACGAACACAAGCACGCACACACAAGGACGCACGCACAAACACAAGCAAGGCTGCAGTACTTCATACCTTGGTCATAATAGTACAGATCAGATTAGAGGCAAACAATTTTTAAAAAAGCTGTGTGCTGGTATTTCTTCTCCCTGTGTGTGTGTGTGTGTGTGTGTGTGTGTGTGTGTGTGTGTGTGTGTGTGTGTGTGTGTGTGTGTGTGTGTGTGTGTGTGTGTGTGTGTGTGTGTGTGTGTGTGTGTGTGTGTGTGTGTGATTGTGTTTTGTTAGCCTGAGGCAGTGGCAGAGCTTCACAGCATCCATCCTGCTGGACAAAACTATGATAAACAACCACCACAACTTTTTGCCCTCTCGTGCATAATCAATTTCTAAGGGAGTCTTTATTGATAGTCCCTCAAGGAGTCCAGGTGATGAGAGTTGTAAAACATCTACTTTATTAATTTAAGAGAGGAAAACGTCCTATTGAATAGAAATAATTTATTTCTAAAACAGCAAAGACAATCTTTGTTCTGCCCACTGGCATCCACACCAGTGGCATTCAGCAACTTCACCTCCGCACCCCATTGAACAAATTAGCATAAACCGTGTCATTCTCTGCAACAGGTTGGAGACAAGGCAGAAACAACCTGGAGATTTAGGGGAAAGAATAAAATAATACAACATTCCTAGAGTCCTAACAATTTTCCTTCAGATTAAACAACATTCTACGTCACATATGTGTGTTTGTCTCACTGGTTTGCAGATGGTGCTTTATGTGTGTCAGCATACTGTAACTCAGATCTCAGTTGAACACCTGGCAACATGGTTAAGTTTTTAATTGGACTGTAATACATACTGTAGCGTCCTTCTAGTCTGACCAACCGTGGAAAAATTAGCCAGCATTCACTTATTCACTCATTCACACATCACGGGCATCGCCTGCCTTTCATGGGTGAAAACCATTCACAAAGTCACTTGCATGCTAATGGTGCAACCACTGGGCCCCTGGGTTTAGTATCTATGGCAAGGAAAACTGCATGACTTCTTGTAGAGTGCAGGGATCCAATAACCAGTCTTCTGATTAAAGGATGAACACGTTCCTGAGCCATAGATTAAATAAGGTCTTGGAGAAAGTGGGAGCTTGTGTCTCCAGAGCTATCAAAAGAAAAGTTGAGTATTTTTGGGACTTGCCAGAGTGTCCTCCATGGTACATCTTCCATGCTCTTTTCTCCCATTTTTGCTGCTCTTTCCCCTTTCTGCCTCCATCACACACTTCCAAAGGCTGTGGTGATGATGAATGGACATTTACACTGGATGCAAGACAATTTGATATGCGGGAGGTTCCATCTTCCACGGATAAGTGGTGGAAGATGGATGGATGGAGGTTCCAAAATGGAATCAATGACTGTTGAGATGTAGAATCCAGGTAGAGACGCATTTTGAGATGTTTGTGTTGCGATGCAGATTATTTATCAGAAAACAGTTAGCTTTCTTGCAACAGATCTCAGCTTAGTAATTTTCTATACAGTGCCACACACACACCTTCACCTTCTCAAGGCATAAACATCTTTTAGTGCATTAAAAGCCATTAATATGCACATTTTTTGCTCTTTAATATCTTTCCAGAGGTCATGAGATGTCTCCTACTTCATTTGAAGGTCTCATAGTCTCATAGCCTTGGCAGTTTTGAATTTCTACATCCGACTTGCATGACTTCCAAACTAGACACGATTGATTTGCAGATACTTATGTCACCAAATCTCTTTTTTCTACGCCTACCTCTTAAAATAAGAATTTTGCCAGGTTCGGGAAAAACTTTTGTCCTCCAGCATTATTCTATGCAGTGAAGCAGAAATATCTCTACTGTAAGAAAAGGAAGAGAAAGTCTATTTCTGAGTGGAGGTGGACGTCTAACATCGCACAAACATTACCTTATTGAAGTTCCTCACTTATATCAAACTAAGCTGATACAGTGACACCTGTAATCATAATTAAAGTACAATCTCATGCTTTTGATAATCAGCATCAGTTACAGTTTTTTGTTCAGTTCAGAAATTGTGGGAGGAAGACAGGGAAGCAGTGTCGCCTGTCTTCCAGGCATCATGAGAAGTGCCTGTCATGCCTCTATCTTTACAGTTACAGTTATTGGAAGCATTCTATGTTCACACATAAACGCAAACACACAAACATGCACACACACTCTGTAGTGTAGAGTTACACCCTGCCACTGCAGTTTGCACTCTGTGAAGGGCAAGAGCAGTGTAACCGGCCTCCACAAACAAAAAAACACAGAGGCTCCTCATTACTCACAGCTTCTTTCAGCGACATGAAGGATTGGGAAGAGGGGAGATTATTTAAAATTATGCTGCATGTACCCATGGAGGTATTTATTTATTCTGAATATAAGGATTAATATTAATACAATTTTTTTTGATGCAGACCCTGATTTCCGCAAGAACGGCGATATGCGTTCTTCTGCAGAGGAGTGCAGCCAGGATGGAATGAGTGTGTTTTTGCAGTCTCTGGAGAATATGTTTGAGTATCATAGCTTGGGTAAACATCGCTTATGCGTAAACTTAATGTTTTTGTTTCATAAATTAAATATAATTAGTTTTACATGGTTACAGTTGTACAACAGGTGACTTATGAATAAGTGTTGCTGTAAAAGAGATATATGTTGCTTCTTAACTCACTTTGCTGCTATTATATAAGACTGGATCATAATCTGGATGGATGGAGTTCAAGTATAGAAGGGTTTGATAGGTATTGGTCACAGTGCAGCATAAAGAGAGGTAGAGAAATGACACTTCAGACTCCTTCAAATGGATTGCATGTATCTGTGAAAAGTAATAAGTTATATTTAGACAAAGAAATAAATTTGTATCCTCCAGTATGGAAAATCATACTGCTGATAACGCTTAAACTACTGAGGTTATCAGGGACAAGTAGAGAGCTTTATTTCCTAGCTTTGTGCAAGGCAAATGTTTACTGTCACAGTAAAGAGATGTCGTCACAGTTAGAATAAATGCATCTTGGAAATCAAAACAAAAACTATTTATGTGAAGACATATCAGTTTGTTGTGTAAATAAATGTTTTAATATGCAGAAATCTTAGTAAGGTGTAATTACATGCTTGCTACTTTCTTTTTTAACATTGAGCATTATTTATGGTCTGAGTGAAATATCTTCAAAACAAGCAACTGGTATGAATTTGGATAGATTAAGTGTTCTCATAACTCTTCATTCATTTTATATCATTTTTAGTCTAAATCTTAAGGTCTAATTACATTTTCATGCAAAGCTAACACCCTAGCCACTTGGTTTATCGATAGCCTAATATCGGTTTGGAACCCATTAGCTAATCACCATTCATCAATTTATTTTCTTGTAGACGAGACAATCATAAACATCTGATCTGCAACTACTTGTCTGCTGGACCTTATCCCAGCTAGCTATGGGCAAAAGGCAGGGTACACCCCAAACAAGTCGCCATCTCATCACAGTATATTAGCAAATACTAGTTTTCTAAAAAGTTAACCACAATAGTGAATGTGTTAATGTGTAGATTAGTTTAAATGTATGTTAGCTTTGCTGCAAGCACCGGCTTGATGAGCTGCCAGCATGGCTGCACATTATTCTAGTGAAGTGTGTGTCCAGTCTGTCCATTCTGCCTCAACACTGATGTATCCAGATGTGTTTGACATTTGAATCTATTCATCTGTGTATTGCATGTGATAGTGTCGATTGTAAAAACAAATAAATAAATAAACCGGTCACCGGTTTGCCACATCTATGAATTCAGCTGAAGAAAATACTATTTCAAATGTTTCAAATTTTCTTTTTTTCTTTTTTTTTTTGTAAGTAATGCTGTTGATCAGGTTTGTGGGTGTGTGTGGGTTGGTGTGTGTGTGTGTGTGTGGGGGGGGGGATAAGTAATCATTACCATGTGTAAATTAATTTAATGACAGTCTTCTTTTCTTGTTTGTCCTTCAACTTAATCATAATCACACATCCAAATGTCTCACGTCTGCAATCAGTCAAACTTGACAGAGTGTTGTCTCTTTGGAAACTGTACGCTACTCTAAATCTTGTTAGCAGGCTGCCTTACATGCATATTTTTTCCTGGTTCTGTGCTTAAATGTAAATGTGATGACTGGTGGGAATTATTTAGTGTGAGTGCTTTTGGCTGCCAGTAGGGGTCTGTGTCTCACCAAGAACCCAGACGATGATAACGGGTGTTGTAGGTGCCACTGTGGTTCAGTCCAGCTGTGAGCTGCTGTCAGTTAATGATGGATGTCAACACAGTTGCTGTAGGATGTTTCTTTTGCGTGTGGATTAGTTGGCTTCAATGTTTGATCGCTTTCCATTCTATGAAACCTGTTTCCTTGACAACCAGGTGCAAGCAAGTAGAAGTAGAGAAAGGATGCATTTCCTTTGCTGAATGCTGAATTAGCATGTTAATGTTTTTTATTGGCTGAATATAAAGTACAGTACAGAATCATTGAATAGGAAATCCCAGTTTGCCATGAGACACTTAAGAAATGGAGGGATGAGAAAGAGTGAATAAGGAGGGGAAAGGTGCAGAATGAAATCAATGAACGATCAAATCATTTGTAACTAATGAGACACCGCTCGTAATTTAAGACCCGCTGGACTATAACATTTTTTTCCTGCAGAACAGGAGTCAAGTCAACTTTGCTCCCATATTCACACAAAGGAATATGGGAGAGATGAAGTGCAGAGACTCAATATAGTTCTGTACTTTTTTGATTTTGAAAACATTTGGTTAAAAAAAAGGATCGTTCTGTTTTTTGCTAGTTTGCTAATGATTCACAGCAATTTTTTTTCAAATAAAAGTAAATTAATTTGAAACTGACTAGGTGATCTGATGCTCTCGCTAAGGCTACAACCTTTCCAGCAAACACTTAAGGACAAGAGCTAGTAAAATTACAAGCTTTATCACGTCTAAGGAATCATTCATTTTTGATGGTAATCCCAAGTAAAAAAATATCTTATCTGGATCTTTAGCACCACAAGAGGATTGTGATTTAAAGTTTTACTCCTCACTCCTTCACTTTATTCAGCCAAATCAAGAAAAAGTATTAAAAAATAGAAATATGGTAGTTAGAATATCAAATATGAAGCTACAATATACAATCCCAATTCCAATGAAGTTAGGATGTTGTATCAAATGTAAATAAAAACAGAATACAGTGATTTGCAATTCTTTATCAACCTATATTCAATTGAATACACTACAAAAACACAATATGTAATGTTCAAACTGATAAACTTTATTGTGATTTTTTTGTAAATATTCACTTTGAATTTGGTGACTGCAACACATTTCAAAACAGCTGAGAACAGGGGCAACAAAATCCACAGATGAACAGGTTAATAACAATTAGAACTCTGCCACCAAAGCAAAAGCCATTTATCAACAACACCCAGAAACGCCGACGGCTCCTCTGGGCCCGAGCTCAACTTAGATGGACTGACGCAAAGTGGAAAAGTCTTCTGTGGTCTGGATAGTACACATTTCAAATTGTTTTTGGAAATTATGGACGTTGTGTCCTCTAGGCCAAAGAGGAAAAGGTACATCCGGATTGTTTTCCACACAAAGTTCAAAACCCAGCTTCTGTGATGTATGTGGTGTGTTAGTGCCTGTGGCATGAGTAACTTGCACATCTGTGAAGTCACCGTTAACGCTGAGTGGTACATACAGATTTTGAAGCCACGTATGCTGCTATCCAAGCAATGTCTGTTTTCAAGGACGCCCCTGCTAATTTTAGCAAGACAATGCCCAGGAACATTCTGCAAGGGTTTCAACAGCTTGGCTTAGTAGTGAAAGAGTGCAGGTAGCTGGCCTGCCTGTTGTCCAAATCTGTCTCCCATTGAAAATGTGTAGCACATCATGATCATGAAGCGCAACATAGGACAGCAGAAACCCCGGACTGTTGAGCAACTGAAGTTATACACCAAGCAAGAATGGGAACGAATTCCACCTCTAAAACTTCAACAATTAGTTTCCTCAGTTCCCAAATGCTTATTGAGCGTTGTTTAAAAGAAAGGTGATGTAATACAGCTGTAAACATGCTCTTGTCCCAGCTTTTTTGGAATGTGTTGCAGCTGTCAAATTCCAAGTGAGTGAATATTTCCAGAAAAAATAAAGTTAGAAAAATTGAAAATTAGGTATCTTGTCTTTGTCTTCAATATAGGTTAAAATATAGGTTAAAAAGGGATTTACAAATCATTGTATTCTATTTTTATTTATGTTTTTCACAACTTTCCAATTTAATTGGATTTGGGGTTGGATAAATAAAGACAAAATTATAAAGACATTACTGAGAAATAATGCTTCATTTTAAATGAAAAAATGTTCCGTAAATCTGTCAACACACTGTTCACCTTTCAAATATAATTTGTTGAAAAACGGACAGACACAGAAATCCCAAAACAATTCTTAGATATTTTCTGTTTTGTAAATCCTACTTAACATCTGCTTCCCCACTTACCCATTCCACAGTCTGCTGCTCTACAAATTGTCATTGAAATCTGTTGAGAACTTTTTTTTAAATATTCTGCTAACAAGCAAATAACAGTGCAAGCATACAAACCACAGGGGAGAAAAATAACAGTGTGGGAAAACAAATAATGGTAACAATTACAATCTAAAAGACATCACCTAGTAAGTATTGCATTCTGTGGTTAGGAAAAATGTGAGATGTGCCTTCTGGTCTCTTACATTGGACACACTTCAAAATGCCTGTATTCTACAATTCCAACAATGCAATGCAAATGTCCATGCCTGTCTGTAAATGTACAGACATTATCCACGTCATCAAGATGATTGTTTAAGTCATCATTTTTATGGTCTTCACCTTCATCAAATCTTCATCGAATAGCAACATCTAAAGCGAGAAGATGATGTAAAGAAAAGACCTGGGACAGAATCTGTGTCGGGCCACCGCAGTGATGACTCAGCCCTATCCAAAAATCGTCCTTTCTACCAGATCACACAATGTTGTGCTAAAGTGGAATAATTCAATATAAAATAAGTAGAGTGGCTCCTTATTATCGTACTTTTTAGTTTGTGTGGCACCATCCTTAGTGATGTTGTGAATATTGCAACTTTGAAAATTAGATCCAGTAATGTCAATTCAAGTACAAGTAAGCCACATATCTACAACTCATCAATCACATGTAATTATTGCAATGCAGTTGCATCATGGGTCATATAAAGAGAATCAACTGCTGTCGTGCAGTAAAAATGTGATCCTGAAACATGCTTGACATTCTTGACTTCATAAAAGCACTCGAGGGTTTTTCTGTCTCCAGTCAAATACATACACTGTGAAATCCTACAGAGAGAGGAGGGACCGAACAGACTGCCATTTATAAATAGAAAGAATCAGCACGCACGCTACTGTGCTGCAGGAAAATAGGTCTCTTGAATTTGTGTTGGGTGAGCATTTTATCAGGAGGAACTAGAGCGTTTCATGTCATGCTAATTCTCTGCATCAGCTCTAAATTTGATTTAAAACTCCCTGAACTTCCATCTACCTCTGGTTGTATGAGTGATCGGAGTAGAACAGGTGGCCAACGCCCCCGGCAGTCCTCATCTAAGCCCTGCCTCCTTTTTGCTCCGTCAGCTGATTGCTATCCTCCTCCTATCGTCCTCACCATTTTTTCCCTGATCACAATCCACAAATCACCAAACTGCTTTCGTCTTTTTTTGTCCTGCCTGTCCTGTTTATGCGTCCCCTCGCCTCTCTCCCATCCCTGCTGCCCCCAATACAATCTGCAGTTAGAGCAGGCTGACTGGGGGAGTGCTGTTGTCCCCAGCTGAGGGCAGAGGGAGCAGCACAGGAATTTCATCCAGCCCTTCTGCACTCAGTGACATCCTCAACTCAGAGGAGTTTACCCTCTTTTTGCTCTTCATCATCTGATCTCTTTCCACCAATCCTCATCTTCTCTTTGCCTGCTTCTGTTTATCTTTTCATGGGGGGCCTGTTTGAGGAATTTAATATGTTTAGCCTTCACCATGAACCCAACCGTGAAGATCCACCTTCAGAATGGGACACACTTTAATAACTACATGTACCAGGTAGGGACTCAGCACCCGTACAGTGTGTGGACTATCTGTGACGTCCAGCTCAGGTTGCTCTCTCTGTAGCCTCCACATGCCCCTGTAGACTTCAGCGCTGATGACTGTTTTCTAGGACTGAGATAGGGCCTCTTCTCCTCCTCTTCCTCTTGTCCTCCATCGGCCTGCAAAAAATGATTAATGCATTGCAGTGATGCAAACTGCATATCTGTGTAGAAAAGCTTTTCACTGGTTAATGTGGCTAGTTGTATGTTTTAACCACCATGCTGTCCAAGAAAATAAAGGATTTAACATCCATCATGCACTGATGGGGATTCATCTTTGGCTGCTGTCTCTGCTTGCTTTACTGTATGTTTACTGGGAGGCAGACTCCCATGATGCACATCCCAAACCCTTTGTGCTTTTCCTTTCATCAGACCAAAGGAAGCATTTCCCTCTTCTTCTCTTTCTTTGTGACTCTTTCTGTTGCAGCTTTGTTTTTCTTTAATGGAATAAAATGAATGGATGCTATTCTAGGGTCGGGCCTCCAAATAGACACAGAGAACGGGACAGAGTTGAGGGATATCTTGCAAAGCTTATGCACCTTTAGATTGCTGAACCAAATGAAAGTAGATAGTTGATGTGTCAGCTCTAAAATGCTTTTGCTACATCAACCAACATTATGGCCAATAATCAGGATATGAAATGACTTCAGTATGCATGATTTCACAGTGAGGGATTATGGTCCCTTTTTGCCAGGTTTCATTTAAATCCCCTCAGAAGTGGTTGGAACTCTTCTAGATTCACGTTTTCCTTGGAATTCCCACAGAAAATTTTATTTTCTCAAGGTGTTCAGTGAAGGATTTAGGAGTTGCATTTATTCCAAGCATAATTGGTGCTGTGTTATCAGCCTTCCAGAAGTGAGTTGAACACTGGCATGGTTTCAGTCAGTCTTAGCATTATCTCTAATGTTCTTCAGTCCAGCTGATTTGCTGATAACTAACAATGGTGATGCAGAAGCAATAATTTTACTACATTTGTCTTAGTCAAGAATAATAATAATAATAATAATTTAAAAATGCGTGTTTTTGCTTTTACTCTCAAGTCTTTGTATCGTAAAGCATCTGGAAAACTTTTCAGTCAGTTGATACTCAAGTGCAGCAGTCAGGGTAAAGTCAAGTGCTGCAGTCAACCGCTTCACCTCCCATGTCTCAAGTGCTGTCACGCCATAATGCAGGGGTAACATCCGCCAACAGGCGCCGTGCCTCTTTGTTCATCTGCACTCATCTGATGAAACACTCATGTAAAGTTTGCATGCTGCTGAAACACTTCAATTTCCTAATGAGCTGTTGCCATGGCGATGACTGCAGTGTGCAAGGTGGTGTCATGGCAACAGATTACTCACTGCCTTCTTAGGGCCGACACCCAGGGAAGGTGTGGTGGTGAGCCGAAAGCCAAGCCACACACACACACACACACACACACACACACACACACACACACACACACACACACACACACACACACACACACACACACACACACACACACACACACATACACACACGTGTGTGTGTTGACAAAGATTTGTCAGAGGAAGCTTGAGTCTACCTCTGCTGTTTGCTGCCTCACCCTTTCTTCATCAGCGAGGAGTTGCAGAGCTGTGATATCTGAGTCTCTCAGGGGACTCACTCATTCTCCAGTCACTGACGGCCTTCATCTCCACTGTGGCACTCCTCAGTGAATTTATCACAATTTACAGAGTTAATTTAGTATCTTTTGATGACCACGACCTTGCCCTGTGAGTCATAAAATGTGTGAGTTAGTCAGTTAATGAGTCACGTTTACAGTTCCTTTCTTTTCTCCCTTAGTCACACATTGTCTTCTTTTTCTCTCCTCACACCTCGTCGTTCTCATTGACTTGTATTTATTTTTGGCTTCAGTTTCCTGACTTGCTAATCAACCTACACGCAACAGAACAAAAAGAAAAACTTAAGTTTGTTGTACCTTTTGAAGGTCGACTACAGTATCTGAAATTTCCTGTTCATTCATGGAGTTGTTTGTGTGTACGACACAGTCCAGTAAACCTTTTTTTGTCTTTTGTTGGAGATTTTCGGCTTTTCTCCAAATTATTTTGAGCATCCTGCAGAGAGCAAAGCATGTAAGAAGAATTTGGCACTATCAGTGGCAGAGAGAGCAATTGAGAAGCAAAGGAGAAAAATGTAACATGAATGAAAAACACATCAGTTTCACCATGTGCAACAAGAACAACTTGGGGTGGACACTGCCGGTCATGTGACACTACTATCATATGGTCTGTCAAACTGAGGTACCACTACTTTTTCAAGTACAATATAAAACCTTGAATTTTTGGACATAATTTTTCCATTGACGATCAACATCCGAGAGGGATTTCTGATATAAATTTGACATTTTGTTTTTATTTTTTGGTGTTTTTGAGTTGTTGAAATCATAATTGAAAAGTCAAGCATTGGCAGACAGCTCAAAACATGAGTCAGAGTGATTTTCACTTCATCGGGTTCATGAAAGCGTGATGTTTTTGAAGGCATTCTGAACCTAAAATAGCAGCTTCACTCTTCAAGCTGACACAGAGATCACAGGGATGCCTCGTGTCTCATGCCTCACTCTGACATACTGTCAATCACTCATATGTGCATCATGAGCTGATACCCCCACCCTGTTCTCACTTGTCCAATCACAGCAGCATTCTCTGCAGGGAGGGACTTTGCAGGCTTTGGACATCATGAGACACTCCCCTTGCCTCTGATTGATGGCTTACATTTAGGCATGGCGAATCCTTGCAAACAGAATTGTGAATGCTACCTAGGGTTATAGGAGTCAGATGTACATGGTGACTGATTTAGCATATATGACATATAGTTATTCTTACAGACGTTACCTACTGCAGCTTAGAACTGAATGATGAGAATAACTAAATATGTTAAAAATAAATCAATCAATCATTTCATGCAATTCATTAATGACAACATTCTTAGTGTACTCTGATTCCCATTAGTAGATAATTAATATATACAGTAGTGACTGTGCTGGAAATACACATACACACACAAACACACACACACACACACTCCACTTTTTTCATCCTTTAATCCCAAACTGCTTAAGGAAGCGAGGAGGAGAAATCGCTTTACAATGTCTGGGCTCAGCAGAGTTTGCTGTGCACTTGCTGATATCTCATCCTGTGGTTGGAGGCAGACGCCTGGAATCTTCTCCCCGCTCAATGAGATCTGCTCTCTGACACATGCTGAGGTTTTGCTGAATTGCGTCTGTGTCTGGCTGTTGTGTGAATTTGATTGTGGCGCACACATCAAGCAACGCATGAAGCAGCCGGATGGAAGATGCTAGAAAGATCTTCACGGGAACTAATTACAATTACTTTCCTAATACAGTGGTGTGTTGTATTCATACATTATACTTATCTGTTCTGTTAATACTCCCTACAGAGGTCATGCATTTACACCTTACCACTTCTTGGTTATTTGTCCGTGCATGTCTTCCTTTTGTTTTGTATGCAGTTTTTTCAGGAGAGATGCAGGGAGTCTCAATGACAGTGGGATGAAAGGATGATGAGATAAAGAAGAGAGCAGAGGGAGAGAGAGGTGGCCTGTTGAGCCTTTTAGCCATGATTGAAAGAGACAGTGAGCTCTAACATGTGTTGGTGGATTTAGGCTGAGCTCCTGTCTGTTGGTGCTCTCCTGCAGAATAAGAGAAAGCAAAATGAACATGCTGACCCATTTTCCCCTTTCTCTTCTATTGCTTTTTTCTTCTCTCTTTCTCTTTCTCCCTCTCTCTCTTTCCTCCCAAGTTGCTCCCTCCCCCTCGGGAGACTTGTTTTTGCTTGCAGCAAAATACGAAGGGATAACATAAATCCACATCATTTTGTTGGAATATAGATTATAGAGGTGTGTGTTTGCTTTCCTAAGATATTAAATATGGCATTTTAGTCATTATTATTATTATTATTATTATTATTATTATTATTATTATTATTATTATTATTATTATTATTATTATTATTATCATCATTGTTATTATCATTATTGTTATTATTATTATTATTATTATTATTATTATTATCATTATTATTATTATTATTATACAGCTCAGCCAGTGTGCTCTATTGCTGGTTTTGCTGTTCCACGTGATATCAAGTTTTAAATCTATAACCACTGCCTTACAATTTCCATTCTCTACTTTGTAATGTTATTTATTCTACTCTACATTTATCTGAAATTTTAATAAGTTACTTTGCACATTTGGAAGGTTGGAACAAAGCTAATATTCAACATAATTTTTTTGTTTTGTTTAGGATAATGATGTATGGTTTATCAGTGACCCAAGATTACAAAAATTAAATTAAAATCAATTCCACTTCATAAGTCAAAGTAAAAAAAAAAATCCAGTAATATAATACACGTGACACAAACCTTAAATTGAGTAGTTAACATCTGAGTATTTTTTCCCATTTGTCATTAGTTTTGATAAGATACTAGTGACATATTTTTAATTTAGAAGGATGCCCTTATATGACGACATTCAGTTTTTTCTTCGCTCTGTGTGAAGACTTGATTTCAGACTGTTGATAAATATCAGAGAGCCTTGTACTTACGCTATGAAACTTTATTTGTGCAGTTGGTTTTAATGAAACTTTAAAAATGTAGTTGGTTATTGATAGATTACTGAATGGGCCAACCAATGTCCCAATTTGTTATTAACTGTCTGCCCAGACATTTTTAAGGACATAGTTCAACAGTAAGATGCAGACTTAAACCCAAATGTAAAGGAAGTAAGCCTGTGCAGTCTGTGATTTCTATTCTCATTGTTAATAAAGGGAACTTTTCATAACAATTTGGGACCCCTATTTGAGTGATGTGGACCTCTAAGTCATTGTACAGGGCATACTTACACATAGCATCAAAAAACATCTTCATAATATTAATATACATATGGACAACATTTGCTGAAAATTAAATAAGCCTCAAGTTATTCAGGGGCATCATTTCACCTACAGAACTTAAACAACTGAGTAGAATGTTCAGGGAACCTTAAAACATTACTATATTTACAAAATATGAAGATAAAATGTCATCTTTCTTAAATTTGGTGTGAAAGAAGAAATTGAATCAAACAGTACATTCAAATGGTTGCTGAATACTGACAGGCCAGGTGCACTTTAGACAGAGTAGAAAGGATGACACCGTGATTCTTCGACAGACTGACACTTTATTAAGTATGTTTTGCATTTTGTACAGAATTTCCAAGAAGTTCACAAAACCTTTATACTAGACAGTAAGAAAGACAAAACATATTCATATCACAGAAACTAAATGGAAGTCAGAATGAATGTGATCCTTTTTACCTGTTGTCATGGCTACATGCTGTTTTGCAACGGATGCGGTACATTTTACTGTGTGGTCCAGGACACACTGCAATGAAGCTGCTGAAAGTCTAAAGCCAGTTGCGGCCTCGACCACCTCAGAATGTGGTCTGAGTGATCACATCTCAAGTGTGGGGCTGCTGAGATGGGACTTCAAACATTGTGTATTTGTTACGAATACAAACAGCTTCTGGGTATTAATTTGTACATACACTTACAAGGCGTGCCAAAAATAGCACAAAAATGCATTTGAACTTGCATTTGATGAGATGCAAACACACATCCACCCAGTCTGTGTTGTAATTGATCAAAAATCAGAGTGAAAAGTCTCAGCCACTGACACATTCTCTGTTGTACTTTGTTTCCTGTGCTGTTTGCCCTCCAGTCCCATCTAGTTCTGCCCATGTGCTTTGAATCTTGATTTATCAATGAGAGGCCCCTGGCTTAGAGAAGAAGGGGAGACGTCATGAGTGGGGATTGGAAGACTTGATAGTCAGAGGTTTATGACAGGAAAACAGCAATGGGTTCTATTCCGACTCTGCACCTGTCTGTTTCCTTGCGCTCTTATTTTCAGGAGCACAAGAAAACAATTTTTTTTCACCCAAAATTTGGTGGTGGCGACGACTTATGCTGTTAAGGAATGTTAACTTTTCTCTCTTTTCCTAGTTTCCATGGTTACGAGTTGATCAGAGGCTCATTCTGTGAGTAGTTCGTGCCTCAGATGAGGGGTTGCAAGGCATAACTTGAAAACTGTTCTACAAATATTCAATTTTTCACATATGTACAGTACTCATCTCCCATGTAGTAGAGACTTGTGTTTTTGGGGTAAACTGTCTTTCTGCAATGAAATGCTGCAGAAGGGGATCCTGAGTACTGAATTCTTTTGAATGCTTGCAATTTTCTACATTTGATGTAGCCTTAATATCTTGTTTTGTTTTGCTTTTAGATTTATACTTCATTTGGATTTGGTCATTTTCAGTGTTCATTCTTTTATGGATTTGGGACAATAGTGGAATATTGTTCTGTGCACTTTGGTTGTTTACATAGAAGTTACACAATTCATAATATATTGGTAATATTAGAATTTTTCTTTTCATCTAAAGACTTTTATGACATTCATTTTACGCTGTTACATCTGATCTGAGCAGACAGAATATAGAGACCTTGTAATCCTAACATCAAGCAGGTTAAGCTTATATTCACCTAAAGACATCTGACATTGTCAGGATTTGTACAACCTTTTAGAAATACTACAAAGGTTGTTGCTGGAGGGTTTGGGTGTATCATACTGCATCAGGATGATAGACATCAAATATATATACTGAGGAATGGTGTCAGTCAAAGAGGATTCATCTGAAAATCTTTTTGCAAGAACTGTAAGTGACAAATACATGACAACTGCTATTTTAAAGTCAAAAAATTAAATGAAAAATTGCATCTGGGTGAGACGCAATTAAACTTTATATTCCATGAAAACCAAACACACTTCAGAAGAGTGCAGTAGTTCAATCACATCATTCTGTTAAACTATTAAAGTTAATGGAGCCATCTCTTTACGGCTGATGTAGAATATAAAATGTCCAGTATTTCTACAGCATGTGGTTGAAGCTGTGAAAAGGTGGAGCTGTTATATAAAACATTGTGGAGATGGCTGCGATTAAACTATGTGAAGTATCACATATTATGATTATGCTCAGCAGTGCAGGAGAATATTCAGATTACAGTGACAGGACTGTAGCTTGTATAAACACTATAAGTAGTGGGAAACAGTAAGCCTGACTCTGTCCCGCAAATATAGTATAACTAACACCTAATTAACGTCATGAATTAGACAAACAAGACCTAATATTATAATTACTGAGTTCTAAAGGTCCTGCTAGGAGGATCTTCTTACTTCTATACAGTCAGCTAGTTTCATTTTGTGTTTATAAACACACATTAAATGTCAGGTAGATAGGTAGATATGTATGTCAGGTAGTAGAGCTGATATGTAACGGTGTGGCAGGATGAAGAAACCTTTAAATGTTAGGGTGTTATCACACACGTCTTATTTTATGTATCTCAGTACAAAGACTTGATGTTGTCATGTTGCAGCATTACATTTGAATGTGAAAAAATGTGATCAATCTGTGCTCTTTCCCCGTGTTTGTGAAAATAACTTAATGACAGACTGATAATTACATCCTGCGAAGGGGGATGTATTATAATTACATCTCGCTTCAAAGCAGTGATGTTTTGTAATTATCAGTGTTCGTGTGTTTGTCCGTATGTCTCTCCGTCCGTTAGTCCGTTTGTCCACCAAATATCTTCACAACCGTTGCGGATTGAAAGATGAAAGAAAAAACACATTACTCGGGCGGCAAAGTGAATGAAAATGAGATGATGACCTTGACCTTGAGAAAACTAGGTCTAGGTCAAATTTCAACTTTTGTATTTGGAAGGCAGTCACGTGATACCTTACACGCATTCTATTGGCTGACGGCAACCGGGAGTGCGCTATGTTCTGTGAGTCTCGGACTTCCGTGAGACACAAAAGTGCTTTAAACAGTCGATAAGAGTGTGGGAAAAGGTAATACAGATAGAAGGTGGTCTAATATCAGTGTGGGGAGGGTTCATAAATGTTTAAATTACTGTAAATAATTAGAAAAATAGTTTGTCGCTCTATCGCGGAATTGGTTAGTTCCGCGAGGAATGACGGCGCACTGTATACCTTTTTAGGTACACATCTCTGAAACCTGATGAGATATAATCACAAAACAAAAATCAACATTTTCTGGAAGTCAGAGGCACAAAAATGTGTAGGTCAGGGTAAAATGTGGAATTCAGGGGTGTCGCAGGATGTTGCAATCCATGACTTGCCGTGTTGAAAACGGCTTCAGTCGTGTCGTCCTGACAGACTAAGTGGATTCCACCCCACCAGAAATGATTGTGGCCCAACTTCAAATCACTAATCGGCTGAGTTTTTCAAGAGTGGTCATAAAGAACGTCTGGAGTGCAGCAAGTGTTTTGAATTCATATGAAGTGCAAAGCCATCTGTTAGCACTGCGGAATATGAAGAATGAACATAAATAAATTAGATGTTCTCAAGTAAAATGCAAAATTTTTGAAATGACAAAAGATTAATGTTGAACAATCAGTTGTTGTTTTTTAAATTTAATAATAAATAGTCAATTTATCATTCTCTGGAACTGGCTTTTATGGATGTGTTTGATTATGTTTTCACTTTAGCTTTTGCTCTTTGCATTCTGAAAGAATTAGTGAACTTTATCATGGCATTTCAATATCACTACAATTCATAGTGTTTTCATTTGACATGAGAAAATCATTTTTTGTCTGATGTCAGTTTTGCAGGAAAGTAGATTTACTCCTAATCTTTATTGACATTTTTCATTTCAAGTCATTTTTACAATCAGACACAATTCCATTAGGCACAACTCTATATCTTTTTGCACTACATACTATAATTCCATTGCTCAAAAAAACAAAACTGACTCCGCTGTGGTCTCCCATCATAGCTGAAGTGTTCATGCAGATCCGATGAAAAGCGTCATTTTGGCCACTTCCACATTCTGGACTACTTCTTATCGCAGGTTGACAGACAACATTTCCCAGACAGTATCACTCAAGAAAACAAGTTTTTTTTTGCCTGGACCGCCATCATTTAAGCATGACTTCACCTAATGTTAAAGCAGTCCTCTAGCACTGCTCTCAGCTTGTGCTGCGCTCAATATGCTTGTTAATCAATCACACCCATTTTTTTGCTACCTGAAATGTCATGTTGATCAGTGATTCACAATAACACCTTTATATACATGTGTGTGTTGTGTAGGAGTTTGCCACCCTGACAAAAGAGCTTAACATATGCCGGGAGCAGCTGCTGGAGAAGGAGGAGGAAATATCTGAGCTGAAAGCTGAAAGGAACAACACCAGGGTATGTGTGTGCGTGTGTGTGTGTGTGTGTGTGCGTGCGTGCGTGCGTGTGTACGTGCATGTGTGTGTGTATTTGTATATACTGTATGTGTGTGTGTGTGTGTGTAATCATGTGCATATATCAATGTGAGCATGGTGGTGGTTGCTAATGAGGACAAAAGGTGGTTTTAAGCTTGAAATTGGTGTAATTTTTTTCATGTTATTATTAATTTTTATTTTGCGTTTTTGTGTGTTCCAGCTGCTGTTGGAACACCTGGAGTGTCTGGTGTCTCGTCACGAACGTAGTCTGAGGATGACTGTGGTGAAGAGACAGGCACCCCCACCATCTGGAGTCTCCAGTGAGGTGGAGGTCCTCAAAGCCCTGAAGTCACTGTTTGAACACCACAAGGCTCTGGATGAAAAGGTGGATACAAGCACGTACACACACACACACACACACACACACACACACACAAACACAAATACAGACTGAACAAAGGTATTTTCATCAGCCCTGTCACACACATCACTTTTACTGTTCAAAGAATGTCTTTTAAACTGAATTTCTATCCTTTCTCTGTAATGAATTCTGATCGGTTCAATTTAGATGGTTGGTTTCTCCTCCTTTAAATGTCTATTTATCAAACAGTATTTCGGACTTTCACAATAAAAGGCATTGTTGCCAAAAGGCTTTTATTGTTAATCAAGAACATTTAAGATTTTTTATTTAAATTACCAGGGGGAATTGAAAGATCAGAAAAATTCCCCTCTGTTTAGTTGTAGTAAACATCTTCCTGGACACTATTTGAGAGTTACTAGCTTTACTAGCAAAGTTGATTGACACTAAATCTGTTTCCAAATTTAACTTTTTTTGTCATGATGTGTGTGTTCTTGTGTGTGTGTTTTGTAGGTGCGTGAGAGGCTCCGGGTGGCTCTTGAGAGGGTGTCCACCTTGGAAGGACAGCTGTCAACGACCACACAGGAGGTGAGCCCAATGCTCAGCAGGCCCAGCTGAAAGGTTGCATTATGAAAAAGTAAAAGTTGAAAGTGAAAGTGCCAACGCTTTTGTAACTAAACTAATCACATAGATTCATAAGATAAGCAGACCCTTTCTTCTCTTCTTTCTGAGCACAAATTCTATTTGTTTTAATGTCAAATATGGTACAGCAGAATTTCTGAGGCTTACTCGCAGCCTGAGAGCCAAGATTATGAGTTTTGTTCTTGGATTCATTGACAGAAACAAAACACACAAAATATTTGACTTTGTTTTTTTTTCATCCAATGGTTTTTTTATTTACTTTTTAATCTACATTTCAGTTGAACATGGTGAGACAAAGGAAAGACGGTGACTCAGTGGAGCGAACAGATGGATCCAAACCAACATGGAAGGTCTACCTGGCTCTGTGATTGTTTTTCTGCTCTGTGGTTTAGTTTATGTCTGCCTGTTGTGTGTCTGTCTGCTGTCAACTGCCATCTCTCTTATTATTTCCAAGACCACCCATCCATTCACCACCATACCATAGTGCATATAATTACAGCGAATTTTGACTTTAGGCTTGTTTGTTGTGAGTTTTTTTTAAATTTTCTTTGTACTTTTCTTTTTTGAGTTTGTATAAGACTTCCTCCCAGTTTTGTAATTTCCGGCTTTTGCTTGAAATCTCACTGAATTAGGATTATTTAGGTTTTGGGTTTTTTTTATCATTCTAACAATAATTGGAGTGTTTTTGTTTTTAATGGATTGGACAGCTGAAGATGTGATCTTTGAAGAGAGTAGGGGGTTGGACATGCATCAGGGGTGGGGATCATGAGTAGCAATCAAGCCCATAACCAGTGTTTGAGGACGGAAGCCTCTGTACATTGGGTGCGTGCTTAAACCACTGATGTGACTATAGTCCAAGTTGCCCACCTATTATTTCTACCAGCCCACCCAAACATAACTGGTTAGAACTAGCCTCGATTTTTTCTGTTCTCCTATGGATGTAGTGAGAATGTGATCAAACGATGCATGTTAACTAGTCTGCTTAGAATAGAGCATAGAGACAGTATATCTAACAATTTCAAAGCATTTACTGTATAAGTACTATTTCCTCCGGGATTATTAAAGTATCTATCTATCTATCTATCTAATGACCTCGTTGATTTGTTCTTTGATATAAACTCATTAGAAACAGACAGGTGAAATAATATTTTGTAAATAACTGAATAATATTTTGTAAATAACTGAATAATATTTTGTTAATAACTGAATTTTTTTGTCGTGGACTTTCAGCTATAGACAAACCATCGAGGCTCTGTGTGAGAAGAAAGGATTTGCTTTTCTGTTGCTGAATAATAACACTGCTAACATCCCTTTGTGGACAAAAACTTCAATCATTTTTCCATAACAGTAAAGGTGTGCCCCCAATATATAAGTGTTATTACACCAATCTTCTGTAAATTAATACATGATAACCTGTTAAGACTGCAATTTTTCCAAAAATAAACCTGTGCCCTGCCTGTAATAATCACCTTCGTCTCAATCGTGGTTTGGCGTTAGAGAGATAGTAGTAGTGGAACATGGCATTAGTTCATCCTTCTGAGGGTGGATCATGTAAGCGTGCTTTACGCGGTAGAAACTACAAGTCTGCAGATAGAAACAGAATAAAATTCTGTCTGACTTGACTTTGACATTTTTAGGCTTCAGTGAAGGTTAATGATTTTCAATCCATGTATTTTAATGTACTCAGTTACCTGATATATTTTATGTTCGTATCTGCATGGTCCATGGTCGGGATTCTTTTTTGCATCTATATTCCCTAGAGTTGTTGTTGTTTTTTTTAAATATTGTATTCTTTGGTATTTCATTAAAACATTGAAAAAGCTCCATCTTGCAATTACAAACTTCAAAAGAAATTACGACTCAGCACTCAAATTTAAATATAAATTTGATAAATTAGACTAAAATAAAATAAAATGTGTTCACAACTGTCAGATCGGTCTGAAGTTGCTGAGTGAGCAACATCAGAGCTTAAATCCAAGTTCCCACCTCTGATGAACACCTCAGGTAAATGAAGCTAAATGTGGAACCCCAGCTCTCTATCTCTGTCTTCTTCGGACTGGGGCAGGCGCTGAAACAATCACTCATTATGTATCTACTGTATGTCTGGTTCAGTCCACAGGGAGTAAGAAACCTCCCTGTGATTACAGTAAACATCAGAGATTCTTTATATCTGCAGGGAAATCGCCTGTCTGGGCCGGTCAGCTAAGAAGGGGCAGCATGAGGCCCTTATATCATAGTTCCTATTTATCTGATAGCAAAATCAATCTTAATGTGCATTATTTATTTTATTTTATTTGATATTCTTTTACTTTATTTCTGTGAACTGTATTATACTATTATAATCAATACTTTTGGCATTAAATAGGATTGTGTGGAACAAGAACATTGGATCAAAGTGGGATTACAGAGAGAAACTTAATGCAGCTATACTGTAAATGCTCTATGGAAGTATCTTTATGGCATGTATTTTTTCAGTAGTAGTCCAAACCAAGCCTTTGAGTCTATTACTATGCATTTTCGGTCATATTAGATTGTGCGATGCTATTTACATCTTTATATGGTCCAAGGCAGTAAACCTATTTAATTCATGCAGCAAAAAATTCTCAATTTCACAAACCATCAGGTGTGTTTTCTTTCACGGCTTCACACCAGTCAACCCTCTTTCTTCCAGTGTTTTCTCATATGTTTATGCTCCTATAAGGTATTCATAAGCAGGCAAAAATGGACAGTGAGGGAATGGAGGGGCTCCTGCTAGCTCTGAGTGCCCACTATGTTGCCCGTCTGATTATGTGTCCCTAAGGGTTTGTTTAATTAAAGCCCTGGAATTAACTGTACTTTGAGCTGAGAAGAGAAACAACATCAAAAACAACAACATGACAGTCTAACAGCCTCCCATAACCCCACCTCTTATGAATAACAGTCAATACTTGTTTATCTAGGCCATCCAACTTTATCAGTCCGACAAGAACTTTCCAAACCCACCTAACATCATGCCCATATATCACTCAGATCAAATTCATGTGTGGAAATGAAATTTGTTTGTGCATATACATACAGATATAACCTCTGTTTGTCCCCCACCCACACCCCACAGAGGCTGCCCAATGGCTCCATAGACGCCCATGACAGCAGCAGTCGAGTGTCTGAACTTCAGGAGCTGCTGGACCGGGCCAATAAAGACCTGTCCCAGAGCCGTGAGCACTCCACCTCGCTCAACGCCCGTTTGGTGGAGATGGAAGCCGAACTCGCAAATGCTCGCAGAGAACTGAGCCGCAGTGAGGAGCTGTCAATCAAACAACAGAGGGAGCAAAGAGAGGTGATAAACCTTACGTGTCTTTTTTTTTCTTTACAACATGTTTTGTACTTTTCTTGTAAGCTAATCACAAAAACACAAAACAACGTGATGTACGTAAAGGCTTTTCTTTTGACTTTGCTGCCGTGGCCTCACAGAGAGAGGATATGGAGGAGAGGATCACAACATTAGAGAAACGCTACCTGGCTGCTCAGCGGGAGACCACGCACATCCACGACCTCAACGACAAACTGGAGAACGAACTGGCCACTAAGGACTCACTGCACCGGCAGGTAATGCACAACAGCTCCAACTGTGGAGAGGTGAAAAAAGCATGTAATGAATACTTAATTACTAAGTAAACTGTCGTTCACACTCACTTTAAGTCTCTGTTACATTACCTAATTCCACAGGTACCTGAATAGGAGTTAAAGGTCCAGTTTGGAGGATATGACATTTTCCCTTTAGCAGTCACAGTGGATAGTCCTCTTAAAATACCCTCTGTCTCCTGTAACCTCCTCCCTCACTGCATCCAGAAACCTCCTCAGTTTTATTCATTAATAATCACCCAACATTCAAAATCATTGTGTTTTTATCATCTTGGAATGAAACTGTCTACACAGCAAGCTGGACCTCCTTCATTTTGTTCCTCCCATCATGTCAGAATGGGTCGCGTGTTTCTGGTGATCACGCTAATATCCCACTGCTGTCTTTGTGTGTGTGTGTGTGTGTGTGTGTGTGTGCATGTGCATGTGTGTACATATGTCAGAGTGAGGAGAAGGTGCGACAGCTACAGGAGATGCTAGAGATGGCAGAACAGAGACTTGCTCAGACCATGAGGAAGGCGGAGACACTTCCAGAGGTGGAAGCCGAGCTGGCGCAGAGAGTAGCAGCGCTTTCCAAGGTAACACACACACAGACTTTCAGATGTAGACAAATGATATCCATGTCATAAATTAGTATCAATATCTCATGATACAAACTGCAAAGGAAACACACAATCACACTGTCAGCCCTCACAGATTGAGGATTTATTTGGGTCTCCCTCTGCAGGCTGAGGAGCGCCACGGCAACGTGGAGGAGCGGCTCAGACAGCTGGAGTCACAACTGGAAGAAAAGAACCAAGAGCTCGGAAGGGTGTGTGTGTGTGTGTGTGTGTGTGTGTGTGTGTGTGTGTGTGTGTGTGTAGATGGGCACACACCAGCCCTACAGGGTTTTTCTGACCTCTCACTTTGGTGTGTGTGTGTGTGTTTGTGTGTGTGCGTGCGTGCGTGTGTGTGTGTGTGTGTGTGTGTTGATGCATCACATTGGTTGGATGCTTTGATTCCTGTCTCTATGTTCCCTCATGTACACAGGACAGACACACATGTGAGGAGCTCTCCATTTTTCCAGTGTGTGGTTGTGATTTGAACCAAATCCACACATTGTGCTGCACCCCCCCGCCCGCCCGCCCGCCCGCATCTAACAGACTGATTGGCTGCTATCTTTAGATGAAATAATTCATGCTAGACTAATTTCTTTCCATCACTCTGTGACTTAATGGCAATACTTACTTAAAACGGCACTCTGCAAATGCAAATTTCTGTAAGTGTTGATTTAATTAATGAAGTGACTGAAGTATGTACATTAAACATTACACTTCCCATTTGAGAAATGGTGTTTAACCCCTTTTCATCGTCACATAAATGGCTGTTATTAAATCATTCTGTAGCTGTGGGATCCATTGTTGGCCAGGAAGGCCTGTATCTGGCAGCTGGTGATCTTGGGCTATACACACACTCCGTCCTTTGATCCATGTAGAGATGCAAATGGAGTCTTTGTCAAAGAGAAAATGTAATGATAACATTCCCCTCCCCATGTGGCTCTCTCTCTGCTCATCAGGCGCGTCAGAGAGAGAAAATGAATGAGGAGCACAACAAGCGTCTGTCAGACACGGTGGATCGTCTTCTGACTGAGTCCAATGAAAGACTGCAGCTCCATCTGAAAGAGAGAATGGCTGCTCTAGAGGACAAGGCAAGACTTGTGCACACACATTCATCTGAGCAGCAGCTCATATCGCTGTTGTTACAACAAATTAATATACAGCAATGCCTTTTCCTACTTGAATAACAAATTTGTCTTGACACCTTTTCATCATTTGCTCCTGCAGAACTCACTTATTCAAGACCTGGAGAACTGCCAGAAACAACTAGAAGAATTCCATCACACCAGGGTGAGCACAGCTGAAACAAATCCCCTCCTGACTGACAGCCACGTCTGTCTCGTCACCTCCAATATAGATGCCCCTCTGTAGCACATCAGTACATTTGTTCAATACCGTAATAAGTACTCTAATCTAGTACTTACACTCTAGTTTAGTTCTCTTTCAATTCCAGTTAATGTCTGTAATTACTTAATATTGAGGTCTAACGTTTGGATATTAAGGTGAAGTTATAGAGAGATAGATACACAGACAGATGATAGATAGAGGGATGGACGGATGGAAGGATGGATGGACGGACGGACGGACGGACAGATAGATAGATAGATAATGTCTAAAGGTGTAAACCATTGCTTTGCATGTTGTGAATTAAGTATCCGACAAATGTAAAGAATTTAAAAATCGACACACAATGACTTCATCTGACATTGTTTTTGCTATATGCAGTAATAACAATCTAAATAGGCATAATTTAGACAGATAATTTGATCAGATAATTTGATCGGTTATATTATGATAATGTGGCTCGTTTTGATATTCATTCATCTTCAAGCCGCTTTTATCTGTAGCGGATTGTGGGAGGCTGGAGCCTATCCCAGCTGGCTTAGTGCATAAGGCGGGGAAAACTCCGTGCATGACGCCAGTGCACCGTGTCATTTTGATATGTGTTTTCTGTTGTCAATAATTGTTTTGCTAAGCTGGGCTTGCACTAGGAGCTAGTATGACTAAGCCACTGTGGCTCAGTGTAAAAGAATTGAGCAAGCCACAAAAAGCCACACTCTGTGTCCAAGACAGTGGCGCACGGTCGGGCGACCAACACTCGTCGCTGGGGGGCGTGGGGGGGTCCGGAGGGCCTCCCCCGGGAAATTTTTAGAAAATGAATTTAGAAAAATTTTCCTGCATTCTGGTGCATTCTGAGGGCAAAATCTTCTGTTCAGTTTACCTACAAAAATACACTAAAGTCAACAGTTCAAGCTGAACTATCTTTATTTCTATCCTACTGTATGCAAGAATAAATGTGAGATTCAACAACTGAAAACTTCCATTCACTATGTGAAGATACAGTCATACAAAATATTACTCAATGTTTACTTGTAAATTTTACTTAGACTAGAACACATTTCAACTTTGACCACCACCAACACCATTGGTATGCCATAGTTTATTTTATTTATTTATTTTTTATTCAATAACATGATTTTTCATTTCAATTTAAAAAGGCATATAAAATATCAAGCGAGGTGAATACATATTTACATGCATCGCTGGTTATTCCTGCTGGTCATAGGGAACAAAAGTCTAAGACTACAAACAAGTATTGATAATATCTTTCTTTTACCTCCTGATCGGTCTGTCACCACTCCTCGCCCTCTCAGCATTCACCATTTGTTTATTAATGAGGACTTTAACACAAACTCTACTATAAAACCCTGGATTCTTTTGATCGATCGTCCTCGCCTTGTTGTCACAAAATTTGCGGGTTCAGCTTGTAAAAAAACAGTATTATGTTTTTCATTGGACGAGAGGAGGTCATGACCCGAGTGCATGTTTAATGATCGGGAGCGTTTGGGTCACTTCGGCTAAATTCCGTCGGCATGCGGAAATAGCGGCGCTAGCGCGTTCGCTAAAGGAAATAGCAGCGCTCGCTAGCGGAAGTAGCGGTGCTAGCGCCGTTTGATAGCGGAAATAGCCTAACGGAAATAGCGAGCGCCGCTCGCTAGCGGAAATAGCGAGCGGCGCTACCGAGCGAAAAAGTTTTAGCCTTTTTACCGTAAAAATAAGAACACCACTGTGGCTACACAGTCTGAAAACCTTGTAGCCAATCTGGAATTTACTTCGCCTATGGCGAAGTGGCGAATGGCTAGCGCAAGCCCAGCTAAGTGACCAATTTGCTGACTGCTGTGATGTTAATGTTCTCATCTTAACAAAAAAACAAAATACTTAAACATTCCCAAACATTTTTCACAAATCCTTGAGACTTTCTCTTGCATCATCACCACTTATACCAGTGCTAGTCTAAGTGCATTTTACTATTACATGTAATAGAGAAGTGCCATCGCGCTGCTACTCAGATCTGAATACATTACCCATAATGCCCCTCTCTCCCTTAGGAACGACTTATTGGGGAGATTGAGAAGTTGAGAAATGAGATGGACCACTTAAAACGTCGCAGTGGGGCGTTTGGAGATGGAACTCACCCGCGGTACACACACACATCCTCACAGCCCGTCTTGTATGCATACTCTTAACATAACATTGTGTTCATTATTGATGCTAGATGTGTATATGACCTCAGGTCTCACCTGGGTAGCGCCAGCGATCTTCGCTTCTCTATGGTGGAGGGCCAAGACAGCCACTACAGCACAACCGTGATCAGGCGGGCACAGAAGGGCAGACTGTCAGCGCTACGGGACGACCCAAACAAGGTGTGTGTAATGTTTTCTTGGGACAACTCCACAGCTCCAAGCTTACACTGAGCAGACTGCCTAACCACGTACAGCTCACTACCAGCTCATGTCTGCTTTGCGAACTCGTTTCAGTGCTTAGCCAAAGTCCGATGGGCATCATGACTAACTTGCCATTCTCTACTAACCTCTCTGTCTCTCTGTCTCTTGTTCACCTGCTGCCATGGACATGCTGTCTGATGTAAGTTCTCTTGTCATTCATTTCTTTTCATGGCTGGCCACATACATCCACATGTGTCACATAACATTTTTACATGTTTAATCAGAATCAGTCAAACTGCATGTTAGAGATCATGTGTGCTGTGTGCAGGTGTGTGCGGTATTTGAGCAGGACTACCCATCTCTACGTGGAAGCGTCAGCCACCTCCTCGGCAGCGACATCGAGGCAGAGTCGGACCTGGATGACGACGTTAGCTCCACCCTGCTTTCCCCCAGCGGCCAATCGGATGCTCAGACTCTTGCTCTAATGCTGCAAGAGCAGCTTGACGCTATCAATGAAGAGATAAGGTGCCAAATCACAGGCACATTAGGTGTCAACACATGGCAGTCTTATATTCCCCAGTGGGAAATAGGGTCAGTGAAGTATTAAAAAAACAAGATAATTACAAGAAAGGGCATATTTTGAAGATGCTCCAGGAAATAATAACCCTGCTCTTTCATCTGGCGAATGCGGTTCATGAAGGCTTGTGGCCAAACAGGATGCTTCAGAGCTAATAGTGGCAGCAGATATGATAACATGCAGATAGGCCTTGTGGGTCTTTGGTTCCCCTTCCAGCTCGAAGGATGCGATCTGCTGCACTTCAGGGTAAACAGTGTCCTCTTGTGACATCACAATATGCTTCTGGCTAGGACATTAAAATTAGATGCAGATTATGCTGCAGCCAATTCATACTCAAATAATATCCAACTAAACAGTATTATTATAATCCCTTACATACACATATTCTTTCCACTGCAATGCATTTTTGACATAAATAAATAGGTTAATGAAAGTACAGGTCCTACTTCCAGAGTTATGGAGAAATATTTATTTAAATTTTTTAGCGACTACTGAATAGTTTCACTAAAAAATTTATTTCATTAATCATAACAAAATATGTGTGCGTCATTAATTAATTTACAAGATATCAGCAGTAAAAAATAACCATTATTGTGTATGTGCAGGATGATCCAGGTGGAGAGGGAGTCGGCTGACCTCCGCTCAGATGACCTTGAGTCTCGCGTGAACAGTGGCAGCATGGACGGACTCAACGTGACTCTTCGACCTCGGGCCCTGCCGACTTCTGCCACTGCTCAATCCCTGGCATCATCTTCCTCCCCGCCCACTAGTGGCCACTCCACACCTAAACACCACTCACGCAACACCAGCCACCATCTTGGAATCATGACTCTGGTCAGAGTTCACGCAATTTAACTGTTATACATCACAAACGGCGTTAGGGGTGTTGTAAACCACTGAATGCTTAACTGTTACTTTGCTTTATAGCCAAGTGATTTGAGGAAACACCGCAGGAAAGTAGCGGTAAATATGCTAACAACAGAAATTGTTAACAGTTTTGGTCTGACTGTGGTTTTTGTGACTGAGTTGTGCTGCTTTTGTGATTCTTTTAGTCTCCAGTGGAGGTGGACAAAGCTACTATCAAGTGTGAGACCTCACCTCCCTCCTCCCCCCGCAGTCTACGACTGGAATCCAATTTTGCCCAGTTCACAGGAAGTCTGGAGGATGGACGAGGAGGGTAAACCCACACAATGTTTCTGAATCCTATTATGACATCATTAGTACCAGGGTGCGACTTGTTGGGGGGGGGGGGTCCCATCCCACCCCTTTGGTTTTTAAATTTCCACCTCTGCTGAATGCATTTTACCCCGTGGGTGTAGAGGGTAAGCCCAGCTTTACCTGAATGATGCACTTCCTATGTCATCAAAAGTCAGACACGCCACTTTATGTTGGATTACTCTGTTTTATTTTCATTAAGTTTCTCATTTAACTCGACTAAAAGTTAACATCAAATGGCAATCTCGATGTACGTGAACATTCATGAAATCTTAAAAGGTCACATGAACTCCGAAAACTGTACATTAGTTTTATATTTGCTGAGTTATTCTGACATGACATGTAAAATCTAATGTATGAGGTGTTAATGTTACGTTTTTCAGACTGTTTGTATTAGCCTAAAAATCCTCTCGTCATGTTGGTGTGATTGGCCCTTATCCATGGTCCCGATTAGGACGTCTTCATCATCTTCATCTTCCCCATTGTGGCCGGCACAGAAAATTAAACATTTCATGTCTTGTGTTAAATATGAATGTTAAACTGTTGGGAATTTAGACTCATAGGGGATACTGTTAGTCTAAAAGAATTAGCCCTGTTGATTGCTTTTTTTTCATGATTACAAACAAAACATCACCCTCTGTTTTTTTGACAAATCACACCTTGATTATTACCTACACTGTGTCTGATTGGCTCGTAATGATGATGAAAGGCCTAACATTATATAAGTGCTTCCAATGAGGAGCTATGTCAGCACAATCCTCATTGTTTCAAACCAACTCAAGGCAAAGCAAGGGCAGTCATACCATTTCCATAGTAGAACTTTTCAGTTCACTTCAAGCTGTAGACTTTAGTCTAATGTAGTGTGCTGTGATCTCGTGTTTGCAGCAAGCAGAAGAAAGGCATCAAGTCATCTATTGGCCGATTGTTTGGCAAGAAGGAGAAAGGGGGTCGACTGGAGCAGACGGTATGCAGGGATGGGCAGCCCCTGCCAGCCTTATCAGGTCTGCTCCAGACTACAAAACCCACACCCACAGTGATGCAGTTTATGGGACATTGGGAGTGATTTGCAGAGATATAAATTAACACTGTTTTGCTGGATTTCAGACTTTGATATGGCTGTTGGCGATACGATGACTCTGGGAAAACTGGGCACACAGGCTGAGAGGGACCGAAGGATGAAGAAAAAGTAAAGCATCCTTCCTTTGTCTGACTGCCTGTTTTTTAATGTCATAATTTTTTTTTAGATTTCGTCTCTCTTTCTTCATGCTACCTTTCTATGTCCTTCCCTAATTCCCTTTTCAGACATGAACTTCTGGAAGATGCCAGGAAAAGAGGCCTAGCGTTTGCACAGTGGGACGGCCCGACTGTTGTCTCCTGGCTTGAGGTAGTCCATTAATCTCTTTTAGGTCTGCCAACCTTACATTTTCACAAAACGTCCCTCTACCTTGTTGCTGTTCCGTATCGAATAGAAACTGTAATACGGTGATATCTAGCGCAAGACAGGCCATTACTCTCTGATCTGCAGTCCCGTCAGCCTCTTATCTGACTGTGCGCGGTGCCAGTGATGTGACGTCGAGTATCTTTACGACTCTCACCAGCTGTGGGTGGGTATGCCGGCGTGGTATGTGGCAGCCTGCCGTGCAAACGTGAAGAGCGGAGCCATCATGTCAGCTCTGTCAGACACGGAGATCCAGCGGGAAATCGGCATCAGCAACCCTCTGCATCGGCTCAAACTCCGCTTGGCCATACAGGAGATGGTGTCCCTCACCAGCCCATCTGCACCACTTACCTCCAGAACGGTGAAATAATACAGCAAAAGCACCTCTGAATACACCATGATCACACATTCACAGCTGTCTGATCACAACAGGGACGAATGAGCCTAGAAAAGATTAAATCAAGGTTTATGAATATGCACGGTACCCTTCACACAACACTCAACATCCTCCTCAACCTTCACTCTGCACCCTTTGGTGATGTCATGCTCTCCTTTTTTTGGTCATCTGTTCAGATCTCAGCAGATATGTCTGCAAGCTAAGGTTTTTTTTTTCCTGTCTGAGGCTCTATATTTAAAAGACACACAAATGGAACCAGATACAGTGACACACTACCTGCTTGAGACACACACACCCTCCATTGGCATCACTCAACAGTGTTTGTCTGTGCTTGTGTGTATTTGTGTCTTTGCATGTGGTGGGCTGCACTGCGTGAAAATATACACAAGTGCATTCTTGGGGGGGGGGAGTGTGCGTGCGCGGGTGTGTGTGTGTGTGTGTGTGTTTGTTTGTTTGTTTGTTTGTTTGAATGTGTGTTTTTGCCCTCTGAGCAGTCGTCCGGAAATGTGTGGGTGACTCATGAAGAGATGGAGAACCTGGCTTCCTCCACCAAAGCGGTCAGTACCATCTGGGTGCTCCCCTCTCCAGCCCACCCACTAAACAGTCTGTCACACTCACACTGCCCCTCCCACCACCCCAAACACAAAACACACATGTAATATTTAAAGGGCTCTTTCTCCAGACCCCTTTAAAGTCCCACTACCACACACTCACTAACACTCTTTTGTGTTCCTTTCAGTATATTTAACTGGGTGTTGGATGTGAATATTATAACTTGGTGATTAGGTGTTTATAGTTAACAAGTGTGATTAATAACTGATTAATTACAGAGTAAGAGCTGTGTGTATTTCTGAAAGTGCATTATGTGTGTCTTTGGCTATCCTCTCTCTGTCTCTCCCTCTCTCTCTCCCTAACCTTGTATCCTCTCTCTACCGTGCTGCCACTCAGGATAATGAGGAGAGCAGCTGGGCACAGGTGAGGTTGCTGATGTAATAATGTATGTGTACACACTCTCTGAAACAAATGGCCACAGTCCTCACAAACTCATGCGAGTGTTAGTCTGTGAACTCATTCCCTATGCATTAGTCGGGGAAATGGCAAATTTATGATCCCATATCTCAGTGATTTATTTTGCTTGCTCTATCAGGTGTTCATCAGGGTCGACATAAGTAAAGATTTAAACAAAGTGAAACTGATTCAGCGTATGACTTCTACACATGGCTAATTTGTAGTCGTCATTCCTGATTAAGCCGTTACTTAGGAATGCATTCAGTATTTTAAAAGATAAAAACCCTTAATTCTGTAATCTATGCATATAGTTCAATAAGCCAGACATGTAATTCATTACTGATACAAATATAAAAGACAACCATAATCGCAATGACAATGGCCGAAACTGTCAAAATGCCACCAATGCGACTAATTCGAGCAGAGGTTTTGTTCAGAATGCTGATCAAACCATTTTTTCTTGCATGATGCTTTAGACAGACAAATTCTATTATCTTTAAAATATTTTTCATGAGATATATTTAAACTTGGCAGCACAGTGGTACAGTAGGCAGTACTGTTGGCTCACAGGACGAAGATTTGGGGTTCAATTTCTTTCTGTGCGGAGTTTTTATGTTCTCCTTGTGTCCGCGTGGGTTCTCTCTGGGTTCTCTGACTTCCTCTCGCCTCCAAATACATGTAACTTAGGTGAATTGATCACACCAAATTGTTTGTATGTGTGAATGTGTGCATGACTCCTAGACTGTCTACAGTATGTATGGCACGTGACACGCTGGCGATGTGTCCAGGGTGTACCCCGCCTCTTGCCTGTAGCCAGCTGGGATAAGCTTCGGCAGACATGTGAACTGCAAGGTGGATAAGTGATTGAGGAAAATGAATGAAAGAATGAATAAATGAATGAAAATTTTCACTTTTCTCTCCAAAGAAATCAGAAGTGCATAAAAAATTCTTTCGTTATAATTCATTTCCATCATGTAATGACGATGAATCTATAAACACTGCACTGTGCCCTGGACCTGTGACATCTAACTGGAATGCAGTCATTTTATTGTTACTAGTTCCATGTGTGCGTTTGCTGATGCATCATCTCATGAGCATATTGTAGTCCTGAAACAGAGAGCAGACAGCACAATCTTTCCTGCAGTCTGGATTGATAACATCATGTCGTCTTCACTGTGTAGACTCTGGCATATGGCGACATGAATCACGAGTGGATAGGAAACGAATGGCTTCCCAGCCTTGGCTTGCCTCAGTACCGCTCCTACTTCATGGAGTGTCTGGTGGACGCGCGCATGTTGGACCACCTGACCAAGAAGGACCTGAGGAGCCATCTCAAGATGGTGGACAGCTTCCATAGGTATGTAGCTTTCTTAGCTTAGTTTGGCTGCTGCTTTATCTCCCTTCTGTTAAGTGGATTTGTTAACATTTGAGATGAGAAGGCTAATGATGCAGATGTGCCTGTGCTTTTCTCTCAATGTGTGCGTGTGTGTGTGTTCGTGTATGTGTGTTCATATTGCTGTGCATGTACAGGGCCAGTCTGCAGTATGGGATTATGTGCTTGAAGAGACTCAATTATGACAGGAAAGACCTGGAGCGCCGGAGAGAGGACAGTCAACACGACATGAAAGGTAGACTTAACACACACCTTGTTACACACAGTGACAAAACAAGTACACAGACACACACACACACACACACACACACACACACACACACACACACACACACACACACACACACACACACACACACACACACACACACACACACACACACACAAGCTGCAAGTGCTTTACAACCATGCATGCGTCCAGTGTCTAAGCGGGTCAGAGCACCACCTAGTGGTCTCATGTGATATTGCCATGTTGGCTTGAATCTTGAAACAGCTGCACTATAGACTGTCAAAAAGCCAACCAAAGCAGGCCTGCAATCTTATGATCCAAAGCTCCACATACCAGGAGTACACACACATGCACACTATCACACACATGCACATATTTAGATCCGTCCAACTCTTTCGCCCTTTTGACCTTGAGTTCTGCACATGAACTTGACTCAGCTGTCATGTCAAATCACAATCCTGCCCTGATTACACACATGCACACACACACACACACATACACACACACACACACACCGCCTGTTCCAACTTGGAAAGCTAGCTGACAGCTGTGCTTTGAGTGAACAAAGGGAGCGTGCCAGTGAGTCGACATTGTGAACAAGCACATTATCTCCCTATCTGTGTCTCATTATTTGTCTTTCTAGGTTTTACTTAAAATTAACTTGTTAGTATTTGTTGCATCTCTTTCTTCAGACGTGCTGGTGTGGACCAATGAGCAGGTGATCCACTGGGTCCTGTCCATCGGTCTGAGGGAGTACAGCAACAACCTGCAGGAGAGCGGCGTTCACGGAGCGCTCATCGCTCTTGATGAGACCTTTGACTACAGCAGTCTAGCACTCATCCTGCAGATCCCTATGCAGAGCACACAGGTAGGTATAGAGAACCGATAGTGACAGGAAAAGGAAAAGGGGGAGGGGAGGTAGACCTGTGGCCTCAAGCTGGAATCAGCTCAACTGCTGACTACATTTTGCTGCTCTACTATCAAATGTTCTCTGACCAGAAAGTTTGTTGGTCTCACTCTGAGTTGGCTTAAAGGAATTTCCTGGCCTACATAAGTCTACAAATTGTCCTGACTTTCATATTCACAGGCAGTCAACAGCATCAGTTCTACTCTTATCCACCACTAGGTTAGGGTTAGAACTGATTCTTTTAATCTTGGAAGTGTTTCGCTGACATTTGGCCTTCAGCTGCTGTGTGGTCGCTTTAACCCACAGATTTTCTGTGTGTCCCGCTGACAAGATTGTGTGCATGTTCTTTCAGGCACGGCAGGTTCTGGAAAGGGAATTCAACAATCTGTTAGCCTTGGGGACCAACCGGCGTCTAGAGGAGGTAACATCTCAAGCAGCCGCGCTGACCAGGTACAATATTGATGAAAAAAGCCGAATTGTCGGACTTCTCTTTTATCCTTGTCCTGCCAGGGTGGGGACGATAAGTCTTTTCAACGCTCTCCATCGTGGCGCAAGAGGTTTAGGGCACGTGAGGGAGGAACGGGGCTGGGCATGATGGCGGGCTCCATGGAAACATTACCTGCAGGATTCCGCATGCCGGCTATGTCCATGGCTCCTTGTGTAAATTTGATGCCCAGGAAACAGCTCCAGCCTGAAGGTGCATTACAATACTAACACACCCTTTTACCTCAACTTCTGTATTTTTAAGTGTGAATCTTTTGCCATATTTCCACTGCGTAGTATCGATTCTACTCACCTTTTTTGGTTTGGCATACTTTTTTAACACCACCTCCAGTGTGGTTCCAATCAAGCTGAGCACGTCTTCAAAGGCCAAAAGAAACATTAAAGATGACTGATTGGTCGTTGTCTTGCGCACTTGGAGTAAGCTGCGCATCACAAATCATCAGCTTTCATGCTCAAACAGCAAAACTACTTTTTTAGTGGCTGAAAATTTGTTTTGTAACAGCTGCTAGAATGAGGAATCCAGATGTTCCTCACTTGAGTAGCTGATGAGAAGATGAGAAGATGTAAGTCATGGCAGTTTCACACTGCGTCCACCTATCCTGAGGATGTCTTATACGTGGAAAACAAGTCAATACAGAGTGAAGCCGAGTTGAAGCAGGACCGCGCAGTGTAAATGTGCATTATGTGTTTTCTACTTGTTCTAATTGACTAACTGCATGTTGTGTCCATTCTGTTCTGCTGTGCCCAAACCCGTTGTACCATGTGATCTGAAGCGCCGCCCCCAGCGCCCCCAAGACTTGATCCCTCGACAGTGCGGACCTATTCATGCTAACTTCTCTCTGCTTACTAACAGGAGCACTAAAGCAGGTAACATGGAGGGGAAAAACAGTCTAAACCTGGTGAATCTAAAGATCTGCGACAAAATGGACTTTTGCTAAGAAGATATTTTCATTTGAAGCTTTTTTAGGGGTTGTTTTTAAAAAAAAAACTTTTCTTGTCTTGTTTGTGTCAAAGTAAAACCAGGAAGCAGACACGGATGCTGTTTTCTTCTCTTCCAGTGCATTCTCATTACCTATATGGACACATGCTTGCGGCCTTTTGAGAGTGATATGCCAAATCTGGAGAGGAAGCGCTGGGTGCCACCGAGGTGCAGAGGGTCTTCACACCCTCGTCGCCCAGCCTCGCCCTCCACCCTTCACCTCTCAACTCTCCTCTCGGACACGTGCAATACAGAGGTCAATCCTGACCTCTGAACTCATTGGCTGCGCTTGCTGCTGTAAAGGAGACTCATCCCTGTCTCTCCAAGTTTAACCCAGTGCTCCCAGTAACCTTGCTGTTGTGGTGTTGTGCTCCTTCCTGGTCTCAGCTGTGGGTTTTGTTCTGGTTTTAATCTCTCCACATGGCCAAGTCCAGACCATTGTTCTGTGTCATCACGTCCTAAACATCTCTAAAGTTAGTTAGTTGTATAAAAAAATGATGTGAAGGCCTGGTGACAAGTCATTGATTTGGATTTGAGAGTGATGAATACTTGTATAAGTGGCAGATCACTCTTCACATTGCCCTTCTACCGGTTATGCAAGGTATTACTCATTTATTGTCTGTACATAAAATGGATAACATATGTTTTTTATAGAAATATTATATATATATATATATATTGGAAATATATATATGGAAAATCATATAATTGCTGTATGAAACCCAATGCCCTGTATTCAATAGTGACTGTTTTCTCTCTCTCTCACTTGCTCTCTCTCTCTCTCTCTCTCTCTCTCTCTCTCTCTCTCTCTCTCTCTCTCTCTCTCCCTCCCTCTCTCTCTCTCTCTCTCTCTCTCTCTCTCTCTCTCCCTCTCTCTCTCTCTCTCCTCTCTCTCTCTCTCCTCTCTCTCTCTCTCTCTCTCTCTTTCTGTCCATGCCGGACCTTTGTGTCTTACTGTATGCTGTAATTGTGTGAATCGTTAGTGAGAGGGTCTCACTAAGAAGGGTGTGTGTTTCTACATGGACTCTTCACAGGTTCATGGGTCCAATTTCAGACTTTCCTCTTTGCCTCTTTTCTTGCCCCCCCATCCTCCTCCTCCATTTTTGACACCATGTAGCTGTTACCTCTCCTCTCTTTGCCTCTCGCCTTCAGTAAGACACTATGTAGCCTAGAATAGTGAGAATCCTTTAATATGAAGAGTGAATGAGTGTGTGTGCGTGTGCGTGCGTGCGTGCATGTGTGCGCATGTGTGTGTATGTGTGTGAGAAAGTGAACGAATGAGTTTCGGACACCTTTTGAGAGGTCGTATGTGAATGGCCAACCCCAGCCGTGTGACATTGACGTTGATGTGAACACTGTAGCTCTCCTCTTGATTTCTTGCTTTTTTTTTTCAAATCAAACCATAAACTGCTGCTCAACATCAGCCAATGATATTCTCGTAAAACTGTGACAGACATGTCTGATCCTCCTCTGTCACCTGCCATTTAGTTGCCATGGAGATGTGCCAGTGTGTCATCTGGCTGAGCAACTCCTCATCTGATGAGAACAGAGCATACAAACTTGTGAAGTGCTGGATAAGTGTACAATCTTTTTATTTTACAGTTTTTCCAAGGTGTCTAAAAGGTGTAATGTGCTATGTGGCAGCTATGAGTACTGTGTCTTTCTTCCAGGTGTGAAACAATGCTGACAAATCAAGATTTTATTTGGCTATTTAAAAAAGTGAACTGTATTTATGACACTATATAGGCATAAGTAAAGTTGTTTTTTAAAGATTTGGATGTTGTGTTCCTTTTTACTTTATTAGTGGTTGAAGACAAACACGATCAACATATCGAAAACAATCTTTATTACAAGAACCGGACAGAAAATATCACTTTTTTGGAACATCTACAAAGACACAACAATCTTAGTTATAAAAGTCAAAAATAAGTTAGCAAAAAATAAAATGGCAAAACCACTCTGTAGAAAAAAAGGGAACGTATTTACATCAATAAAATTCATAACCAGTAAAGCAGATCTTGGTCAAAACTGCCTTGGTACATATTGGCCCCACAAATGAACTCATGTTTTTTTTAAGCATTGAAAACACACACAAAAAGAATGAAAGAAGGTCAGGGAAAGGTTTTGAAAAAGGAAAACTTAAGTAAGGAGAAAATCACTTTATCATTCATCTATGGTTCTATCAGACCGAGCCTAACAGAGATCCACTCTAGTAACTAGGTGTTGGGTTCATGCAGCAAAGTCCTTGAATCACTAGTTAGACCAATCTCCCTTGGGTTTGGCAGACAGAACTGCACCGCAGGATAAGGCAAGGAATACAGGGAGTAAGGCCTCAATGGTAGCAGGTGGAATTCAGTTTAGCAGACCCATAGACCAGGAGAGTTGCTTTTCAGAAAAATGAGTACTTTTTAGCATAAGACACTGAAAAAAAGTACAGCTGAAAATAAATTAAATTGGAATTTACTGTGACTTGTGAGCCTGCTTTGCCATCTGTTGTTTTCTTGTCAGTGCCTCTGAGCACCTACGGGTCAGCTGTGTGGAGGGTCTATTTGGGAATGTCCATCGGAAAGGCCACGGCGCTGTCCGCTGCAGAGATGCTGTCCACGATTGAGGTCAAGGCACGCATGTTCCCCTGCTCCGGAGAGTCAGCAACACTCAGGAGATCTGCAAAGAGACGCGATCACATAGTTCATATCTGAGTGGGGGGTTGATGGTAGGTTGATGCCGTCAGATGAGAAGGTGTGTCGGATATACTCACCCTCGTTGCTGTAGCTCTGTGTGCACTGCTCAGGAGTGCTGCTCCACTCAGGACTACTGCAGCAGGTGCTGCCCGAACTGGGTTCACTGGATGACGACACCTGTGACCAAAGAGACACAGAAGTGGCTGTCAGTCATTCGTATTACACGGCACACCTCGTCCCACACAGACACACAATGTAACCCATGATAGTGTAATACTATACAAACTAAAACCACAACCAAAGGATCCCAGGAACCTGTAGTGAAAAATGTGTATTATAAACGAGAAAAAAGACTTTCCTAATGTGGTGGAATGTAAAAGATTTGTTGATAATCACTTCATTGAGGCCACTAAATATCATTTTGTGCTTTCTGTAGTTCAGTTTATTGGAACAGAAAACTAGATCATAATCCTGAAAACAGATTTAGTCAATTGCAAGACAAAAGTAAATGTGTCATTGACACCTCAACCCTGTCCTATCTAGTGTCTCCCCTTCTGAGTTTACATTTCCAACTAATGCATTCCTGTTCTTTGTGGTAAATATGTGACCTATCGCCAACCGTTCCACTTTTGTCCTACTCACCCTGGGTTGGGTGGTGCTGGGTCGGAAGTTCAGTCCCTGCTGTCCAG
The DNA here is from genome assembly GCF_040054535.1 of Antennarius striatus. Taxonomy (NCBI): domain Eukaryota; kingdom Metazoa; phylum Chordata; class Actinopteri; order Lophiiformes; family Antennariidae; genus Antennarius; species Antennarius striatus. The sequence continues at coordinate 15,914,865 of NC_090780.1, read as the reverse complement.
TCTCAGTGTCTTGCTGGTTCAGGGAAGACACCAGAGCTTGCAGTCTTTCGATGTACTGGATGGCACTCCGCAAGATCTCCACCTTGGGCAGCCTCTGGTTTGGGTTCATTAAAGTGCTCCTCTTCAGAGCATCAAAGGCCTCGTTCACCTTCTTCAGACGTCTCTTCTCCCTCATTGTAGCCGCTCTCCGACGGTCCATGGTGACGGTCTTCCTTTTGCACAGCTTGCAGGCCCAGGGCAGGCACTGACCTGGGCAGTGGGGTTCAGAGTGAGGCGAAAGGCTGGAGGGAGAAGCTTTGTCCTCTGTTCCCGTAACTCCAACTCCAACACCTCCAGACAGGCTCCCACACAAGCCCATCATGGAGCTCCTGTCCTGGTAGGTGCCTTGGTCGTATGCCCCGGGCATCCGGGAGGGGAAGTAACTGTCTCCTCCCTCATAGAAGCGCTGGTCAGGGAAGAAGTATGGGTTGGTCTCAAAAAGTTCCATGCTGGATGGCTCTGTGGTCTGAATGGAGGACAAAGTTCCCTGCTTCCCTGGACCTACTCTACTGTACGTAGTCTTGGGTCCTGTGCCTGGAGCGTGTGCTGGAGTGTAGGTGTGTGGCTGTCTTGTCTGGGTTTGTGATGAGTGGAAGACGTGTGGAGAACAACTGGTGTGGAGCAACTGTAGGCTGGCATTTAAACCCCTATGCCTGCTGCAGGATCACAGGGTTAAATTTAGCACGAGCCCCCAGAAACCTGACACGACGTTTAGCTGTTGCTGCACATCTACACTTCACATCTCTGTCGGACCCTGCTCTCCAGGGGCTTTAAGGTCCCTCAATGTGTGTGTGTGTGTGTGTGTGTGTGTGTGTGTGTGTGTGTGTGTATGTGTGTGCGCGCGCGCGTGCCCTTGTGTGGTTCTGTGCACTTGTGTGTGTCTTAAGAGGCCGGGACATGATCAAGTTGCCGTGGAAATGGGACGGCAATCGCGGATCAAAGATGCCAGTCTTAATGAACTAATCCCAGGCTCGCGTCTCCTTCAATGACACCATACATGAAGTCCCCTTCCATGAGAGGGGGTGGAGGAGGGGGACGGGTGGCAGAACAGCCTGGAAACAGCTGTCACTTCTACTAGGAGCCAATGACGTGCAATGACAAGAAGTTGTTTGACTCCAGTTGAAGAGGGGTAAAAAAAAATGAGACCAGAGATTGTTGTTTACTAAAAACTAGGTCAAGGATAAACAGTCTTTGGGAATGAAGGTTGATCGAGACTAAAAATAGGACAGTGTAGTCAGAAGCTCATGGGAACACATTAATATTACTGACTTTTTTCTGATCTGACTGCACAGTGATGCAACTGACCCTCTGAGCTAAACTAGACAATAACTCACGAAAGCCTGTGTAGAAATGGACAGAATACTCTACGGTACGTCAAGAGCGAAGCTGAAGCTAGCTGTGGTTATCCCCTGAAATCATGGGGCAATAATGGGATGGCCAAGCAGAAGAATGACAGCAATTGTCATGACTTCTTCCACTCAGTTGTACTGTTGGTGTCAATCCTTCCAGGACATGATTTACCTCGTAGCTCACCAGCTAATTCTGACTGGCTTCCTCTATGGTGGGGACAGCCAAAACACACACTTCATCAGCTGAGAAGAAGCTGAATGGTAGGCATAGTGAGAGATAGATGCTTTACATCCCCGAGTATCCTATATCACTACCAAAGGTTCACATGTTATTATACAAACATGACAATGTTTGTCAGACGCAGAGGCGTTGCTTTGATTTGTTGCCGTACTACATAATGTATAGACCAGTGACACATCATGTCCAGCCTGGGACATTTGTCAGAAGTTGTGTGATTTTTTTAGTCCCATATTAATAACATACCAAAAATATATCCTTAAAAAATGGACCATGACGAAATTAGTTTGTGGTCACCGGTGCTTCAGTGAGAATTCAAAAAAGGTGGAGAAAATAAAATCTGAGCAGGAATTTCCTTGTCTTTCAGCTGTTGAGTCCCAACCCCAAAAAAAGGCAGATGATTAAATGAGTCAACGATATAAATAAATAAAACCGTCTCAACTGTTACATACTGATATTTTTCTTTCATGACAAGTGTCTTGGACTGTTCTGTTGACTAAACTGCTTCCAGGGCAAAAGAATTACATTTAGACAACTCCAACAATTTATATCATTAGTGATTCAGTAACAAGAGATATGGAAGAAGCTGAAATACAAGACGTCAAGACGTTGTGTAGCAAGCTGTCTGCTACTTATATCAACTGAGTCCTAGAATTGTCTAAGAATTTTGTTGTAGACTTGTGTACAATGTCATTAAAGGTATTCTATTCTATACTAAAATGGCTGATTATCCCCTAGCTTATTATATTTACTGATCTATCAATTTATACTCCATCTATCTATTTTTACACTTTCTCAACCTACTGTATATTTCATCATGTAAGACAGTGGTGAAACATTGCTCAAGTACCGCAGGCCCACTACGACATCTATTGATTATCATTCATTCATTCATTTTCTTGAAGACGAGACAATCCGTAGTTGTCTTCTCTTCAGGAGCTTATTCCAATCACATGTCGCCAGTTTGTCGCACCGCTATAAACATACTCAGGTTCACATTCAACACCTACAGTCAATACGGAGTCAGCTTCACGTTTTCAGAGAGAATACACACAGACACTTGGGGAACAAGCAACACCTCCTGCCACCCAATGTCAGCTGGGATAGGCTCCAGTGTAAACCTGTGACCTGGGTCTGGATGTCCTCTGACTTCTTCAGATCAATACATTATTTACAAACCATTTTGATTAGATTAATTAGACATGTAAACCCAATAGATTATTACTTAGACTTGGTTCACATAGTGTTGAACATCAGTCTAAAAATAATGATAAAATGCAGTGGTGACTGAAACCACTTTTCTGCAGGTACACTCTTTTACGCCTGTCACATTCTGCCAGTAGCACATGCTTGTCAGTGAGGTATAGTCACAGTGTGATATTAAGACCTTTACTTAACAAATCGATCTGAATACATCTTTCATGACCAACTATTGAGAGCGGTATAAATAATGAAGTTGCAGTTCAATTTAAAGTAGAATTATGGCAGCTTCAAATCTTTTGCCTGTCAGCAGAGCGAAACTTTCCAGTGTGAGCGGGAATGACACATTGATCCAGTGGGAAGGTCATCTCTGGTGCCAGGCAGCGCTGCTGCAGTCCTGGACAGTGGATTGTAGTCTAGTCCCGGGCTTTTGTGATGGAGCAGAGTGGAGTGTTGAGGTTTGGCACAGGGCTGCAGTGGGCTGTCAGGTTAGTCTGTGATGGATAGTCACTGATGGTGGAGCAAGTACAAAGACGCCTGTGTTGCTCTCATGGGTGCAGCAGGGAGGGGGTCAGCAGTGTGTCAGAGTCACTCATAACCCCATGTCATCTTAACCCATTGTCAGCAGAACGAGTGTGTGTGTGTGTGTGTGTGTGTGTGTGTGTGTGTGTGTGTGTGTGTGTGTGTGTGTGTGTGTGTGTGTGTGTGTGTGTGTGTGTGTGTGTGTGTGTGTGTGTGTGTGTGTGTGTGTGTGTGTGTGTGTGTGTCCCTCAGTAGTTTAAGGCATACACTTGTGTCTTGTTTAGGGAGTAAGTCCCCTCTCAGCATTTTGAAGTGAGCACTTGAGATGCAGTAAAGCAGAGGAGTGTTTTATAAACAGTGTGTATTTACTGTTTAGGACATGCAGAGTATTCCATCCTAAATTCATTTAATATTGGTTCAGATACTGTATTTAATTTACACTAACAACATAGAAATCAAATCACACTCTCATTCACACTCTCTCAAGTGATAGGTCAAACTTTTTTTCAAATTGTGTATTTGAAGTTTTAGCTGTTATTACCTGATCACCTTAAGATGAGGGGCATAATAAAATAGATATAACAGTGAAAATCGCATTTAATTTCATTTAATTTAGTTAACAGTAAATCTACTGCTGGAACTACTAGACATCTCACAGAAACCACACAAATAGTAAAAAGCACAACATTTTCCACATTTTATTGAATGTCAGTTTTTTTAAATTAAAAATATCAATACACATTAAGCATTTTGTTCAAGTGCACAACTGTGTGTGTCTGTGTGTGTCTTAATGAGTGTGTGCGCCTACATTTTCATATGCACATGTGCTGCTTGTCACTGTTCCACTTCTCCTCAGTGACAAGCAGCAGCACATTTTGGGACAGCTGAGATGTGTGTGTGTGTGTGTGTGTGTGTGTGTGTGTGTGCGTGCGTGCGTGCGTGCTTGCGTGCGTGCGTGTTGGGGGAGTGGCTTGAAGATCATCACTGACCTGAAGAACTGTCATCTGAGTGTGGTTGGGGTATCTCAGATATGTAAGAGGAGAATAATACAACAGCAGTGAATGAACATTGATGGATCAACAAAGACTTACATCCACATAAGTTATAACATAAAGCAACTACTGATATAAAAAGCATCACACACAAACACACACACACAGACACACACACACACACACACACACACACACACACACACACACACACACACACACACACTTAATTAGGTTTTCCTGTCATTTTGTTGGTTAAAAAACATTTTTCAATACATGTCATTATTGGACTCAGTAACGGGGTTCTGAAATTTCAAGTTGTTTAAGTTATGTAAGGTTTATAAGGGGCTGTATCTTCATTTTTAACAGAGGTTTATTAAATAAATTATTCATTCAATCAATCATCTTCTTAACCATTGTTTCAGCTGTTGGGGGTCACATGGTTACTGGAGCCTATCCCAGCTTGTCTTAGGGCGTGAGGCAGGGGAAACTCCAGGTGCGACGCCAGTGCACCGTGGAGCTACACATAGACACACAAACACGCACACACATACTCACTCCTACGGGCAATTTGGAATGGCCAATTAACCTGAAGCACATGTTTTTGGAGGTGGGAGGAAGCCGGAGAACCCAAAGAGAACCCACACAGACACGGGGAGAGCATGCAAACTCTGCACAGAGCGGGACTTGAATCCGGAGCCGCTGTGTTGCGACAGTGCTACCCACTGGCCACCGTGCCAGCCTAATCCAATCTAATGCAATTCATAATTTCTCTGGAAATAGTTGACATCTGTTTGTGTTCAGCAGCATTATGTGTGAAACAATCTGATTACAGTATTTATTTGAAAATCTAGAGAGGAAAGACCTTCATTGTAAGGCTTTAAATATCTGCTGGTTTCTTGAAAGATCGGTGCAAACTATGAGACTTTTGTGGTATCAGTTCAAGTAACTTGTCTTTTTAAGACCAATTTTACAGCCATGGAACGGTACAATGATATCTGATTTTTTAATAAAACAATTGTTTATGAACATAAGAATCTCTAAAACATAACTAACAGTGTTCTTAAAGAAACAGGGACATTTCTGTGTTTCTGGTGCATTTCGCGGTGTCAGATGGACTCATTTGTGTAACGATGTCACTGACTGGATCGGCACCTTTGGAGACATGTGTCACCATCACCGTGCATGCACCCAAAATTAAACAAACAATCATATCTGAAGCAAATGTGGGGGTTACTGCTCCGTGTTGAGTAACAAACCTTACATAAGCTGCAGAGCCCTCTTGTCCGACTGATGTCTAAAGGTGACGTGACACCACTACAGCCCAGCCAATAATGGACAGAATACTCCCATTCATTCCTGTTCAGAATGAAGTGTCCCGTTGCCCCCCCCCCCCCTGTGTTTTCCCAGAGCTCCAGAGGAGAGAAAGCCTTCCAAGTCTTGGGGGAAACAGTAGTTGTGTAGCCCCACAGTGCTGCTGCTCTTGGGGGCTTTTAATGCAGAGTAATCCCCTACAACAAACAGAATGGACGGCATGTGCATGTGCAGCTGTCGCAGTCTTAGTGCAAGTGGTGTCATGTTAAATCACAGGAATGGATGGAGCACCAGAGCCATCCGCTGCCCTTCCCTTCACTGGCATCCCACCCTCTGCCAGGCTCCAGCCTACATGAACAAGCAGACATACATCCTCATGCCTACGTGCATAACCCACTTCCCACTAACATACTTTTCAGCATTTGGTTTGCCCAGTTATTTACTGTAAATAGTCTGTGCTTCTCAGCAACTAAACACGTATTCCGACAATTTTGCAGGCACCGAAGGCGAGATAAACATATCCATATATGTCTTATGAGAGCGTCACTTTCACCAACATTAATCAGGAAGTAATCTGACAGGGAAAAGCTACACACTCATAAAATCTATCCAGTTTAATTTGAAGGTAATTTACACCTTCACGTAAACCACAATCAGTACAGGTCCTCCAGGGGGCACCTCTGAATCCAGCCTGAGGTCAAAGATGTGTACACGACTGCAGTGTTGTGAGATATGAGTGGACAGCTATGTGGGACTGATCCCAGTCCATCCAGGTTTTCAGTGTCATCTTCCGTCGCTGGCTTCCAACTATTTGTACAAGGGAAGACAGGCTTCATATCCGTCCTCTAATCTCAACTTAATGCATCATTTCTACTTCAATGTCTGTTTCAACCTTAAATCATTTTGAAATTCTCTCCATCCTTGTACCTTTTTCCACATTCCTATGTTTGTGTTTCTGTGGCTGTAGTGACCTTCTCCTGTATCACTGGCGGGACAAATTTAGCCGACTTGTTTCTGGAGCGACCAAATAGTCGGACACAACAGAGGAAAACTGTGTGTGTGTGTGTGTGTGTGTGTGTATATGTGTGTGTGTGTGTGTGTGTGTGTGTGTGTGTGTGTGTGTGTGTGTGTGTGTGTGTGTGTGTGTGTGTGTGTGTGAAGATGAGATAGAAAAGTCATGGCCACAAAGATAAAGTTACGGGAGAAAACAGAATGAAGCAACTGAGAAGAAACAAGCTGAGACTTGCCCTCCTTTAAGTATGCAGATGAAGTCATAGGAAGAGTGACTCAGAAAATAAACATCTATCTACTGTATCTATCCAGTCTATATGTCTGTCTGTCTGTCTGTCTGTCTGTTGGTCTATACTGATGTTTCAAACTTTTAACGGCATCCAATCGGTGGAAGCGATGAAACGATACACCTACAGTATATAAAAAATACACCTATAAGCAAGACAGAACATCCATTCAAAGTATTTTCTCTCCAGGAAGTATTGCATACTCCACAGGAGATAAAAGGAGAATGTGTTTAGTTATTCTGGGATGTTGGGATGGAGGTATTGTCACTACGGAAACATGCAGATCCCCCACCACTCCCTGCACTGTACTGTTCTAGAGCTGCCAGGCTCTGGTTGCCATGTCACAGGGGGTATTATGCCATTCTTCATGTCTGTTCTCTGAGACGTGCCAGACGCCACAGGCAGAGCAGTATGTCATGAATTCGATGCAGAGCATAGGAAAGCATTTAAGTACGGTTGTAGCAAGTATTTTATATCGTGGTGGATGGCAACACCTATCTGTACTGTGTGATGTTTGCCAGCAGTGGAATACAAGAGTGCTTTGTGTACAGTGGAAAGGAGATTGTGTTCTTGGCCTGCATGACTGTAGTTTTTGAAAGTCCTGTATAACCCTCATTAATTTCATGGAAAGGGATAAGTTTATAATACATAATTCACTCTATTGTTAAGGAATTAAATACATTTGATAGTGCCCGCGTATTTTTTAAACCATGAAATACATTATTTGCAGGCCTCGTGCTGCTTTTAAATAAGTTTATAAAATATTTTGTGCATGCACCTGCATGACGGCACTTCATTTAAAGAGCATGTCTGTAAAAGCTGCTCCTTGTTTGAACTTTAATAGATACTTTATTAATCCCGGTGGACCCCTGGTTAGTTTTAGACAAATTTCCACACAACTATTCCTTAACTGGTAACAACCTAAAGGAGAGAGTACCTGCAGTGTTTGGTATTTAGTGTTCCAGTGTCCCACCGCCCGTCTGTCTCACCTTTAGGCAGCACCACTGAATTAAGACAAAGAGCGAGCCAGCAGAGTTGCAGGTGCTGCAGTCCAGTGAAGAGATGAGGACTTCAGACAGCTGGCCTGTCACACAATGACTTATTCTTTAACCACAACCAGACATGGCTCTCATCACCAGAGGGCACTGGACATCAACCACCCACACGGTCACCACACTAACCAAATGAAACCACCCTCTGCTGCTTTACAAACAACTTTATTCTAAGTAGAAAAAAACAACAACAATTATATTGTATGTTCTGTCTGAGCACACAAGTCTTTGTTAATATCTCCAACAGTTGTCATTCTCACCAAGTACTTATATACAGTATGTCATAGGCAACTTTTATGAGGTTTGTAATTGGAGGTTTTATCTTTAGATTTAGAATCACGTTAATACAACAAGATACATTAATCTGATATATATTTAAGTCTTAACACCAGCTCAGGGGTGGCTCTACTCATGACACCAAGCATGCTCTGTATATGCTTTACATGCCATGGTTTTCAAGCTTCTGTGGTACACAGATACCACATCGAGACTTCCTCCACCTGCTGGCAAAAAGATTAAACACAAGTTAAGAATTGATAAAAGAGCGATTTAATCCCTGTATTCCAAACAGAGCCAAGATTAAATGTTTCTGGTCACTGGACAAAGTACTTCTGAGCTGTGAAGGGCTGTGTTTGCACACACTCCCTGAAAGTAATATGTGTCCATGACTTATAGTAAAACAATTTTAGAGGAGTCTAAAGCAGAAACACTAATAATGTAGAGCACACAAATTCAAAGTTCAATATTATTACATGGCAGTGAAACATTCAAAATTAGTCTTAGACTTTCTGAACGAATTTAAAAAAGGAAAATGTATCCTTGAAATTAAATATTAAACTATGAAGCAACTGCAGCCTTCCCTTGCTTCATTAGAGTTGATCTTTAAGAAAGTTAAAATGATTTATAAATAAATTAAATACAACATATATAGAAGTTGCTCCATTACCATAAATTCAGGAAGGGGTAGAAAATAATGGCATTTTTACCCAAATCAGCAATGACGTAAATTACTGCAGGAAAGGCTTTGCATTTGTCAATATTGAATATTAATATTATTTTGCTACTTCAAGAGAAAATTACACTGAATACTTCAGCTGTTCACTCACAAGCAGATAAAACTCTACATTATACTATATTGAGAGGAACAAGACGTATGCAACCACATTTGTATTGTACAGCACATTCACTTATGCCAAAAACACCAAAAAAAAGGATCATTTGATGTTGTTGCAGCAAATGACAATGAAATCCCGGTTTTAAGACTTTTTTGTTTTTCTTTCACGTGGTCTTTATAACTCAAATTTGAAATGAAAAACCAAAAGAAGATTATACAGAGTGGTGAAAAATTCTCTCAAAATGGCCATGATGCTAGAAGATTTTTTTTTTTCTGTTACACCACTGCACTGACTTTGTTCTCATTGACAGAAGTGAAACCAAGAACCAAACCAACGTGAACAGAACTAAGGCAAGCAATTGTGGTTCTTAAAATGGCACATTACACAACTGCACGCCAAAAAACAAAATCACACAGCTTGAACAACAAGCCTTGATGAAGTCAAACATCTGATACATACTGCACCGCTGTGACGTTCTAATAAATAAATAAATACTTCTGTCTTTATGTCCCTCATTTAAATGTGGCACCAAAACAAGCACCTGTGTTCCATTTAATACTTCAGAGGCAGTGTGATGCAAAAATCCATGCAACCAACAGCAAGCTTTTCCAAGTGCTATGTTTTGTGTATATGTGTCTTAGGGGTAAGGTGCATGTCTTTATTAGTCTGTCTACAAGCAGAGTGTAACAGACTACTGTCCACTGTATGGCTACTTGTGTTCTAATTTACGTGTTGCATTTGTTTTGGTACCCACAGCATGACAGTAAGTATTTTTAGAGGATGAACATCTTAATAACTTTCTGAATGATCTTCCCACATCCAGGACAAGGAGCATGGAATTTATGAAGCCTCCGTGCACATGGGAAACATGTTAGCAAGTGAGCCGTACGTCCGTGTATTATATTTCCATTACGTGGCCGCACTCGACAGAGCTTGCAAGGCTCCAAAAGCACCTCTGGCCTAATGTCCTCAACTTCCATCCCCAGACTTTCCTGACTCTCCCCTTCTGAAACCTGCTCATTATTGCGGTAACTGGAAATCCACGGCCCCTTGCCTGTCCCTGTAATCATTGTGGGTAGGGGTCGGTCAGCTGTGGAATGGGAGGGTAGGATGACCGGGTCAGACACCGTCCTGCTGCAGTCCGGCACATCAATGCCCGTGTCACTGTCGTCTTCCTCATCGTGAGTGGTGAGAGAGCTGCATGCTGGGATGTCAGGAACGGAAAGGGAATGGGCGAGTCGTGGGACGTCTTTGTACCAGTTCTTACGTAAAGCCCAACAGCGAACACAGTACCTCTGGAGAGGTGTGTTATACTTCTTGCACTCTGTACATTGCCAGGCATCCTGAGGGACAACGCAAATATATATTCACACATCTGCAATTTTTATTTTGAGTTCATTTTCAAACACAAACAGACACATCAAACACCAAACCTGTGTGGAGATCTCTGTGTCTGTGTCATCGCTCAGACATTGTGAGTCTTCATCTGGCTCTTCCTGCATCTGAATAAATATAATTTAAAAGAAAAATCATCATTCATTTTCCTTACTGCTGTTCCGCTTACGCGGGTCATATCCCAGACACACACTCACACCTACGGACAATATGGAACGGACCAATTCACCTGAGCTGCATGTTTTTGGAGGTGGGAGGTAAACCGGAGAACCCGGAGAGAACCCAGGCAGATTCAGGGAGAAAATACAAAACCACACAGAACAGAACCATCTTGCTGTGAGGCGACAGCGCTACCCACTGTGCCACCATGCAACCCCTCCCACATTCATCATATATTTTACAAAAACAAAGTGTTATCCATTACTGCTACCAGGCCAAAAAATATTCCTACTACATGCCATTTTCTGCACCAAGAAATGTCTTCAAAATTTTGTTGTACACCTATTTATGATGACATTATAGGCATTCTATTCTATTAAAATATTTTCAGGATATAGTAGGTCTATGCTGTTAAATATTTTCTTGTTTAAATGATAGTACACTACAATCTAACATTACAATGTGTTCAAGATAGGCTGAAATAAAGTTAGAGTAAATCATCTCCATCAGCTCTTCCTCCTGGGCATAAATAGATCTCTTGGGAAACAGATAAACTAATAACCCACAAATACTTTAATCAGATGACATGAGTCAGAATGAAATAAAATAAGATGCAAGTCCTTAACAAAGTCTTACCTCATCTGATTTCTCCTCCTTCCCTCCATCCTCATCCTCAGGTGGACACTCCCCATCTCCTCCGCTCCCCTCCTCCAGCGCAGCCTCCTTCATCTCCACGCTCACCTGTTCACTCCCACCTTCAGTCAGGAACCAGAGGTCATCTGTGGTGTCCGACACAATGGCTGTGTCCTCCTCCTGAGCAGGAGAAAGCTGATACATCAGTCAGACCAACCGTTATGGATCACTTTATGCCATTTGCCAACATGTAACTATGTTTGTTCCATGTGTTATGTTAAAATCTCCAAACTCAGGCATGAGGTTCCTTACTTGGTTTGTGTGGATGTCAGTGGAACCATTGCTTCTTCTGCTGTAGTTGCTACGAAGATTACCCAGAAACCACCAGGGCAGGCCAGAGAGGTCCCACTCATCAAGAGTAACATCCAGTTTGGGACGTTTGCAGGCTGACCGTGGAAGGCCTTCGAGGGAGTCTGGAGAGGTCGTGAATGGTTATAACCACTCATTTGGACAGATCTCATGCTTCAGGGATCTGAGCGTCCAGATCAGAAAACACAACAGAAAGTCTGCTGACCGTCATCTGGCTCCCGAGGTCGTCTCTGGGAGGGAGTCTGCAGGACAGGCCCATCATTTACAGCCTTCAGTCCTGCTTTGACCAAACCTCCAGATATCTGCAATGGGGGAGAAAAATATTAGACCCCTGAGCCACAACTGGGTACTTGAAGGACTCACAGCTCTTTTATTCAAGATGGCCTCTGGATAAGCGACTGTGGTATAGGGAACAGGGAGCTTGAAGAATATGGTATAAGCCAGAAGGAACGAGAAGGTCAAAGTGATCTGAAGGATTTTTAAAAAATGATAGAAGGAAAACTTGACTGCTAAACCACAAAGAAAAGGGTGATTAGATTTAAATATAATCCGTAGAGATTAGACTGTTGGAAAAGTGTGTACAATTGTATGTTTTCATGTGAAATAGGGGTAAATTAGTAAACGGTTACTAGATGTTTCCCTTTTATTACTATTGATTACAGTGGACAAATTTAGCATATCTACGAAACAGGTATCTAAGAAACATAAATTTAAGCCTGATTAAGACAACGTCTTCAACACAAGTGAACATCACACAGCTCCTCAAAGTGGATTTTGAGGAGACTAAGAGGAGATTGTATGTTTGCAGGGGTGGGGAGAATAGGGTTGGCGTTAGGATGATTGTTAGGCCTGTGGTTTGAATAAGAGCTGTGATCCTCCAGTTCGGAGCAGAGAAGATACCTCTGAGACAGACAGAGAGTGCCTCTGCCTCCCCATCCATTGGATGGTGCTGGTGGATCACAATAATGTGCTGTAAATACCACCAGACCAAAGTAAGGATGGAGTTGTACAGAGACGGTGCCACTCTGTACAAATTCACACCAACGGAGACAGCAGACCATACCCCCCTCCTCATTACACACAAGGGCATCACAGCGGATTGAGCTGCTCTTGTCTGGTGCGGTTAATAATGCTCTTTATTGTCAAACACTTTACTGCTAACAACTGGGTTCTATGTATTTTCAAAAAAAAGAATTTAAAAAATGAGGAACTCCACCACACCACACTAGGAAGCATTTCAAGGTGTCTGCCCTGAGAGATTTAACTTTTAGGTTATTCTCCTCCAAAGTGTTTATCCTCCCTCAATGCCACAATGTACTGAACGAGCTTTCTGAATTGCTCAATCTGAAACACACTGCTTGGTAAACCATCGCTCTCCATTAGGAGGCACAGAAAGTGTGTGATGCCCTCAAAGACAAATTCCTGAAAAAATTTTGGTTGATACAGATTTGAAGAATTTTGTTGTTACATGCCTTTCTTTATGTTTTTACTGTTGTAGTTGTATTTGACTGAAAGTTGCCGTTGTCACAAACAGAAAACTCAAAAAGTTAAAATACCCAAAACCTCTGAACTGTACAAGTTACATCTTACAATGAAAGATATTTTTAAAATAATATTTTAATTTGGTTTGACGTTTAAATCATGCCCCTTTAAATTTAGAAGTGTTGTGTGTAATGAGGTGAGAAAGGCTGAGGGTCTCTGTTTCTCCTAAGCACCATACTTCGGCTTTACCTGACCACGATCCTCCACTCCGCCCTCTACACATTCACGGCCCACAGAAAGATTCTCTGCAGCGTCTGCATTTCAGATAAGAAACAGTAACAGAAAAAAAGACATCCCCACCCTTTAATAATGAAATAACAGACTCTCACTCAGGCCTTCTGCTGTGACTTTGTAGGACAAGCAGGAATGTGAGTTTGAATTATGACTGTAGCCCCAGAGATACTTCACTTCAAAATATACATGTTAAAAATATGAACTCAAAGTTGAATTCACACACAAAAGGAAGAGGAAAGAAGATAAAGTTTGAAGTCATCACAAAAATATTTAAGTGTAAACTGCAAAAATATTTTCAGATTGTTGATGATGCCGTGACAGAAAAAGTTCACTTAAAGAATAAAACATTAATAAATAAAACATTAAACTGTGTCCTACTTACCAGAACAACCAAGCACAACTAGGTATTTCTTGAGCATTTCATAGACAGGGCTATAAAGTAAGAATATAAGAGTTTAAAAAGACTTTCCTGACTTGAGGTATGTGAGATCAGATATACAGTAAGCATTATCGAGTGCTGTTCATTTGTCTTGTGGATGTATACCTTGGGTTTTTGACAGAGAAGCTCTCCACCTCCAGGAGCTCGCCCAAGGGGTCATCCTGGCAGTGGACTATGTGCTGCCTTTGTTTGTCATAGAGTTGTTTACCCATGATGTACTGACCTAGGTAATGCATCACCTATGTACAAAAAAGGTGTTATTATGAGTCAGTAAAATTGATGGACTGGTATGCAAAAAAAACACTCCCCAAAATGATAGACAGCTGGTTTCATAGGGTCTATCACTACTGACCTCTTTGAGTGTGAAGATTTCTTCCTGAGCTCCAGCAACACGCAGAATCTGCAGGAGAGGGCCTTTTGGTTGTACCTGAGGGATGAGGAAGCTTAGCATCAAACATAAACTTTTTATGCAACAGACATAAGAAAGCAGTTGAAGCTTTCTTACCTGATTTCCCTCTCCAGGTAGTGTCCTGCATGATGAGCTTGAAGCCGGAGGCTCAGCTGATAGGGAGCTCATAGTAATCGAAAGCCTAAAATGTGTAACAAACCAGCTATCAAATTCCCGATCATTAGAATCATTTGACGCTTATATCTCTAGGGTGTTTCAGACATTGTACAAATAACCCCGAGAATAAACCATAACGGTGCCACTTTGTGCTACAATACGATTACCTTACATTTTAGGACACCGTCATCGAGGTCAAGACCTTTAAGCAATGTCAAAATCGGTGGCCAAATTTTGACTGCGCCAAAATAAGCTAAGTTACCCTATAGCTGCATAACTTACTTTTCCTTTCAGATGACAAAGTCATAAGTACTAAAAGGCTTAGCTCGCATGGCATTAAAGAAGTGAATGTATTTTTAGTACGAATTAAGGAAAAGCGCAACAAGTCACTTGAATGTGAAATGAACACCTGGCAAGGTTAGCAAGTGAAAATTTCGCTATTACTACTAGCAGGTGTTAGCTAACGTAACGCTAGTTAGCTGACTCCTATCACTACTAGCAAGTGTTGACTAACGTAGCGTTAGCTAACTTCGCTGACAAGCTAGTTCCTGAACAGTGCGTTGGTTGAAAAACACAAACACTCACCGTGATAAGCTGGCATTACTTCCCCGGTACTACATTATACCGCGTGCACTGTTACAAAAACATACAATAGACGTCATAGAAACAGCCAGAGTTAATGAATGTCCGTTTTTCTGACCTAGCCCACTCCTGCTAACATGTAGGAAATATGCTAGCTGTTACGGATTCAAAAACCAGTGTGTGGATGCGTCTTTCCGGTTACTCGTCTCTGCAGTCCATGAGTGTAGCACCACCCACTGTTGAAGAAAAGTATTACAGGGGTAATTGCAAAGATACATATTCCTAGTAAGGCAGTCAGAGACTGCAACATCACGCAACATCATTACATTTTTGTGCCTCTGGCTTCCCGAAAATGTTGCTTTTGGTTTTGTGATTATATCTCATCAGGTTTTTAGAGATGTGTACCTAAAAAGGTATAAAAGTGAAAAATTGACCTTGACCTAGTTTTTCAAGGTCAAGGTTGTGATCTAATTTTCATCTCCTTGCCTGCCTGAATATAACTCCTTTTATTTTGTCTCTACATGTTATCCAGTTCCCGAGATATGTGCAAAAAAATGTACAAAAGTTTAAATTTGACCTTGACCTAGTTTTCTCAAGGTCAGAGGCACAAAAAATGTGATTACCTTCACCTTTGGAAAATGAATTCAGGGGTTTCATGAGATGTTGCAGTCTCTGACTGCCTTGTTTAAATTATATTGGGCGGCAGTTGCTCAATCAAGTAAGTCTTTGTCTTTTACAGGTCAGCTGTACAGGGAATCACACGTTTACAGATTTATGTGTACAGTGCAAAAATGAATTGAATCCAGTATAATTCTGAGTTGTATTTTAATAACAGTTATTGAAAGAAAGAAGCATCAAGAAAATAAAGTTGCTTTCATACTGTAAAGTCCACCCAACAGTCCTTGAGAATATGCCTCAACATCAGGCCAGCTTATTACAGTAGCTTATTTGCTGGGATATTATTGTTTCTTCTGGATAATACAAGAATTGGACGTGAGTCCAGCATGTGTCAAAAATAGTTATATTGCAAATATAAAGAAAGCCTGGAAAAATGCCATTTAACAAATTCATAAAGCAGAAGTGGGAAAACAAAATGTAACTCCATTACCTGAATTAATGTTACAATAACAGGCACAGTCATCTGATTAATTAGTTCCAATATTGTGGATATTTTGTGATATTCTGTGAGATCAAGATGGTACCTGCTTGTACTTTTAGAAAAGCAGTGTGTAGAATTTTAAATATCAACTTGTTAGTATTTAGCTGTAGAAACATTTTCTCCTAAAGAAAATGCCACCAATTCCTGTACCTGTATTGAGATTAATACATTTGTACTGGCTAGTAAGGGGAAACATCAGTCACAAAACTGAAAACAAAAAAACTCAAACACAATAGTAGATAAAAAATTAAATGGTGCATCTTGTTAAGCAGAAATATCAATGTTCAAGTATAGGGTTTAGGTTAGTATTACCTTTATTCACCTTCATGTAGGGGCGGCAGTGGCTCAGCGGGAGAGCGGGTCGTCCAATGTTCGCAAGATTGGTAGTTTGATTCCCGCTCCCGCCCAGCCACACGGAGTGTGAGCTGACAGTGGGAGGTGTCGGCTCACCTCCCGAGTCCTGCCGAGGTGCCCTTGAGCAAGGCACCTTTACAAGTTGCTCATTTGGGGCGCACCGAGCAGGAGCTGCCCACCACTCTACCTCCCATTGCATGCTTACAGACCCCTTGTGTGTGTAACAGGGGCCTGTGTACAACACATGCATGCATATATATACTATATATATGCATGCATGTGGGACTAACGCTATTGAGGAACTCTTAATTTCCCCTAGGGGATCAGTACAGTATATAAAATTGAAAAAAAAAAAATTCTATCATGCTGGGTGTCTCTACAACCTCACCTAATGAGAAAACTAAACCATAAAAGTGCTTTGGCAATAATTCAAGTCTTTCATTTCATCGTACATACAGGGAGCAGATGAGATTGGCTTCATACTATACAAAAATACATTTTATACAAAAAATTTATATAAAATTTATCAGCCCTTTAAACAATGATTTCCGAAGTTTTCATTTGTCTGGCAGCTAAATATAAGTTCATCTAAAAACAATGACTAGACAACCCTAACTTCGCTTTTATTAATCAAATATGCTTTTTCAATGGCTAAAGTCAGAAAATTCTTTCAATCTCAGTTGGTTAAAATGGCCTGAAAATGACCAAGTAATGAAGAACTGTTAAAATGCAGTATTTAATTATTAAATTTTTACTCATTTTAAAAGCGGTGAGACATGGAAAAGGTATATTTGTATTAAAAAAAACAGATTCTATTCAAAGTTCTGTTTCCTGTGTGGCAAAAAAAATGCCACTTGTCAAAATAGTGTCCACTAGCTTTAAATGAGACAGTGCTGCTTTCAGTAGTCGCTATTAAAAGAAAAAACCTGCTATTCATATAGAATTTCAGACAACTCCTACTGAGTTGTCTTTAAAAGCCTGGGATTGGCCAACATTAATAACTGAACAAATGTTAATAAGGCTGCTGTGCACAGCAGGAACATATTTTAAAAATACTAAAACTAGTAAACAGATGACCTAAAATACTGATTATTATTTCCCATGTTCTCTTGCTTGGCTGTTCATTTGTCAGATTGTAGCCTCTATGCTGTTCTTCTGAAGCACATCACAAGATTTTCACAGGCAAGCATGGAAGGAAATATACAGAGCATATTCAAACTGGAAGATCTTTAAAGAACTCTTTGTGTCACAAGAAACAACAGCTCTCTGGGGTTTCCAGAGCCTCTCTTTTGTTCTGCGCTGGGTTTGTCCCACTCTCCAAAACCACCAGTTTGCCTTCATGTGGGAGAACCGACCCGAGCAAGTACAGCAAAGGGAGATGTTGCTGATCCCGTCAGCAACTGGAGGATATGGAGAAGTGAGAAGATGATAATCAGTATGTGGGAACAATAGTGGAAGTCTCCAAGAGCCTTGAAGTGGGGAGAAACATCCACCTTATTCCAAAAGATCCTGGGGGGGTGATAAAGCACAATAGTGAACAGATCATTATAAAGTAGAACTAAATAGTGTCACAGAATATCAGATACCTGATCTGAGTCTTCGTTGTACTGTGCTTTTCCTGTCTCCATGTAGTGAGGATCAGTATCATCCACTCCTTCCATTTTATTATCCTCCGCATGTTCCCTCATGACAGAGTATCTGTGTACCAGGAACCTAAAGACGACATTCGGGGGTGAAGTACAGCATGTATGCTACACAGCCTGTGTGTGTGGTAATGAGTTAGTGAACTGACCGTCCTCCACATATATATTTCTTCACCAGCCAAACACTGGCAACAGCACTCATCAGTAAGATCGCTATAACAACCATCACGATGACAGCGGTGCTATGAGAACTGCTTTTTGTCTGATGGAGTTCCAGAACCAGAGAGGAAGAAAGATGAAGAAATACAAACAACAGAAAGAAAATTAACAGCATTATTCATTTGCGCAATTCCAGCCGTTGTATCCCAACACCTTATTGATATAGTTCCAGTAATCCGGTCTTGATCTCAGTGTCTTGAAGATTCAACATAAAGAAGTTTCTATTCTTCTATCTGCAAGTGCATTTTTGAGTGTGAAACCTCAAACTTCAGTTAACATTACACTGAAACCAGCCAACACACTTTCTGTGCCAAACTGACTGCACTAAATGTCACATTGATCGTAGAGATGTCCTAACATCCACATAATGGTAAAGGTCAAGTTCCACCTGTAGCAAGTCCAGCCTCTGACATAATGACCTCAACTAACCAGAGAATTTGGATAAAGTGCGTTGCTGGTGCACATCCTTTTTAGCGCCGTCTCCTCCCTGTCTGGCTGGAATCCTCCCTCACACTGGTTGCCGGGAATCTTCCGGTAGCTTAAATACAAGGAAAAAAACATGGACATAAAAAAAGAAAAAGAAAAGAAAAAGAGAATTCAAGGAGCAAAAGAAGACATTAAAAAATCAGAACTAAAAATGAGATTTTATAGCTGAGGCAGGGTGAGGGAGCATAAAAGCTGCAAAAAGGGGAAACAATCTAAAATGAAAAAGGCTACAAAGCTTAAATTGACTCAACATCTCTGTAATCATGATGTGCCTTATTTGCCCTTCTCCAAGTGAAATATTGGAGAAGGCCTTAAATTCTTGTCTCCTGCCACGGCAACCAGAGACTAAGATCACATCCTCACCCACTCGTCTGCAGCTGTTCGGTGGTCCCATTTAAACAGAACTCCAGAGGATGGCCCTTCATCTCCTCCTGCTCCACACACTCTGAGCTGTTCTCTGGTCGGTAATATCCAAAGTCACTGTGAGACCAAACAAGAGGCTCAAACTATTAAAATGTGTTCATTAAAACTAAAAACTCCTTCCTTTAAATTAGAATACAGGTAGTCCTCAACCTAAAAACACACTTGGTTCTGAGATGCATCCAGGAAAAAATCTCACCCCAATAGTTTCCCCTGTAGGAGCTACATCATTTAGCTCCTACAGGGGAAAACCCCAGTAGTACTTAAAAAGAAAATAACAAAACAACCACTGTGCGCTTGTGAGTGTTCTTACAGGAAGCAGATAGATAGATAGATAGATAGATAGATAGATAGATAGATAGATAGATAGATAGATAGATAGATAGATAGATAGATAGATAGATAGATAGATAGATAGATAGATAGATAGATAGATAGATAGATAGATAGATAGATAGATAGATACTTTATTAATCCCAGAGGAAATTGTATTATAGTCTGCATTGCTGGCTCTAACTTTCAACTTCACCCGAACTGTCGACAGTCTCGATGTTCGTGAATGTGTCCATGCACAAACATACATTGAGCACGGGTTACTTTGACTTGAAGTGCAATCTTAATTTATGGGATGTTAATGTTACCCTACTTGGTGAGGGTTGTGGAAGAGGGGAACTACAGCAGTCAGACAATGTGGGCGTGGTTGTTTGTATCTCCAAATATTTGTAAATTGGACGTTCGTATCTGGAGGACTACCTGTATCTAAACGCCACATGATAACCTCTAGTGTGTTGCAGGTCATAACTCCAAACCCACCTCCCTCTTACCCGTTTTAAAAAGAGTAATAATCCTTAAAAAATGTCAATAAAACAGTATTGCAGGGTGAAAAGACATTGCTGTGGTATTTCTCATTAACATACCAGTGATAATCATTCAGCGTACACAAACAAGGGGACAGTTTCTTTGTGAGAGAGTAGTCCCTTCCGTTCCAGCAGACGGAGTCTTTTCTCAGGCGTAAGAATGTCTCTTTGTAACCCAGCACACAGCCATCATGAGACCCACTGGAGTCTGCCGAGTGAGCCAGCCACTGCACATAGTCGCCTTCTGTACCTACACACACACACACACACACACACACACACACACACACACACACACACACACACACACACACACACACACACACACACACACACACACACACACACACACACACACACACACACACACACTCACTCAGTACTTCCAGTTGCAGCAAAAATCAACAACCATAAGGTCACTTATGCTTACAGTCTCTGGTGAGGAGCTTCCTGAAGTCTATGGTGATCACCACCCATTTACTGAAGTCATTTCTGTAGCCCCACAGGCTGACGTTCATGGAGCGTGAGCCGGGCTCACTGTCCATCCCGCTGAAGTGAATCGGGTCGTTAGTGAAGTTATATGTATGCCAGCACTGCCCCTCATCTGTTGAAAAGCTGAAAAAATTCAAGGCAAAGAATAGGGACAAATAAAAGAATGACGCTAAAAAAACCCAAAAAACAAAACAAATCAAAGAAACAAAGTAGCTTGTATAGTTACTAGGGCTGTCAGCTTAATGTGTTAGATTAAAAAATTACGCTGCAAATTAACGCGCTATAAAAATTAACGCAATTAATCATGAGTGGCAAGTCAATGCGCAAGGATTTTAAATTTGGCCCATTGAGGGACCCGTAGGCTGCAGTGATGTCACTCGGACCTTTGAGCGGAAAGTTTATTTATAAAAAGAACAAAGACGGGACTATCAACAAAAACGCAGTGATTTGTACATTTTGTAAAAGAGAATTTTCATATCACCGCAGCAGCTCCAGCCTAACGTATCATTTAAATGCAAAACATGTCAAGGATACAGAGTTGTCTGTTGTCAGTTCCTGTAACGTTAGCTTACCCTTTTAAATGCCTGTTGGCATCTTGCTATTGATGTTGCCTGATTTAGAGGCACGTTATACTATTCATTTTGAATTGCTGTATTGAGTCAGCTTTAGTATTCATTTTGATTTGATTCATTTTGAGTCTGCTTATGTGCCTATTTGAGACTCAGCTTTATTTTATTTCTGAATTTTATTTAACGGTATTTGTATTGCATTTTTGACAGATGGACCTGGCCTAATTGGTTTGCTGATGTGCTTGACCTTTTTTCTTTTGAATTTCATTTATAAAGCACACTTAACCAATAAAAATGTGGATTTCAGATCTTCTCTTCTTGGTGTATTCTATTGATTAGTCATGCACTACAATTTTGTAATGTCCTAGAATTCAAATTCTTTATTATCAGGTATAAGATTAAAATGAGATTAATTACAAATCCTGTAATTAAATAGATTAATTTTCTTAATCGCCTGGCAGCACTAATAGTTACCTGATCTGATTGACGGGCGAGTTGCTGTGCTCCACCGCTACTAGTAGTCCTCCAGAGTCCAGTATAGCATAATGATGAGGGCCCTTCAGCGCAAATATCCAGGAATAGCCACCGTCATCAGACACATACACATCAGGGGAGAGCACAGATTCTCCATCTCCAACACTACCTGAGGGCATCGTGAGATATTTAATCATGAATTCAAAGATTGTGGATGATGATCGTTTTTGTGCTTTTTTTAAATATTTTTTTTACCATGGGCCAGAATGAGCCCGACAGCGTTGGGTTGTGAAAGAGGCAGCATGGGGACGTTCATCTTCATTGTAGTACTGTAAGAACCATGGATGTGAAGTCTGCACTGTAAAGACACAATAATTACAGTATCGCTGAGACCAAGTCACCTGCACAATTCAAATAAGCACACTCACCAATGATACACTGAAAGAGATTAAATAGAATACTAAATATCAAATACTAAGTGTGTGTCTCACTCTGTTAGGCCTGTTAGTGGAGGTCTTAGTATCACAGTGGTCGTTCTGTGGTCGGCGCAGCGTCTGCCATTTAGCCCCCTGGTCAAAGGTGATCACAGTCTCCACCACTCCCTCTGCAAAAATCAAATTTTTTGCATTTTGAATATTATATACATCTAAAAAAGTTCTGAAAAAAAAAAAATTGAAGATAGACATAACACCCACCTTCTGTGAGCACACTGGTCATGTAAACGCCTCTGAGTGAGGAAATGACGGTGAAGTCTGTGTCGCTTCCTGTGATCATGTAAAGATGATGCTCCAGAGACTTGGAGAACACAGTGCCTCTGTCATCTGACACATAGATGGTTCCAACACCAGAATCTGATCCACACCAGTAAACACACAAACAAGCAAGCACACCGAGTAAGAAGAAAACACAGAACTTTGCAACTTTGGGGCCTTTTCCAAAGATGCTTCAATATCATCATCTGTAATAACCGGCATTATCAGCTTCTTCATCATCATCTAAATCAGATGTTACTGGTTCTGACCTCCAGGGTCGTCCACATGCATGAATATCATGTCCTGATTGGCTGTCAGGATGGAGTAGAACTGCTCGTGGTTGACTGTAGGAAGTTGGGCCATGTTCCACACCTCACCGCCGTCCACCGACACATGGATCATACGCTCTGTGCCCTAACGCATAAGAACATAATTAAAGGGAAAAGAAATCATCAAAAAGCCTTTTTTTGATTATATATAGTATTTAGTCCAATCATATCTAAAACAGCTGGAGGTTAAAGGGTCTTCGCACCTAAATTAGATAATGACACGAAAATCACCCTTCACATGCATCATAATGAGATGACTGTAGAAAATTATGATATTCTCTGGAGAGATAAACGTCTAAATATTTACAACTTCTTTTATGTGATGTAAAATATTTGGAGAACAATCTGATCCTCAGGGTTCTTTGCATTTAAATCTGATATAACACTTTGTTATCTGGATTCTTCCCAAAACATCTCAATCTACAGTACATCAATGGGACTTGCAGACATGTCAAGAAAAAAGGCTCAACTTTACTTCTTGGAAAGCAATGCCATGTACACAGGCTTCACATTCTCAGAGTCATGGACATGGGTAGACTTAACATAGATAAGTTCAGCTCTATGCTGGTATCTTATTGCAGTGGTTTTAACTAGAACGTGGCCAACTGTACGGGTTGCTTTCATACCTGGCTGACATCTGATTGCAGTACAAACCAGACCACCTACAAATGAAGCCTAATCTGATAGCACTCATATCACAATGCTTACTGTATGTATTTACAGTCACATTAACATGTGTTTCTCCCTATTCTTGAGAGGGTACCCAGATGCTAATCACACGCTGACGCCAGGTCTACATAGGCACTAATGATTTGACTGGTTGGATATTATCTGAGGTAAATAAGCTTTCAGGACATATGGAAATCACATTTACACAAAACTACAACTGGCTTCATATGTACTGTGACTAAAAAGATAATGGAATGTATTGCAAAAATAGTGCAAAACACATTCACAAAATGGTCTCTCTGAAGCACTGAAGATATTGGTTTTCAGAGATTCATGGGTAAAGTATCAATCCATGCTAGACTACATCTTGTTCACTTCCAATTCTTTTTACTGCAGACTGATTTTCAATATTTTTATAACTATGAATGTTGGCTGAAGATCAGGGAACACCTGACTGGAACTGTGCATGCGTTAACAGTAATTATTTCGGCATGAGGAGACCCATCTTGAAGAATCTAGTTAACTCTGGTGCTTTGGGTGTGTATTTCTTGAAGACTTTATGCTTAGCATCTAACAGCATGTGTATCATGGCTTTTTAATCATAAAATTCATCTAAATATGTGATAGGTCTGATGATTCATTTTGTCAACGCTAATCATAAAAATTATAACAGTTTTAAAGTGTCTGTATATATTCCTTTGTCTTCCCGTTTGATTTACCTGGGATTCAGCGGTTAAACATACCAACAAGACTTGGGATGCGTTGTGATGAGCAAAACATACCAAGTGCATTCACCTGTGACAATCTGTACGGATACACATACCTTTCCAGTCATGATGGAAGCAAAAACAAAGCGTCCTCCCAGCACAAAGGAGTAAACTCTTGTTGCGATGGTCTTGAAACTTCGACCATAATCCTCAGTCTTTATTAACTCCAACATACCTCGATCATCTAAAAGAAACACAAAGTTCAATGACATCCTGCTGAGGTTTAAAGATGAGTTAGTCTACATCATTTTAACTTACTACATGATCCATTGTTGTTTATTGTAAAGTAGATGCTGTTCTTTGGACCCCTGCATAAAGAAAAAAAGGGAAAAAATGAAGGAAACTGGTAAAAGATAAAATTGTTAAAAGCTTTTAGTTCAAAAGTAGACCCACTTTTGGAATTTATGTATGTCCCAGATCATGGCTGTGGTTCCTTCAAGTGTGGCTACGTGAGCGAGCCACACATCAATCCCTGGGGTGCACTACAACCCCCCCTTTAGATCGATCACTGCCAAAGGGGACAAAGGGTTTTCATATCGCAAAGATCCTTCTGGATCAAGGGCTGTGGGCTGCATAACAATGTTGCTGCTGAGTCTTGATTTGCTCTGACAGCAGCTTCAACTTGCTCCCTAGGCAGTTAGCTCAGGTTGGGGCCCAAATGACAGCTGTGGTCACACAGATATGTTATGGTGTTCCCACATGCAGCGCTGAGAACCACAGGTTGACACAACAACTTTGTGTGAACTCCGTTTCCCAAAAGTGAATCAGATTCAGGAAATCTGAATCACTTTTATCATATAAAAGTGAATCATATAACAGCTGAGGACCCCATGATCAACACTTCCATCGGTAAACAAATGCACATAGCAAGAAAGGATCAACACAAACATTTGGTAGAACTAGTATCTCATCAGAATCCAGATAACACGTATTTGGCTTTGGCCTGGTTTCATGAATTACTAAGTATTTCTAACTCATTTGTTGATCATTTGTGATAATTAGTTGAGATCAACCCTAAACTATTATTCTGGTTTTCCAGACAGCTGGAATAACAACAGCACTGAATAAAACACACACACAAACACCAAAAACAAAGACAAATGTTGATGATGCAGGAACAAAGCCACTGAAAATCTGGAGGGACTGTGTTAAGATTATAAAGGTATTGATGGGTTCACAGAGGGAGGAGAAGGAAGAGACGGGGTTAAGTCAGATTAATTTTGGCTATAATTTTTCTAGATGAATTTTACTTTCTTCTTATGTAGCAAGATTAGAAAGAACAATTACTGACAACCTGCTGAAGTTTATTAGACTAATATTTGGCTTAAGAAACAGATGATTTGGCTCTTTGCAGTTAAAAACAAGTAGCTTACCATTTTTACACTCGTCAACTGCATTGACCCTAATGTTATTTATCATGTATTATGACTAAACTTCAGTGCAGTTAAATGCAAAAAGTTTGAGCTCAGGTATGCAAGAAATGGAATTTTACATGAATTAGCAGCCCAACGAGTTTGGAGTGGATATAACTTATCCACCACCATCATTCATCAACATCACACCTTATCCTTCCCATACATGGACAGCTGTATTCATGCATGTGATGTAAGGCCAGAAAATACAACAGTAGAAGCTCAAGAACCAATATGGAGTGTCAGGGAGGAGTGAAATTACATTATATAAATGTTGTTTCTCTTGCAAAAATACAGAGCAGGAAAGTTGAATAAACACACTGTTGGATTACAATAATTTTGTCATCTTGAATATGCTTGATTATGTTAGTTTTTTTCAAAAGTAAGGCATCATTTCCATATTCAGCCTATAAATATTATAATTCGGGTTGTCAGAGGGCTAAATATTATTCTGGTTTTCACTTTACCACCCATCACATATCAAGTACCCACAAGAACCATATCCCCATCGCATTGATGAAGAGAATGACGCTCACCATCTGACCAAACAAACCCTGTCGTGGATCTTCCTCCAGGTGGCACCAAAGTTGTCAGACAGCCACAGGTCCAACTGGAGGGAAACAGTGAAAAAAGGATTTAGTCAAGAGTTTAGATGCCTGGAATAAAATGCAAGTTTGATTTTGTAAAGCGTGCGAATGCTTTTACCGTGAGACTGAGTGTCAGAAGTATGTTGCAGTCTCCAGGGTTGTAGAGCATTTGAATGAGGGGCTCAAATGGAAGGTCGTTTGAGACAAAGGACATGCCAAAGTCCTGCGAGCGAAACAGTCTGAACTTGCCAACCTCGGACACATCACCAGTGAGCATTACCTGAAAAACACAAACATGAATTACAGGGGAAGAGGAAGTTTCATGGTATCCTTAGATACCAACAGTAAAACACACAAATCGCCAACAGCTCACTTTCCCGGAGTGGTCAGGGCTGACTGCGATGCCAAACTCGGTCTGTATGAAGGTGTGGTTGATCAGTTGAGTCACATCCTGGAACGTCTTCCCATAGTCTTCACTGACACAGTGACAATGCTGCAGTTAGATCCTCAGATCCACGTCTCTAGCTCAAACAAATAGTTTCCCACCGATCTACTCATTTCTCACCTCCTGTAGAGGTTTGACTGGCCAAAGCGCATCATGAACAGTGGCACCTGAAATGTTGTTAAGACCAGCAGCACCTAGAGAAGACAGACGGGATAACTCCTTATTATATTTTTCATGTTTTTGTTTTCAAAACACATTCACACAGAGAAACAACCTCACCCCTGATGCATCTCCCACCCAGGCCAGTGACAGGGAGCCCATGGACTTCACTCGGAACGTAAACTGAAAAAGCAACAAAGACTTTTTTTTAACAGTTAGACATATGAAAATGCATTACATCACACTCTGGACAAATGCTCCACTCAAAAAAGCTAAATGTTTTCTCCTGAAAGATTTTAAATATTATAAATACCAAAAGACAATGGTTTTTGAAGCAGTGTCATAGACGTATATCGAAAAGTTATTCAACACAAAAAGGTTGCTCGGGTGCAAATATTATGTTCATTTGCATTACGTTACCTGAATTTCACATCATCATGTTTCAAACAGATCAGGACAGTCGCAACACTTCCAACAGTAGCTTCTGCAATGGATGCTTATTTTTAAAAATCAACGTTGCTCCATTTAGGGAAATCATCTGAAATACCCCTTATGTTATTTTGTTAGGTAACCAAAGAGTCCAGATTTAGTATAACATGTGAAAAAGACCCTCAAGATTTGGTGTGTTCATACACCATGCAGGGCAGAATGAACTGCCCTTACTGTCCAGATGAACTCAGTCATTTGGATGCACTCTGTGAGTGTGACCTACATTCCTTTGTCATTGGGAAAGCCGAGGTTGGAGAACTGAACAATTACTGCTGGTCTGAGAGCACATACAGTCCCACAACATAAAGGTGGTGTAGATAAAAAAAAACCCCAAAACCTCTTTCTACTTCGATATTTATTACATACTGAAATTCAGTCAAATACTTGTTTTGAATTGAGTCTGAAAATAAGTTTGTAGTCATTTCAGAGAACAGTAGGCAACAGAAAAATAGAGAGGTTTGACTTAAAAATGTTCCAACATCTTCTAGAAGGTGATTTGAGGTAGCAAAATGCTGCTTCATCATGTTTTCTTTTAGAGGAAGAAATGGCCGCTAGACCAATCACAGATGTCCTCAGATTCCTAGAAGGTTCATATGTTATGAGCCTACAAGAAATTTACTCTGGCGCCAAGCCGCAGGGTGATTTATGCACCAGCAGCAAGACTTTGATATCAATTCCCTGAAATCAATTCCCTCTGTGTAAGGATTTTGAAGTAATGTGGTCATATTTCCTGGTTTTCCTCATTCTGAACATGTTCAAGTTGAGGAATAGTTCACTTTGAAAACCCAGTGAACCACTGCAGACATCTGATCTGCTGGAAACAATAACAATGGGATTTTTTTTCTCCAAATGTAGGAATGAACTTATTGATTTTATGGGAATGTGGAAATGTAAATGAGTTGTTGACTCTTGTGTTGCATGGACACAAAAATTGAGCTAATCTTGCTTCATCAGTATCACCCGATTAGTAGCTTTCAACATTTTTTCCACATAATTACTCTGCATTTGTGTGAAATGATGTGGGAAAAAATGCAGCATTAGTTATAAATGGAGAGAGATTCAAACTCAAGACTGACATGGGTCTTTTCTTTCCATGCCCCAATTACAATTATGTCAGCCTGTTTTACTGATATCATCATTACAGCGAAGCAGAGATTCAGTGAAGCCTAATGACGCAGTGTGAGTAATATGTATGTCTGAATGTCATCTGCATAATAACGTCTACATTATTCTTTTGCATGATCAGACTTTTTAAAAGGACACACCATCAATACCATCATAAATACATGATGCTTGTTTCTCATGTGCACGCATTAGTAAAGAAAGACATGCATAAATTAAGTGAAATGATGAAAGTGAGAAGCCACCTCTGGTCCGAACAGCATTAAATGTGATTTCTTCTGAAGTCATTTTAACTCCATTGTCAACAGTACAAAATAAACACTGTCCTCAGTCTCACTGTGTAGTCTAAAGCCTTTTGAGATCACCCTTTTTTTAAAACCCATAACTCCATGCCAATCTTCAAATGATTTAAGTCTCTCTCACTCACGTATGCGTGCGTGCGCGCACACACACACACACACACACACACACACACCTTGGAAGGAAACCACTCCAATATCCTCCACCAAACTGTTTTATACAGTACAATATTAGAGAAAGTGAGAGGAAAAAATAGTCAACTTTTATACCACCAATAGAAAATAACATTCCAGTGTATTTACCAAGTGACATTCAAACATGTCATTATTTCAGCTGTGTTTTTTCCACTCTTTGGGGTCTGAGAATGGAGCCCACCCCTCCTCTCAAAGATGTTTACAAGGTGAGCTCTGACAGGCTCTACATACAGCTCTATTAAGTCCCAGAAGGGAGCTCACTGGAAACTCTTTGTAAACAGACCCAGTGGAAAGTGGCATGTCCCGGGAATCCTAGCACGTAAACATAACTTTCCATACCTCATCTTCATTAATACTTCCATCACACTCTTATGGATCCACCTTTTCTTTCATCTTCATCACATCAATGCCTAACAAAGTCCCCCTCTCTTTGCAGTTGTTTGATAACAGTCCTAATCGGATTAAGTACGCTTTGTCCCAGCAGTCCTACCATCTTGGAGTTTTTTGGCTTCAAATCTATCATTAATATCTTTATTGTTAACATGACTTATCTGTTTTATTGTTAGTGTTTATGTTATGATTAGGGGTTGTTGCATTTTATTACACCCCGCTTCAAAGCCGTGATGTATTGTACAGTAATTGTCAGTATGTGTGTTCATCCGTCCGTTTTTCCAACAAATATCTTCGCAACCGTTGCAGATAGAAAGATGAAACAAAAAGCACATTACTCAGGCGGCAAGGGGATGAAAATGAGATGCTGACCTTGAGAAAAGTAGGTCAAGGTCAAATTTAAACTTTTGTACACTCATGAACCGGATAAGAAAGATGAGGTTAAAGGCCAGTGTAAGACCATAGATCAAAGCTAGTGCTTTGATCTACCTACGCACTAGCTTTAAACTATGGTGTGAAAAATGAAAGGTTCTGCACAAATAAAGAACATTGTAGCCTTGGGATTCTCCCGGAGGAGCTGGACGAAGTGGTTAGGGAAAGGGAAGTCTGGGCTTCCCTGCTTAAGCCCCCGCGACCCGACCCCGGATAAGCGGAAGAGAATGGATGGATGGATGAATGGACAATTAAAATCTCAGAGGTTTTACAATTACTGCCAGACTTAATGGGATAGAAAAAACCTTTCAATTATTATTTAAACAATATCCTGGTGTAATGCTAATCTTCATCATTATGTAAGTTATTTATCTATAAGGTTGGGACTGGCCTTTTTTTTAGGGTGTTCATTATGTCAAAAAACAATATTGATGTTATTGATACCATATAACTCACTGAAGAAGTTTGGTAGGATTGTCATCCAAGATGATTCAGCGATTTCCACCAGCATTCAGGCCCCTCAGATGAGAAAATGGTTTGACTAGTACACACTACCCATAATGTGTCAGAAGATCATTGTTTTCTCATTGCAACCCACACACTGCCTTTAACACAAATCAGCCAAATGCCAAATTCAGTAACCCCACCTGATTCCTTGACCCTGGCAGTCTACTTC
The DNA here is from genome assembly GCF_040054535.1 of Antennarius striatus. Taxonomy (NCBI): domain Eukaryota; kingdom Metazoa; phylum Chordata; class Actinopteri; order Lophiiformes; family Antennariidae; genus Antennarius; species Antennarius striatus. Next base: position 15,884,432 of record NC_090780.1, on the reverse strand, counting down.
TAGTATTCAGAATAGCACAATGACCATTTATGATTTCAGTCTTCAACGTAAATGGAATTTTCCACAGGTAGATTAGATTTATTTTTCAATGGGGGTATAATTTCTTCTTTCACAGATGCGTGACATCCCTATGTATCGCTCTGAATCTTTCTTATCTCACAAATCTGAGGTTTTTACCTTTGAGAAATGGGCTGTAATTCCTTAGGAATGCTGTTAGAAGCTGGTGTCTAGTTGTGAGTCACATTTTCAGCAGGTCAATGCAGCAAAAGTGTTCCCACCAAAGACTTCAGAAGACAGTGAGGGAAGAGTTTGGGTTGTAGGTTGTCCTGAGATTTTTAAAACTTCTTCATGGATGTAGTTACTGCAAAGACCTAAAGTTTTTTAAAGACACCGGAGGCTGAATAATATTGCTTCCATATCTAACTGGAGAAGGGTAGATCACGGTCATGTGCCATTACACTATTTTGTTTTTTGATTGGGAAGAAAGGTGAAAAAGAACTGGTGAAGAAAGAAGTCAGAAAAGCACTGAAGACATATGCCTGACCCTCCTGGATGAGGTCTCACAGACCAGACATGACCTCATCACATGTTCAAGTTTGGCATTGTCTTCAGAAGGCCGCCTCTACTGTTGGTCCATAATGCACAAAACTCTGGAAATCAAGGTGCTTGATTCCATTCAACTTAAATGTTGCATAAGTGAGTGGCATTCATACTCACACTGCACAGACACAAAATCCAACACATATTAGTGTAGACTTGGTAATATGCAATGCTAGTGGGTGGGAGAACAGGGAAGTCCTCTCTCAGAGGTCTGAAGCTAATACAATGAGCCCCTTATTCTCTTTGCTCCGGGTTCTAACCTTCCTGCTTCAGTCATGTTTGCACACATAAAACCACAGAGGAGGAGATCAAAAACTCTGATCCAGCACATGAAAACAAGTAGAACAGAACTCTGATGCCAAGTGTGCAGAGATGCCAGCAGGGTCATATTTATGTCCATTTCAGCAAGAACAGAAATCAGTTGGGATTTAATTTATTTTGGTTAAATGTTCATACACTAAAGGTGACACACCAGTAGGCCTGAATGTTTACTGGGGAAGAACATCACACAGGATAAACTTCTAAAAAATGCATCAGGAAACAGACACTGATGAAAAAGATGTGGAAGTATTGTCAAAGACCAAGTCCCTCCATTGGATCCATCAGCAGCAGATAAAGGAAAGTAATCAAATTTGTGTTAGTGAATTGCCCCCGAGACGGTCAAATAAGTATGAACAGGTGGGAGGATCCACACTGGGACAGCTGACATTGAAAAGCATAACCAAGCAGTTCAGATCGTATACAGAAACATCTGTGGAAAGCACGGATTAGGGAGACTCCAAGTCCCGATTGAAGATGCCAAGACCAATGGAGCAAACATCCTAGAGGACTTCAGGTTCCAGAGCAACAAGCAGCCGCTGGCTACCCAACCAAACACACACGGAGGCTGGCAAAGAACAGAAGAAGGCAGCTGTGGTAGACGTGTCGATCCAAACAGGGTAACATTAGCAAAAAGGGGCATGAGAGGATTGAGACTTCTGTAGCTCCCGCCAGTCCAGGTGGAAACTACAGGAAGAAATTAAAGTATATATACTCTATATATTTATGTGTACCTACATTTGGAAAAAAACTGTGCTGTTTGGCTTGGTGCAGCAACAGCTGACTGTGACCTTCACCCTGGAAAGAGAACATGTGTTTTCTCTGTTTTTTGGCCAGAGGGCATACAGGATGGGATGGAGTTAAAGGGAGAGAAAAAAAACCACTCAGCAAAGTAGCCCGTAAACCAGACAGTCAGCAAAATGAACTTTACAAAAAGATACAAAAAAATATGCAAAGCTTGAGCTGGATGACAATGACTGTAGTGTACTTCATCTGCCGAATATAAAAAGAGTAGGTGAGAAAGATTTGTTAATTTAGAAGGCATGCATGTGATGTTAAGACTGACTGCTTTCTTCGTTATATCCCTGCAGCTGAAAACTCAGATTTACATCCACACTAGTGTTCAGATCTGGTCCAGGAGGAAACAAAACAAAACAAAAAACTTCGGGAATGTTTGTGAAAAAGAAAAGCCCAAAGGAGATGGGAGGAGTCTGATCTCTATGAGCACACCGAATTGTTTTTAATGCACAAAAGTTTTTGAACAAGTTGTTATTCTAGAACATTCCTCTTGACATCTGGGTTGTTCTAGTTGAGCCTTCTATTAGAAAATATTTTAAAGAAAACAGGAGGTGTCATTTGGTTAAAAATGCTTCCTTTGATTTGCAAACAAAAAAAGCAAGAGAAACAACAAGAGTCTGTGAAGGATGATTTAACTCAATACTTCAGATGACGAATCTGTCTTATTCCTGGACTAAAACATCCCCAAATGTTTTCAGAATGATAATCCAGTCAGCAAGTCTGATCCATATTTTCTTTCCACTGATACAAGAAAACACTTGTAGGTTGCAGCCTTGAAAAGCTATTCGTCTTTAACCATCAATTTACACACCTCTGATTATCGCTCTCTTCTTCCAAACTTTACAAAAAAAACCCAAGCATTTCAGAGATTCGCGTGAAAGGTTAATAAATTCACTGATCACTATTTTTTGCACCCTCACAAAGTTTGGTGCACATCAGTAGTTGTGCAGCAAATTGACAATACAATCATTTGTGTTGTCAATTAGTCCGTTTTTATACAATTTCCTCATGTAGCTCATCAATAGCCATTTCCAAAATTACTGAAACTTCTTAGAACCTTAACCAATGATGGGTTCCTTTTTGTTTGTTTGTTTTATTTTAATGAAGTACGGTTGTAGAATAATGAGTTCATCTGTGAAGTGTGTGATTTGTTCAGTGCGCGCAGAGCGAGCAGCACCATGTGCTGAGACCGGAGGACCTGGTGAGTGCGTTTGGTGCAGCATTCTGGAAAAACTAAGTTCTCCTCTTCGGAGACTTGGGTAGATCGGTGGCGGGAGAAAGAAAGCCCGAACAGGTCACTTACAGAATGGGTGTTGTTTTTCAGGGTTGTCTCTGCTCCAGACAGAGCTGTGCATGTCTGTTCATTCAGGTCTGCGCTGCGTTTCGACAGCTCGGAGTTCTTTAAACGATGTCGCTCTTCATCACTGCCCAACTCCCTCCGCAGCCTCATGGAGTCTGTGGCCAGCGCACACGAAAACAACCCGAGCGCTAAAATCCACGACACTGAAATCATGTTTACAAGAGCACTGCCAAACTTACAACTTCGCGAACTCTCCTGTCCAAAACAGTTAGACCCACATCGCCTCCTCTACCCCCCGGACTCTAAATGCATCTTCAATGACGTACCATTCACCGCAGCTGATGATTGGTCAGCACCAGAACATCCTCAAACCTCATTGGACGGCAAGAATCCTCCTCATTTAAGTTGTCAAGTGATTAGTTGTGCTACACCGCCCCCTGCTGGAACCAGGATAGGACCTCAATCCTGCTAGGTATTGCGGAGTCTTTATTGATGCTTACATTTAGCTGCTGACGTCGATTCTTGTTAAGTAATGTAATATTCCCGGTCATGAATTACCGTTCAGTTCTGTCAGATTATAAAACTAATTTATTTTGAACATTACAAGTTTTCAAGTTCTACTTTCCGTTACAGCCTGTTGGCCTCCACGACCTGAATTAATACCATTTGTATATCGAGTTGTGATGTCTGTGAGAACGCTGTACATACAAATGAAACGATGTGGCGGTGGATTCGATCAACTGGAATCAGGTGTAGTTTACACAGGAAATTTTTTTCATTAGAAACTGTTTACCATGGAAAGAAAAAAGGTATTTTCCAACATTAGGTCATTTTTGATCGAGAACTCCTATTAAGCGAAACAAACAAACCCTGATATATCTAGTGTTCACTGCATGTATAAAAATTGTCCATTGCTGTAACATTTCGGCATAAATGTGCAATACTTGAAATAATAAAATCTTTACATTTCTTCCACATATTTACTTAAATCTTCCCATTCCATATAGTGGCAAAGCTGTAGGTTTACTGTATTTCCTTTGCATAACCAATATTATTTTACTGAATATTATTGACTATTTTTATACTTCAGTCCCTCTCTACCCCTTATAACATGTGGGCAAACAAAATAGTTTCCCTTCAGAGATGAATGAAATATTTCTGAATCTGACAATGTTGAACAAATTTCAACAATACGTCATTATAGATTAAAGGCAGAAAAAGTTCATCAGACAAGAAAATATTAAAGATGGCTTGTATGATCATGTGTGGAAAAAAGATTACGAAAGATGCAGCCATATACATTGATATTCCAATTCAGTCAGCTAAAACATATTAATGTTTTGAACTGTCTTTGAACTGTCACATTAAGAACAAGCACAAGGCAGTCAGAGACTGCAACATCCCGCAACTTGGGCCAGGGTACCCTTAAAGTAGTACCTGACAAGTGCATAGCTTTGACCTCTCAAAGCTATGCACATCATCACTTTGAAGCGGAATGTAATAATCACTGTAATGTGTGTACGATGCCTTCCCACGGGCTCACTACCTGTTGGAGGGGCCATAGGGGTCTGGTGCATTGTGAGCTGGGCGGTGGCCGAAGGCGGGGACCTTGGCAATCCGATCCCCAGCTACAGACGCTGGCTCTTGGGACGTGGAATGTCACCTCTCTGGCAGGGAAGGAGCCCGGGCTGGTGTGTGAGGTCAAGAAGTTCCGACTAGATATAGTCGGGCTCACCTCCACACAGTACTTGGGCTCTGGTACCAGTCCTCTCGAGAGGGGTTGGACTCTCTTCCACTCTGGAGTTGCCCATGGTGAGAGACGCCAAGCAGGTGTGGCTATACTTATGGCCCCCCGGCTTGGCGCCTGTACATTTGGCTTCACCCCGGTGGACGAGAGGGTAGTCTCCCTCCATCTTCAGGTGGGGGGACGGGTCCTGACTGTTGTTTGTGCTTATGCACCAAACAGCAGTTCAGAGTACCCACCCTTTTTGGAGTCCTTGGAGGGGGTGCTGGAGAGCGCTCACATTGGGGACTCCATCGTTCTGCTGGGGTACTTCAATGCTCACGTGGGCAATGACAGTGAGACCTGGAAGGGCGTGATTGGGAGGAACGGCCCCCCCGATCAGAACCTGAGTAGTGTTGTTATTGGACTTCTGTGCTCATCACGGACTGTCCATAACGAACACCATGTTCAGACATAAGTGTGTCCATATGTGCACTTGGCACCAGGACACCCTAGGCCGCAGTTCGATGATCGACTTTGTGGTCGTGTCATCGGACTTGCAGCCGCATGTCTTGGACACTCGGGTGAAGAGAGGGGCGGAGCTGTCAACCGATTACCACCTGGTGGTGTGTTGGCTCCAATGGTGGGGGATACCAGTCCGACCTGGCAGACCCAAACGTATTGTGAGGGTCTGCTGGGAACGCCTGGCGGAATCCACTGTCAGAAGGAGTTTCAACTCCCACCTCCAGCAGAACTTCACCCACGTCCCGGGGGAGGCGGGGGACATTGGGTCTGAGTGGACCATGTCCCGTGCCTCCATTGTCGAGGCGACCGACTGCAGGTGTGGCCGTAAGGTGGTCGGTGCCTGTCGTGGCGGGAACCCCAGAACCCGTTGGTGGACATCAGTGGTAAGGGATGCCGTCAAGCTGAAGAAGGAGTCCTATCGGGCCTTTTTGGCTTTTGGACTCCTGAGGTAGCTGATGGGTACCGGCTGGCCAAGCACAATGTAGCTTTGGTGGTTGCTGAGGCATAAACTTGGGCGTAGGAGGAGTTCAGTGAGGTCTTGGAGGACGACTTCCAGACGACTTCGAGGAAATTCTGGTCCAACATCAAACGTCTCAGGAGGGGGAAGCAGTGCAGCATCAACACTGTGTATAGTGGGGATGGGGCGTTGCTGACCTCAACTAGGGATGTTGTGACTCGGTGGGGAGAATACTTCGAAGACCTCCTTAATTCTGCCGACACGCCTTCCCGTGAGGAAGCAGAGCCTGAGTTCTCTGAGACGGGCTCTCCTATCTCTGGGGTTGAGGTCACCGAGGTTGTTAAAAAGCTCCTCGGTGGCAGGGCCCCAGGGGTGGATGAGATCCGCCCGGAGTTCCTAAAGGCTCTGGATGTTGTGGGGCTGTCCTGGTTGACACGCCTCTGCAGCATCGTGTGGACTTTGGGGACAGTGCCGCTGAATTGGCATACTGGGGTGGTGGTCCCCCTTTTTAAGAAGGGGGACCGGAGGGTGTATTCCAACTACAGGGGATCACACTCCTCAGCCTCCCTGGCAAGGTCTATTCAGGGGTTCTGGAGAGGAGGGTCCGTCGGGAAGTCGAATCTCAGATTCAGGAGGAGCAGTGTGGTTTTCGTTCTGGCAATGGAACAGTGGACCAGCTCTACACCCTCAGCAGGGTCCTTGAGGGAGCATGGGAGTTCGCCCAACCAGTGTACATGTGTTTTGTGGACTTGGAGAATGAGTTTGACCGTGTTCCTCGGGAGGTTCTGTGGGGGGTGTTTCGGGAGTATGGGGTACCGGACCCCTTGATAAGGGCTGTTCGGTCCCTGTACGACCAATGTCAGAGTTTGGTCCGCATTGCCGGCAGTAAATCAGATTCATTTCCAGTGATGGTTGGACTCCGCCATGGCTGCCCTTTGTCGCCGATTCTGTTCATAACTTTTATGGACAGAATTTCTAGGCGCAGCCAAGGCGTTGAGGGTGTTCGGTTTGGTGGCCTCAGTATTGCTTTTTGCAGATGACTTGGTACTGTTGGCTTCATCAAGCCGTGATCTCCCAACTCTCACTGGAGTGGTTCACAGCCGAGTGTGAAGCAGTTGGGATGAGAATCAGCACCTCCAAATATGAGACCATGGTCCTCAGTCGGAAAAGGGTGGAGTGCCCTTTCCGGGTTGGGGATGCGATCCTGCCCCAAGTGGAGGAGTTCAAGTATCTCGGGGTCTCATTCACAAGTGAGGGTACAATGGAACGGGAGATCGACAGGCGGATCGGTGCAGCGTCTGCAGTGATGCGGACTGTGTATCGGTCCATCGTGGTGAAGAAGGAACCGAGCCAAAAGGCAAAGCTCTCGATTTACCGGTCAATCTACGTTCCTGCCGTCACCTATGGTCACGAGCTGTGGGTCGTGACCGAAAGAACGAGATCCCGGATACAAGCGGCCGAAATGAGTTTCCTCTGAAGGGTGTCCGGGCTCCCCCTTAGAGATAGGGTGAGAAGTTCGGTCATCCGGGAGGGACTCAAGTCGAGCCACTGCTCCTCCGCATCGAGAGGAGCCAGATGAGGTGGCTCGGGCATCTGGTTAGGATACCTCCTGGACACCTCCCTGGTGGTGTTCTGGGCACGTCCTACCGGGAGGAGGCCCCGGGGATGCCCCAGGACACGCTAGAGAGACTGTCTCCCGACTGGCCTGGGAACGCCTTGAGATTCTCCCGGAGGAGTTGGACAAAGGGGCTTTGAGAAGGAAGTCTGGGTTTCCCTGCTTAAGCTGCTGCCCCCGCGACCCGACCCCAGATAAGCGGAAGATGGATGGATGGTGTGTACAATGCGTAACTGTTGAATATATTGTCTCATCTTCAACTTTTAACCTTCACACATTGGAAACAAAGAAACACAAAAAATGGTGAGAACTTTTTGAATACAAGTTTAATTGTAGTTCTGATCTGTAACAAAAAAACCCACCCCCCCTTCCCCATCGTATTTCTACAGCTCAGGTGTATGTGCTGTTATGATTTCTGCAGAGTTGTGCAGCCATTGAGAGATCAGCACACATTACAAAGAACCTCTTACGCAATCAAGGAAATTTCTAAATGCTGTGAGGAGAGGAATGAGGATGCTCATGGAAAGTTGTTGACATTCAGCCTAGGTGAACTTCCACATTGTCTCCTGCCCAGAACTCAAAGACTTTTCAGTCTTTCTTCAGTTAGATGTCCTTAATTACATCCTCCAGCTCCTCTTTGGTAAACATATGGAAGGTTTTTCCGGGTTCCACTGTTGCCAGCTACATAGGATAGACACACAGAAAACATTCAAGAAACACTGGAATTTTTAATTTTCCCATACAAATTTAAAACTGCTGATGTGGTTTGCTTTAGATATTTCTACTGGCGCAATTTGAAAAAAACAAAACATTTTCACAAACAAATCTAGGCTTCAGGCATCCTCAACTAATGTGCCATACATATTCAGTAACAGTTAGAAATGAAAACCAACCTCAATATTGGTGGCGTTGAGCTTCTCCTCCATGACTTGCTTCAGAATGGTGAGAGATGACTTTATGGCATCTTTTAATGTCATGGACTGTCAGTGACGCAGGGAGACAGGACAAAGTCAATCCTGGTGATTTGTATTTCTTTGCTTAAATTGAGATGTTTTAATGTATGCATTACATTGGTTGAGATTTTTAAAAATTACTAACTTGCTCTCAAACCAGCAGCCATTAAAAGTCACAGTTGATTAGCTATAGTCTCTATTGAATATAAATATGCACCTTGTGGTAGACCTCTTGTAGTGAACTTTGGGCTCCTTCAGATGCAGAGCCGATGGCCCGAGCATCACACTGTACAAAGGTTCCTGATGGGTCCATGTGGTACCTGCATTAACAAACAGTTAACATTTCACTCACTGTGAAGTTGGATTTAAGGATGAACATGATCCTTATTTAAATTTCAAGTCTTTAGAACCACTCAAGTAGTTATTTTTACATACAGCTGGGGTCCTTTCTCATCAACTCCCCCAAACAAAAGTGCAACGCCAAATGGTCGGCTCTATAGAGGTGCAGAGAAACAAAGCACAGATACAATGCAGGTTATGCCATCTTAATCAGACACCCTTAAATATTATGCCTTGAGAAAAAGAAAAATTAAAGCTTGGGATTTGAATGCTTATAAAAACAGCTTAGACTAACCATGGCACCAGGATCTGCATCTTCCTCTCCAAACTGCAGTGCAAGGTTGGACACCGCCTGCGTCACACTCTCAACAGTCATTGTCTCATTGTAAGTGAACCAGTGGTTCTGAGGAGGAATATATTTACAGGTTAATTGCAGGAAAAACTTAAGGTCAGAAAACTGCTGATTACAACATGTTCACCAACTATACCTGTGTTTCCACCCTTGCTTTGTCAATAAGAGTCTTGGCATCAGCTATCAAGCCACTCATGGCACAACCTTTGAGGTAGATACACAAAAAAAATTAAGGAACTGCAAGCCCTGCTAACTCTGAAAGTAAAGTAACAATCAAGATGCTTAAACTTAGGAAATAAGAAATCTTATTCTATGATACTTGTGGGAGTATTATCACACAACATGAAAGAGTATCGTCAGTTTTTTTTAGTTCTATATTTGGGAACAAATTTTTTCAAAATTTATTGAATATAGGAAACGTGAAAAAAAAATCTATCTTTACATGTACTGTATAAGAGTAAGCAATGCCTCTGATACACGTACGTGCAACAATTGCAAATCAAATCTTTGGCAACTTTGACATTTTAACCTGAATGCAAAGCTTTGCCTGGAGTAATGCATAGGCATATTGACTTTTTAATTATTCTCATCTCCACACTTGAATTAGCATATTGTTGCTTCACATTAAAAATAGTTATTGTTGACCATTAAATTTTAGCTTCATTTTCAAAAAACATTCTTTTATATGGTGAATAAATATTTAACCGAGCTAAGGTTCTGACAAGGGAAGTACTGATAGATGGGTTATCAACTTTACATTTACAGACAGCAGTGAATGATATTCTGTCCTTGATTTCATCCCACCAACACTATCCACTGCACACATATACTGTAGGTCTTTATTGTGTGTATACAGGCCAAATGCAGGGCTCAAAATTGTGACCATTTTGGTCGCATATGCGCCCAAATTTTTATCAGTGCAGCTATTAAATATATTTGGGAGCACTGGTGGGACTAGGGAAAAAATCTGGTGCGCCTTTTTTTTCCTCTCTCGCTCTTTCTCTCTCTCTATAGAGCAGGGGTCACCAAATGGTTCTGTCGGGACCCGTGACCACTCCATGTTAAATTCACGAGACTAGAATTTCTTGGCGCATTTTTACTTGAAGTTCGTGGCTACAGACGGCGGGCACTGCTCCTCCAGTTCATACGGTAATAGCGCCACTCAGTTCAGCCAATCAGATCGTTTGTCTCCCCTGCGCCTTCAATGCACCACGAAGTGAGACAGCTCGCGACTGCTGTGAGTTTACCACTACAGCGGAGCACAGAAGAAGGGAGACTGCATAGCTCCAAACGAAGGGAGGTTAACGAGGGAAACCGCTGGTTAACAATGAGTGGACGAAATTTATATTTGTTCTACGTCAGGCAGTTCCAAACCATTTTACCTCACATGGTCTGAACATATAGCATGAATTAAAAGTGGTAATATGAGGCACCACTATGAAACAAAGCACAGATCTTTTGCACAGAATTATCCCCTGAAGTCCGAGCTGAGGGCAAAATGACCAAGAAAAATGCAAACGAATGTTCACCAAAGGCATGGTGAAGTTTGGGGCAACATAAAACATCTTTTAGTGATGTTTTAAAATACATACAATCCAATAATAACCAAAATGGTTCAGTCCAGGTACCAGGCTGGCCTGACAGCGCGCCACAATGCGCTATTTAAGCCACACCCAGGTAGTGCCTCGGTTTGGCCCCTGACCCGGTGGCGGACCAACGCAGCATCCTCAGGTGAGCGTCTGTCATACAGTTTTGTGTGGATGTGGGGAAAACGCATAGGCGCCGAGTGTGCACCCTCGAACGCACTACCGCTACAGTTTGTTTGATGCGGACACATGAGTGTGGACCTGCCAGAGAATGTGCGCCAAACAGTCTGAGCAAGACCGCGGTCCTGCCAGGAAACATTGAGAGCGCAACTGCGGATGCTCTCCTGGCCGAGGGAGAGAGGCACACAGAACGGAGATGGACGGAGCGGTCTCAATCGCTCCGTCACTGCCTTGCTTTTGGGTAGGTGCTCCTAAAGTCTTTGCTGGTGCTACTAACTTCTAAATTTGGGAGCACCAGTGCTACCACGAAAAAAAGTTAATTTCGAGCCCTGAAATGGTATGTGTGTGTGTTAATTGTCAAAGGAAATTCTCTTTCTCAACGGTATCTGGGATTCAGTTAATGTGCATACAGTATTTGACATTTAATCTGTCTTAATGCTTACCAATATGACTGTCAATCTCCACAATTTTTTCAATGCTGTTGGGCTCCATCAACGGAGAGGTAATCCTCTTCTCTACTGCCAGGCACACCCCCTCTGATGTCTGGATACCGATGGCTGTGGAGCCCAACTGCATTATCAAGGTGAAATGACCAAAAACAAAACCAAACAAAAAAAGAACATAAAACAAAACAAACATGTGAGCATTGTTGTCAGAGAAAGCATAAAACAGTGCACATTAGTCAACAATGGTGATTCAACAATACTCACTTTTATAGCCTCTATTGCATATTCAACCTGGAACAATCTTCCCTCAGGAGAGAATGTGTTCACGCCTCTAAGATACAATATGAATAATAATTAATTTTAGTGATTACTACAAACTTAACATTGCGAAAAGGTTTCAACCGCCAAAACATATACTATTGACATTAACTCTGGTTTGATGTCTGTTTATTTGTAGCTGATTAGACTCGCCAAAACAAAGTGCACACTTTGAGACTAGTGTTTAATCTACTCTAGTTTGGATACAACCCTGTCAAAGGGATGCAATATCAAATGCTTTTAATTCCGGAAACAAGGCTAAAACACACTGATATCGAAAGTGAAAGAGCATCGATGCTTACTGACTTTTAGCAACACCTACAAAGTTACAAGGATTGGAAGCAAAAGTAGATTCACTAATCTATAGTTAAACAGAACTCAAAAACCGCCAATACAGAAAATTTTGCTGTGATCTAATTGCCACTCGAAATCGCTCGACAAATGACAAAAGTACTTTATGTTATGTCTACCTGTCATATTCCGATCTTGTCAGAAACATCTTTAATCGTTGAACGCAGGACCTGCAAAACAAAACGACTGGTTTAGTTAAGAATCGTGGAGCTACAATGGAAGCAATTTTTAAGTGTGTAGGCGATTTTTTTTTGTTTAGCCGTGACAGTGTGATTAGCTAACTAGGGTTAGCTGCGTTATCCACCAGCCATGCTAGCTAACTGTCGCAGTCAATCAATAAAAGATAACATAACTTGAAATGCTAACAGAAGACTAACAGCAATATTAGTAGTTATTAAATATATTTAGGAGTAAATATAGAATAAATTCCACATTATTCTTGTCAATAAATTCACTTGTAAGACTCATTTACCTCCAGCCACAAACGCTTGAATGAGTTCGCTTGTTTCAGGACCGTCTGTGGAGTAACATCTAAGTGTGCCGGTTGTCAACAAATTGGAAACAAAGTTCCGGATGTTCGATGCGTTTAATGTGATTTTTTTGTGTGGTCATTTTATGCTTTTAAATAAGTCGATTGTGAATTGAAACAAATTATAATTTACTTTTAATGTTATTATGATCAGATGATTAATAATTTTAATTTTTCAACCAAAGATTATCCCGATGTCTGCGGAAAAATAGCAAATTTTCAGCAACAGAAACCGAGTTCCGACTGTTATGTTAAAATCATCTTAAGTAGGGATCCCAGTCGCGGAAAAGAAACAATACTTCTGGGTGTGATATATATGTACTACTTATCACACAGAAAAATCAGATCGCACAGCTGTACGCATCGATACAGAGACATAATTTTACAATGCCTTGCTCATGACAGTGAGTCCCATATGGTCTAGCGGTTAGGATTCCTGGTTTTCACCCAGGCGGCCCGGGTTCGACTCCCGGTATGGGAACATATGTTTTGGGTCGTACAAGACAGAAATTTAAATATTGACATGAGGTGTTTTAGGTCATACAACACACAAATTAAAAAATATATCGTTTTCACATTAACAGATCATTGCAACATTATTGTAAAGAAAGGGCAAACCACTCAACATTTTTAAAATCACAATACGAAAACACGGTAGCCAGAGACCGCAACATCCCGCATCACCCCTGAATTCAAAATTTTACCTTGACCTACTTTCATTATGGTCGCAGCAATGAATTCTATATTGTACTATCAAGTATGACATTGACCTAGTTTTCCAAAGGTGAAGGTCATCATCACATTTTTTTAACCTCTTTTATACCTGTTGCTTTTTGTTTTGTGATTAAAGCTCATCAGGTTTCAGAGATGTGTACCTCAAAAGGTATAAAAGTGAAAATTTGACTTTGACCTAATTTTCTCAAGGTCATCTCGTTTTCATCCCCTTTGCCGCCCGAGTAATGTGCTTTTTGTTTAATCTATCTGCAACATTGTGACGACATTTGGTGGACGGACGGACACAAACACTGACAATTACAATACATCACCGCTTTATGGGACGCAATTGCAAATGACGAGCGCGATAATACACTTAAACAATCATTGGAAAAAGACAGTTGTTGTCTTCTATGAACAAAACTAATTATTCTAAATACATTCATCTTCTACTTTGAATTACTTTTATGAAATGCGCTTGTATTAATTTATGAAATCAAATAAATTATAAAACTAAGCATCATTAATCACTGTGATCTTGAATAATGTTGCTGTTGGGAAGAGGAAATCAGCCAATATACATTTTACAATTTACAGTTTTAATTTACAATAATAAATTAACACTGATAAGTTGTCACGAATGGCAGGATATGGACCCGCTGGTTAACAATGAGTGGACGAAATTTATGTTTGTTCTACGTCAAGCAGTTCAAAACCATTTTACCTCATATGGTCTGAACATGTAGCATGAATTAAAAGTGGTCACATGAAGCGCCACTATGAAACAAAGCACAGATCTTTTGCGCAGAATTATCCCCTGAAGTCCGAGCTGAGGGCAAAATGACCGAGAAAAATGCAAAGGAATGTTCACTAAAGGCATGGTGGAGTTTGGGGCAACATAAAACATCTTTTAGTGATGTTTTAACACCGAGTTCTCATCCAACCTGGCTTAAAAAGCCTCATGATGAGTATACCAAGGATGTTCAGGTGTGAGGATGAGTATCGGGTGTGGAGCCGTGGCTCCACCCACAAGCCTGGCCCATCTCCCTACCACACACCAGCACTGCCGTGACAATAAGTAATAATAAGTAATAATAATAACAAGTTAGTCACAGACTGCAACATCTCGCAACACCCCTGAATTCAAAATTTTACCCTGAGCTAGTCTTACTCACACTGGCCTTCTCCCTCGTCTTTCTATTTTATCCGGTTCCTGACTACAAAAGTTGAAACTTGACCTTGACCTAGTTTTCTCAAGGTAAAGGTCATCATCTCATTTTCATCCCCTTTGCTGCTCGAGTAACGTGCTTTTTGTTTCATCTTTCTATCTGCAACAGTTGCGAAGATATTTGGTGGACTAACTGACGGACGGACGAACACATGAACACTGATCACAATACATCACCACTTCGAAGGACGGATGTCATAATAATAATAGGTCTGTCTCTCTGTCTGTCTAACAAACATTTAAATGTAAAAAATAATAATAATTGAACCACTTGAAAGCACCACTCTCTTGACGGTGTGTACAGTTATAAACGAAAAGATTTTTTGGGAGAGGGGAAGCACATGCAACTGGTGGTGTCGGGTTTCATTTCCCGGGTGGGATCAACTTTGGTTCTGCACTGAAGTGCCGTTGCGGCACTGCTTGTCTTCAACTCTGAAATCTCACCAAATAAAGTCCCGCTGCAGCTGTTGTGAATGGATGCATCTTATGTGTGTTGGTTTTTTGGGGCCTTTTAGGGGGACACCTGTGACAAGTCTCCCTAAACTAATATCAGAACATGAAGATGAAGAACATCATGACTCAAGCCCTTCTCTTTATCCACAGTAAGTCAGCTTTTGTCTGTCTGTCTGTCTGTCTGTCTGTCTGTCTGTCTGTCTGTCTGTCTGTCTGTCTGTCTGTCTGTCTGTCTGTCTGTCTGTCTGTCTGTCTGTCTGTCTGTCTGTCTGTCTGTCTGTCTGTCTATCTGCCTATATATCAGCTTTAAACAATTTAACTTATTAAAACTCCACATAAAATAAACATTTGGAGGACTAACTCCATGCTTTGCCTCAACATTCAGACTAACACACAAACACTTTGCTGTCACATGTATTATATTGAGTTGGACAATGAAAATCAATAACTTAACTGCCCATGATTAAAAAGCAGTCCAAGTTTTTCCATTACTGTTTTCGTTCAGATCTATTTAGTTTTCTGACGGTACATTTTTATTTGTGTGCTTTGTGTATCCTTGAATGAATACAGTGACTGAAAATGATGTGTTTGTATTTTATATGACTTAAGAGAAGCTTTGCCTCCCACAGGATCTATGCTGCTCTGATAGGTCTGTTCTAGACATTATCCAGTTCACTTTACCAGCTGTTTCTGTTTCAGTTCCTGTGGCTTGGCTTTTCACTGCAGGTATGTTTCATTGTGTGTGTGTGCGTATGTGTGTGCGTGCGTGTGTGTGTGTGTGTGTGTGTGTGTGTGTGTACATGTGCAATTGTTAGTTATAGCTTTGCATTTTGTTCTTGCATTTTGTTCTTGCAAAACTGTCCACCCTTCCTGTCCACCCTGTCCTCCAGCGTCAGGTCAGCCTGGTAGCAGCAGCAGTGTGGTGGTGGCAGGGCACAATGTGAGTGCTCCTGCTGGGTCGAAGGTCATGCTGCAGTGTGTTAGCGGCCGCATGGTGTGGACAAGGGACAGTGTGAGGGACAGACAGAGAGTGGTCCACTGGGACGTGTACCGAGACCATCCAGAGTACAGCATGGAGAGGGTGTTGGACATGTTCTCTGCAGGGGAACAGAGGATCTACAACTCCTACAACCTGGGCAGGGTTGGGCTCAACCCAACAGCTTTCAGGGATGGAAACTTCTCCATGGTTATCAAAGGTCTCAATAATGTCTTTAGCTGTTTGACAAATTGATCTCTTGTGTTCATTCCATTGCTGCTCTTCCTTTAGACCCTTTCAAAGCTGGTGACAAAGAGCATTTTCAAATGTTTTGATCAGATTATTATCTGTCTTTCAACCCTCCAGCCAGTAATTAAGTTTGAGTCATACCAGAGCGAGTTGAGTCAGAAAAAAAATGCATCACACATGTTATCAGTCATCTTAAAAATGTCTTTCTTCAATTATTAATTTGTTTTCTGAAGTTACAATATTAACCAGCGACACATCTGTCGTCATTTAATATTTTATTCAATAAAGATATATTATTTCCTACTCAATAACATTCTAGCAAAAGGAGGGAGGTCAGCAACAGTGGCATTTGTTGGGTGTGGGAAACTTTAATATTCACACACTTAATAAAAGTTCAGAAAATTAAAAGTTGTTGTGATTAACCTAAATTGACAAAATGTTTTTTTTGATTATACAGTATATTCAAACGTTTGTGGCAATGATGACATTTTGACAAAAAAGTGACAGAGGTGAAATTGTGTTCTCATTTATTTTAACTAATTTATTTGAACTATTAACTAATTTCCCTGATGGACCGTCCTGAAGGGATGAATAAAGTCCTACTCTCTAGTCCTACTCTCTCTATTTCCCATCCACATGGCTTCCTTTTTGTTTCATGTGGTGACAGACGTGACCATGAATGACAGAGGTCTGTACTCTTGTAACCTCCATCATCTCTACTGCCACCTGTATGAAACAGTCAGGATACAGCTCAATATTACTAAGTCACGTACGTATCACACAGTTCCTAAACCAACATCCTCAACATTATTTTTTACATTTGCATATTATGCCATTATATCTTTATGTACCACAAAGGCCGTAAACAGCAGCGCTTCTGGGATGGACAGAAGGCGGTCTATGTTATTCTGCTCGGTAGCACCGTGGTGCTGCCGTGCATCAACAGACGGAACATATGGACAGACTGGAGTAGAGAGGAGGAGGACCAGCAGGTGTGTGCTTATTTATGTTACTTATGTTTGTTGATCCTATTCACAAAATCAGTTGAGGTTTAGTTCCACTTTGAAGCAATTACACATGTTAAGCTGAAAACTGTAACTCCATTCTCCACCTCGGTTGCTCTTAGGTGGTCCACTGGGACCGCCAGTCTCCAGGGGTCCATCATGACCGGGCCGACCGGTTGGTGGACCTGTACGCCTCTGGAGAGCAGCGCAGCTATGGACCGCTGTTCCTTCAGAGGAAGATGAACATCAGCAGCCGAGCATTCTCAGAGGGAGACTTTTCGCTGGCAATATCTGATTTACAGGTGTGTGTGTGGAATTCGTGGAACTCTGCAGAAAACACCACAAGAGTGAGCTGTATTGTAACGTCATTGCACTAAGAGAGTGCAGACCCCCCAGTAAAGGCCGCTCAGGAGCCCCATTATGTCATTGCACCGAAGAGCAATAGTAGGGAGGACTAGCGCTCGCACATTCAACGGTAATACGGTGCAAAACAAGGACAGCAAACAGGCCTCAGAGACAGGCTGTCTACATCTAAAATGTTGGGAGTTTGTCACCAGAAGGGAATTTAATCTGTAACCTCTTCTCTAAAACATTTTGTCTTTCAGATATTTGGGTTAAATACCATTTATGTGTTATCAGTAATGTGGTTCAGTTTGCTGAACATCTTTTCAAACTAGGCATTCTTCATCTGATCTTTGTTCCCTTGATATCAAGGCTAGATCATATTGGCCATGTTATTAGATTTTATAATAATGTTGTTATGTATTTACTGCGTAAAAGATTTATCATGTTTTCATATCAAACTGCAAAACCTAAGAAGTTAGTGCATATCAACAGAATGCTTCAAGTAATTAAAATTATAGTTACTTAAATAATTCAAACCTTTGAAATTATTTGTTTTGAGTAGAACAGACGGAACTGTTTCATATTAAAGAATTGGATTAGTTTACTAAAACTGTGTTGAAAGTCATAAATGTCTTAGTGTTGATTACACTAAATCATTTAACACTTTTAAATCATTCCATGGAGACGCAAACTAGAATTATATCACTGTGGTGTAATTCCAGGTTGTTCCAACTAAGTTATAAATTATATTTTCATTGATCTTAGTTACAGTAATACTGTCAACATACAAAAACAAACTAACAAAAAGCAAATAAAAACAAAACAGAACAACTGACCACACAAGACTGGCAAAATACTAAAAATATATGATGATAGGTACGCTTCTGACTGCTCTAAATGTTTGCCCTCATGCAGTCTGGATAGTGTTCTATAGAACACATGTGAGTTTCATTAGCCGCACAGCTCTTGTCAAGTCATACTCTATTGTTCCCTTTGGAAAATGAGTTTAGCAAAAGCACAAATCTGCGTTCTAAACCTCTAGAAACACAACATATTTCTTCAGAGGTGTGACTGTATGTGTCTGCATGCAACACACAGCTCACAGACCAAGGGATGTATTCCTGCCACCTTCACCATCACTATTGTGGCCTACACGAGAGACGAGTATTTTGGGTCACAGTGGAACCGCCGGTGATTCTGACCACCCTGTCAGCCAAAGCTCTGCCCAGTAAAGACAAAGGTAACACAGCCAGCCGCACAACGTCAACACAGCTCTCTCTTCCTGTTCAGGTCTTTTTAATTCCCACAGCAGAGAAGAGGTTTTATGGCTTAAGGGATCTTGGACTATCGTGTGTTTGGTTGGTCTTTGCATTAAAACCCTCTGAAGGTTGAAAAAGAAGAAAGGAGAGGAAGAAGAATTCTTTCTTCTTGCTTGGTGAGAGATTTCTTGCACTGTCAGCTTGTCTGATGCCAGAGGCCTGAAAACAGAACGCACTTCCAAAACACTCCCTCATCCTTGTTCACCTTCTTTTCAACCCACCATAATAGTGCTACTAAGGAGTCCCTTGGTAACTCTGTTGCTGTAAATGTCTGTGTCTTTATTATCTGTGTATTCCTCTTCTGATTATCTTCTCAAAAGAGCTTTGCTCATATGTTTTTGGCTCCAAAACAATCCCCTCGTGTTAGGGTGTGTCAGGCGGAAGATAAAGAAGAAGTAGCAGACAGATGAGAGCTGCCTACCTCAGTTTCCTGAGAATGCGAGCGTGTCTGTGTAACTAAGCAGAACTTATTAGGGGAAAATCTTTCAGAGGTCTAGAAATGGCAAATGCTGGTAGCGGTTTGTGTGTGTGTGTGTGTGTGTGTGTGTGTGTGTGTGTGTGTGTGTGTGTGTGTGTGTGTGTGTGTGTGTGTGTGTGAAGCAGTGTGCAAAGTCAGATTTCATTTCAGTGGAATCTCTCTCTGCCCACACAATGATCTTTCACTCCCCAAGCTGTAATAATAAAGAAGCATTGCACCATGGGAGTTTTACCAGTTAGGGATGCAGTTATTTCTCCTCTGAGCTCAGACAGATGGTATCCAGTCTTATCTGCTCTGGTTTTGCCCTCTCGACTGTCTGCTGCCCTGTTGACTTTGGCTGTGTCCTCACATTCTTCAGCCCACCATCCGCTCCGTTCATCATGCCCTCTCTCCAACTCTCTGTCCCCCCACCTTTAAGGCTCTGGTTTATTTACTTTCAATCGTATTACTGTCATGTGCTCTTCTTTTCTCTTTTTTAAACAAAGAACATTTTTCTCAAGATTTACAGCCAGGACTGAGATGTTTGCTTCATCTGCGCTACAGCTGGAAACACTGACAAACAGAAGAGAAAGGTGATGAGGTTTTTGAGATAGAGGGACATAAAGATGGAAGGACGGCTGGGCAAGACTTGTGTTGTTAGAAAAGGGCAAAGGAGATGTTGGTCACCTCTCCTTCCTATTAGAGTTATTTCTCTGTTCTGTTGAGGAAGGAGAGGCTTGGGCACCAAGTCATGAATTCCATTCTGGACATGACTGATAAAATAAGTCCTAAACTAAAATCAGAGGATTTGTAATGTCAATGAACCTGTTTTAATTTTTGGAACCCCTGAGGAAAGTCTTTAGCTTCATTTTAGGAGGAAAACCTTTCCGTGCTCTTCCTCTTCCTCAGCTCCACTGATCCATTTCACTTTCTCCTTCCTTCTCTTCTTTTCTTTACTTCTCTGTGTTTTACTGCCAGGAAAAGTAAATCACAGCACGACGTTCTGTCTGGATCTCATATTGCTGCAAAAATGTTGAGTTTGATATCCATAGCTGCTTTTTTCCTCACTTTTTTTTCAATGAAGCAAAATGAAACCAGGTGGTCACGCCCATTCAGCGTCTCGACACTCACATACTTGAACAGTATCTCTTAATGCTCACCAACAAATTATTTCTTGCTGCACAGGAAATACATTGAAACTGTTTCTTTAGCTGGGATATGTCATCCCATGTAAAAAAAACCCAACAACAACAAAACTTACACTGATGCAATGAAAATTATTGAATCTGTGCAGTCACATAGAATTTTTTTTATATTTTCTACGGGTGAAAATTTCTCAGACAATATACCTAGTAGTTTACAAGTACTAAATAAATGAATGACCTTCAATCACAAATCACTTGATACTCCAGGATTTAAGACAGAATTAAATTTAGTAGAAATTAGATGCATCTAGGTACTGTATATGAGAAATAAAATTAAATGAAAGATAAAACATTATTTCCCTTAATTTTTTCCTTGTTTACTGAAGAATCATTTAGAACCCATAGTGGTGTTTTTGAATCTCAGCTTAATGCGTGAGCATCCAAACACTCATCATCATATTCACCTGAGCTTGACTGTTTTACAGTTATTCATATTTTGAAAAAAAATTGTCATAATGGATGAAAGGATTTTAGGTATGCATTATAGCTTTTACGCAATCCATCACATAAATTTCAAAACTACATACAACCTCACAAATACCAACTCCATGATTGCACGGAGGATTTACTGTATGTAATCACCAAGGCATCGTGAATGTTGGACACAAGTCTGTAGTGATATACTGTATATAGTATGTACTGATAAAGATGGCGGCACGGTCCGCCTCATGACACGGCAGAACCGGGTTCGCGTCCCGCTCTGTGCGGAGTTCGCATGCTCTCCCCGTGTCTGCGTGGGTTCTCTCCGGGTTCTCCGGCTTCCTCCCACCTCCAAAAGCATGCGCTTCAGGTTGATTGGCCGTTCCCAAATTGACCGTAGGAGTGTGTGTGTGTGTGTGAATGGTTGTTTGTTTCTATGTGGCTCCGCGGTACACTGGCGTCATGCCCGGAGTGTCCCCCGCCTCACGCCCTGAGACTGCTGGGATAAGCACCGGCTCCCCCGCGACCTGCGTTAGCAGATTAAGCTGGTTGGAAGATGACTGACTGACTGACTGATAAAGATTGGCCTTGTGATGTTTTTTGCAAATGGTAAAACAATAAGAAACAATCTGAGACATGACAACCTTGTACTGGCTGTCAGGAAGTCATCACCAGGCCATAGAGGAGAGTCACGACATGTGACCACTGATAAGCCCCACCGAAAACCTGGGGTGTTTTTGTGACAATAGACTGTCAAGGCTCGAACTCGACTGGCAGGGGGAACCCAACCAGTCAGACAAATCCGAGGTGGGGTTGACGAAAGGCAGGGTCCAGGAAACTGGCTGAGTCAATCACAAAAAACCAGAACAACAGGCAGGATTCAACGGCTGGATGGTCAGGGCGAACACTGGTGTGTGGAGAGAAGGCAGGTGACGTGAAAGAACTGGTTGCTGATGAGACATGATCTGGAATGACACAAAAGTTAGTGATACGACAACGAAACAAACTATCAGACAAGCGGTGTGACAAGACGATTGTAAACCCAGGCAGCTCTGACTGAACAATGAGTCTCCATCCCACAGGACGACATCTACAGGTCGTACTAGTAGACGTACTGTCTGTGTAAATATTGAATTTGGTTGAGAAATACATGTTCAAAAATCATGGTTGTGTGATGAAATCCCCTAAGCATATCGGCGTCTAAGGATGACCAGCATTGTCTGTGGACAGAGGAGCATTAAATACTGACTGATGTGATCTCTGTCCTAATCAGAAACTGCTAAGAATGAATCCCCGCGTGTCATCAATGTGATTCTGCCTGAGCAGAGGCATCACTTTCTCATGCCACTGGGCTACATCCTCACCGCCCTCCTGCTTCTGGCATTCATCGTCCTTCTCATCATCCTCATCGCCCGCAGGCGCAGAAACAGAGGTACAACCCGCAAAACATCAGGCGAACTGAAGCTATTGGCACAGATTGGAATTCCTGATTTTCATGTAATAGTCTGTCTTGTGTTTTCAGAGTTTGATCAATGGGCATACACGAGGTGAGCAAGAACACCAAGATATATCTACACACACACACACACACACACGCAAAACCCTGGTGCATCTTTCTTACGGCGATAGGTCCAGCAGAAGTCTCAGCAGCTCAGAGGACCATGAGATGGACGTTTCTCAGGTGACTGTGTGCAGCGGGGAGAACAGGAGATTTGGTGGGTTGGTAGAATGTGTGCAGTGTAAGTAGATATGTGTTACAAACGTGCGTGTATCTTGACTTTCTACCATTTTGACACAGACTACAAGAACAACATCCTAAAAGAGAAGACACACACTGATGTTCAACCTAAATTTGTTGATCTCGACAGAGGTAATACACATCTACGGAGTCAGTCATCGTTAAGGTCGTCATTTTCCTCCTTGTTTCACGTAATTTTTCCTTTTTTACAGAAATGCAGATATTTTCTAAGCGAGGACATGAGACATAAATTAAAAACTAAACCTCTGGCTGGTCCAGATTCTGCACTCCAGACTGAATGCTACCCTCTGTCCAGGCAGAAGACAAAATCTAGTGAAAGGCTGAGAAACCATTAAAAACCATCCCACACTGAGGATTTAAGTTTGCAAACTCTCTATGAAAAAGATGTCCTTTTTGCATTCACTGTTTTTGTTGAACATAGAAATGTTGAATCATCTTTCACAGCATCACAGATCCACCCAGAGGAGTGGATGCAAAAGTTGAATAAAGTTGATTTAAAACAGAATTATCAACATTATTAGTTATCAGCTTTGATCCTTTTCCAAGATTTTTCTATTTTTCTATTATTTACTCTCATACCATTTTGGCTTAACAGTCTACCGTGCTCTAATCAATATGGCTCCTTGTAGGCTATGAATAACGTGATTGTAGCTTTTGTTGAATATTTCTTCGTTTTAACACGTAATAAAGTTGAATGCTGAAAACAAAGTGATTTAAAATGACTGGTTTATCACTTCTTTTCAAATTACTCTATTATACAGTATGTACAGATGTTTTTTTGTTGCAGAAGAAATTTCAACTTGTCATGGAAGGAATAGCTATAGATTTCTTATCAAGCACACCGTTAATCTCCACTGTGAAAGTGGGTCAACATAATGTGTTTTTAATCTCACAAAGCCTCTCGTGGTTTATCTCCACTAAATATAACATCCAAGGCCTCAAACAAGACATAAATAAAAACAGATATATGATGTCACTATTCGCTACTTCCCCCTCAACAGAAAGCAGCATAAACACATTATATTCAATAATTTACCTCATATGGGATTTGGATATAAATCTCTACCATACATTGAGTACCTGTATATGATATTTCTGTCAATACATATATGGTTTCTGGTACAAATTTGTCATTTTTAAATAAATGTAAATAAAAAGTATATTGTTTGGCGTGGTTTTATTTAACCCATCAGCCCACATTTTAAAAGCATATGGAGCCTTTAAACACTTAAAAAAATCTACCGTAAGAATATAAACTTCTCATCACATTGATGTCACTGGAACAGATCATCAGATGCAAAATACCACATAAAGACACATACAGCCACTGTGTACTGGATTACAGAACTGTCGCGTAGCTATTAACTACAAGCTTAATAACTTCGTCTGTCCACTCCTGGAGGAGGGGTCCCTCCTCTGCAGTCTTCCTGAGGTTTCTCCCATCCATTTTTTCCCCGTTAAAAGGGTTTTGGGGGGAGTTGTTCCTTATCCAATGTGAGGGTCATACTGCTCGCAGTACACAAAGGTCAGAGGGATATCGTTCATGTGCAGATTGTAAAGCCCTTTGAGACATTCTTTGTGAATCTGGGCTATATAAGAATAAACTTGAAACTTAGTGACTTATTGTGTAATGAGTTTAAGAGTCACACCAACGTACACAATAATTCATAGGTCATTTATTCATTCCTTTGTGTCACAAATAGTACCTGAATTCAAGACAAATGGCTTTTTATACAAGTTTCATACTTTTTTCTATACAATACACAGTACTGTAATATAGGTTAATCTAAAAACCATAGAAAACCCTGGTCTGTCTTGCTCTGTTGACCAGAGAAAGAAGCTCTCGGTCAGTGCACACACAAACAAACATCCACACATACAGTCGAACAGACAGCTACAGAGTCAGGGAGTGAATTCATTGAGTAAATAAACGTAGGAGCAAAGTTCTTTGGGGATATGTCTGTTTATAATTAGAGGTAAACTACAGGTACTGTAGGATAACAAACTCGCAGGATGCTGGGTGTTGCTAAAGGACATTTTAGGCATCAGGGTGGACTCCTGTTGTACAAATACAGTATACTCAGTTTGAAAGGGTCGGTATGTTTGCTGTCGTCTGTGAATCAAATAATGAAAAACTGAGGTTCTGGTGAAGATAAATCCAGCCTAAAGAATAGTCCAGAACATAGTCCAACAACAAAAAATTTACAAGATTAAAATCTGAACATTATAAACAGTGAGCAGCAAATGTGTTGTTGTCTCAGCGTCCATGAAAACAATCTATCATGTTTCAACGATGGTACGCTACGATGCAGTTGTATGAGATGATGTGGTGCACACACTGTACAACGTGCACTGTCTCTGGTGCAAACTCTGAAACTGGAACAGCACTGTCATTGTGTTGTTGTGTAGTTACACATGTCTTACAGACCTGTGCTTAGTGCTTATGTTCAGGGGCACCGACCAGGTGACCGATTGTTACACTTTATTTCCAACCGTATTCGCTCATGGGATGAATTAAAGTGGAGAGAGTCAGGCCTTCTTGTCCAACATTAGCGTGTGACCTGACAAATGTGCTTTTGGAAGAATGGTCAAAAATTCCCATAAACACACTCTTAGGGGCGGCAGTGGCTCAGCGGGTCGTCCAATGTTTCAAGATCAGCAGTTTGATTCCCGCTCCAGCCCAGTCACGTCGGAGTGTCAGCTGACAGGGGGAGGTGTAAGCTCACCTCCCAAGCACTGCTGAGGCACCCTTGAGTGAGGCGCCATCCCCTTTACAAGTTGCTCACTGGAGGTGCACCTGCATGCCTACAGGTCCGTGTGTGTGTTACGTGCCTGTACACACTACATATGCATGTACCCACTAACCTGCTTGTAGAGTGGATTCTTAATTTCCATTCTTAATTTCCATTCGAGGATTTAAACAGTTAATAAAATTTAATAAAATTGAAAAAATTAAACCTTGTGGACAGCCATCACAGAAGGGTTAAAACTGTTATAGCTGCAAAGAGGGGACCCACATCATACTGAACCCTGTGGATTAGGAATGGGATGTCACATACATTCATATGCGAGTCAAGGCAGGTGAGCGGATACTTTTAGCAATATAGTGTATGTTGAAGTCAAGCAGCCGAGAATCTCATCTGTCTGAAACAGAAACTGCCCCCTACAGGGGTCTATATAAACAAAAAGTACTGAGGTATAATAATTATGGTCCAGTAAAAACAGTCGCATCAAGCTTGCTTTAGAAGCTGACTGACTGTGAAATGCCCTCTGTTCTTTCCCTCCGTTTCTTAGGGCATGGTCCAGCCACTGATACGTTTTCAGTCGTGTAAAACCTCAAGCCAACACAAGGGCTCATCCCTCCAGATTGGTCAGAAGAAGTGCATGGCAGGATTTGTAAAGGTTTCTGGCAGCGCTGACTTTTTGTAAGTTGGGAAGTTCTTTTGGCTACAGTGTCCTTCAAGTGTCGACCTCAGGTTCGATGGACTTCAGCTCGGGGCTATCCAGAGGGGACAGACTTTCAGGAGCAGAGGGGTGAGGAGACAGGGTGACCCCTGTGGCTGCAGTGCAGCTCACACAACCCTGTAAAACATAAAGATGAATATAAAGCTGTGCTCAGATGAGCAAGAAAATGAACACCTGTGTATCATGACTGGAGATCCACACCTGTGTGTCGATCTCCTGTGGGATAGTGTGCTGTTGGATCCAAGGATGGACCTGAGACAGCTCCTCTCTCTGCTCCTGGCTGAACCAAGGCTGGAGGGGCTGAAGTACCTGCAGCTTCTCCCTGTCCTCCGCCAACACCTCATTCTGGTCCCTGCAGACAAGAAAAACAAAGTGTTACGTACTACGTGAAAAAATAAGTTTTCATTTTTCATCAAAACTACCACCCATTCCATCGGTATTTTTACTTAACTCACAGAGTGCCAAAGACGTCATATTTCGTCTTATAGAATCCAAACGTTGAGTGCCAAAGACGTCATATTTCGTCTTAGGCGTTTTTTATAGGGAACGTTAGATCAAAGCGTTTCGCACATTCTGTGTGATTTTCAGCCTTGTATTCCATGTATTCCGGTCGGGGGCAGTGTTTGACACCCCAGATCACCAGATAAAACGACAAAGAAGCGTCGGTGTTGGGGCAGTAGTGGAGAGAAAAATGGCGAAGCGCAAGGCGAAAGCGTGTGGAGGAGGCAGATTCAAGCAGCTCACACTGGCACAGAGCTTGTCTGGCGGTGTAGCTGCTGTGGAAATGAGCGACAGCGGTAAGGATCGGGGTGCAGGAGATGCACCCAAGGAGGTTGAAGACCGGATCGGAGGCGAGGAAAGCGTGGCGGGTTGTAGCGGGGCCCCCCCGCAGTTCGGCGGCGTCCCACACGGGAGCGCCGCTGCGGAGGGTTCTCCGCTGCGTCTGTCCGGCGACAGTTCTGACTCTGAACCGGACCCGGACTCGTCATCTGACTGGATTCCGTCGGAAAGCAGCAGGGAGTCCTCCCCAGACCCGTGGGAGCCCACGGAGGATCTGAGGAGCAAAGGTAACTATTTTGCTACTTTGTTACATGATGTAAAAAACACGCGTCGGCCCTCCGTCTCCCATAAGTTGTTCCCCATCCATGAATGTATTACTCTTTTGTGTAAAATGGTACTTATTTCAGGCAAGTGTGTGTATATATGTATAATATGTGTGTGTGTATGTTTTGTAGAATAGTACATATTTCAGGCATGTGTGTGTATACATGTATAATATGTGTGTGTGTGTGTGTATGTTTTGTAGAATAGTACATATTTCAGGCATGTGTGTGTATATATGTATAATATGTGTGTGTGTGTGTGTATGTTTTGTAGAATGGTACATATTTCAGGCATGTGTGTATATAATATATATATATATATATGTTGTGTAAAATGATATCCTACTTATTTCAAGCATGCATATATATATAGTGTAAAATTGTATATTTCTATATTTTACAGTCCCTAACACGAGTAGAGGACGTGCATCTGCAAGAGGGAGAGGTGCGAGGAGACGCCAATCACTGGAGGTGGATGCAGGTGTTTGGGGTCATGATGGCTGGAAACCCACTAAGTTCCCATTCGTGGCAACCCCTGGTCCCCAGAATGCGGCTGCAGACCTGGATTCAGACCAGCCGGTTGACTTCATGGAGCTGTTTCTGACTGACGAGCTGCTGGGTCACATTGCCTCTCAGAACAACCTGTATGCACGGCAGTTTATACAGGCACATCCTGAAGCTCTGCCACACTGAAAAGGGGTACGTGTCACATGAGGAGGGCGAGGAGATGGAGGTCGAAGACGTGCTGCAAACCAGGTCACTCAGAAACAGAGACCCAGAAGGCAGACTCGATGGCCTGATGTCCAGGCACAAGCTGGAACGTTTGAGGGCCACCACAAAGAAGGCACATCCCTCAAGGAAATGTCGGGTGTGTGTTAGAAGGGGTGGGAGGAGTGAGACCAGGATGTGGTGCAAGGCCTGTCGTATTCCCCTGCATGCAGGAGAATGCTTCACTGTGTATCACACGCAAAATAAATATCATTGATTACACTCGCACTCACCCACACACACTCACCTGTAAATGGTTCTGACAGTTGAGAGTGAAATGAATGTACTTTGTTATGTTGTCTAATTTTCAAAATTGTTATAAAATCATTTGTTCATCAAAAATGTTTTTTCTAATGTTGTTTGCATTGTTTCAATAAGTAAAAGTATTTTCAGAAGTTTGATGTTGGAGTTTTGCTTGAATTTGCTTCTCTGCAGTAAAACGTCATTATCTCCGTTTTCTGGTCAAAATCAGCCGTTTTTGCTGAAACCACCCTGTGTTCTACGGGCAATAACTAAACACACATAGATGCTAGAAACAAACTTTTTTTTTCTGATGAAAGAAGACAGTCTAAAGTTTCGGGTGATATGTGGAATGTTTATGTAGCCTAAAAAATGAATATTTGGTGGGCCTTCAAAATTCAGTGAAAATGCTCAAAATCTCTGGCACTGGGGAGCTGTCCGCTCTGAATGTGTCTGGCAGTCAATGAGTTAATAAAATAACTTAATTTCAATAAAAACATATCCTGATTTTATTCCTTAACTTGAATATGCAGCAAAGATGATGATCGACACAGGATGGGGGAAAGAAGACGACAGGAATGATTAACAGACTGTAATAACATTTAAAGAAAAAGAAAGATAAGTGTTTGTTGAATTAAAAACATACCATGTGAAGACATATTAAGGATGATTAATAGGGAATATTTGTTCTTTTTGATTTGGTGATTCTCTTCACATGGTGTCAAAAGCATACTGACAAGGTCATTTAATAATTACAGTATTACAATATAAATTCAGTGTATACCGTATTATCACTTGCAGCAGATTTATTTAATCCAAAAATGCAGATTTCTAAAGCAAATTACTATAAGGATGAATCAATGTTTAATTCGACAAGAAGAAAAGGGAATACTGATGCACGGCTCTGCGTGTGGTTAAATTCTGAAGCATGCAGCTTTTATGGCCACATTCCAAAATGTAATGGCAAAGCAAAAAGTTGTAATAGGTTTCACATTTTATTTGTCATCACCATGGGTGGAATGGAATCAGTATGTGGTGATAGGTGCGTACCTGGTGTGGATCTGGTACGTCATCATGACATGCTCAGGTGTGTGATGAATTATGTTCCACAGCGAGTTCTCTACTCGGGTGTCAAAGTTGTGTTGGTGTTCGGCTGGTGGCTCCTGGGTCTTACGGGCTTTGCATGATGTATCCGACGAATCATTGCTGGCAAAGTATTTGCTGCTGTTGCTGCTGCCTGTGAGCGAAAGAGTATCACATGTCCGTTCAGAATACTTCTAAGGGAAACACTAGCTCTTCTGTTGCACAAGGCCCCCAGTAATAATTTTTATAAGTGCATAATTCAACTTATTTACTCCTTTGCAATGTGTCATACAATTGAGTGGTGTAGTATTTTATGGAACTAATACTTTATTTCTAGAGGAAATATTGTATCAATAGACTACTTTTTACAATCACTTGTGTGTTTCCCTTCTTACCAGTGTGTGAAGTTGAGGTTCCATTGGATCCGGATCCAGATCCAGATCCTAAGGAGCCTCCTGACTCCCCTGACCCAGACCCTGAGGCATTAGAGCCAGTCCCTGACCTTGCATCCTCCTGCAGCAGCAGGTCAAGTAGCTCACTGGACGTAGACTGGACATCGTGGTTCCCAGAATCAATGTTGTTATCACCCTTATCAAAGCAAAAGCTTAAATGTTAACTGTTGAATGCTAAGGGCTGTAAATCCATATCAGACATTTATGAAAAAATATCCTGAGGGATTAACAAGGATTGTACATGTTAAGAATATGATGAAGGAAGTTTTAGGAAGGATTACAGGAATAGATGATTCACCTCACTGGCATGTTGTTCGTGGAGGGTTGTGGCATGATTTTGGGTAGTGCCACTTGGACATTCATTTGGTTTTGGCAGCTCCTCCTGCAACAAGTTCAGCTGTAGTGGAGAACTGGAACGTGAGCTGGAGAATAAAGCCGGAGGACCAGCTGCATCCTCTTCCTCCCCGACAGAGGAACTGGCTCGGGGTGAGCAGAGCAAATCCCCCACCGGTGTCTGATTGTGAAGGCCAGGGTGGGCTTGGACCATTGGCTGAGGGAAGGGGATGTTGTTGGGGACAAGGCCTGCCATGTTGATGGTTGCTTGGGGCAGCATGGAAGGAGCAGGTGGAGGATAAAATGATGGGAAACCTGGACTGAAAGTTGGATAGTTGGGCAGGATGACTGCCATGACCGGAGTAACGTATGGATTGATGCTTTGGGCTGGAGCCATGGGCTGCAAGTTGTGGAGGTTCTGTATGTTCTGCAGATTCTGCATTGACTCCATCTGCATTGGCATCATGCCTGACAGGCTCTGAGAAGACTGCATATTTCCAAAGTTGTACATGAACTGGATTTGTTCAGGTGGCTGAAACACCACATTGGTCGCTCCAGGAAGCTGTTGTGATCTGGGCGGTTGCTCTGGAAAAGGCTGGGTCGCCATCAAAGGGAAGATTGGTGCCTGGAGGGAGGATGTTTGGTTATATGGTGCCCCCATCTGGGGCTGGGAGGACTCTGAGGAGGGCCAGGAGGACTTGGGACCTGATGGAGAAGCATAACTCTCTGAGGAACCTTGGGCTTTAGGGCGCTTGTGTCTGTGCTTTCCTCTGTGAGAACGGTTCCACCCTCCAGCTCTCAATGGAAGTGCATGACCACCTACGGCATGATGGAACCAGGCTGAAGACCGTGTTCAATATATTTTTCAATAAGTCTAATTTTTAAAATTAAAAACATACCTGGGTGGTAGGAGTGAGCCATAGAACTGTTGTCCAGTTGTAGACAGGAGCTGTAGGGACTCTGGAGGATGCGATGTCGGAATCTATCAACATACTCTTGTTCCTCTTTCTGGGTGTGAGCTGACAGCACCTCCTTGGTGAGACCTATGAACCTTCGCTCTTCTGTAGGGGGGCTTGGGGCAGGATGAGCAGGGGTCTGAGCAGTATCAGCAGGCTCACTTCCCATCGGGGCATCCTCCAGTGCTGTGGCTTCTGTCGGAAAAATGTTGAGGACATTTTCATTAAAAAAAAGTTTTTTTGAAATGAGAATTACATTTTTTTTAACGTCCATTTATCACTATAATTCAAACAGTTTAATAATGTTGACATCATTACAGTATATAACTCACACTGAATGCCTCCTTTGATCTGCTTTAAGGTGTGTTTGTGTACCTGATTCGGGCTGAGGCACATGGACAATAGTGCTGCTGTACGAACACTGGCTGGTGACAGAGACGACACTCATGGCCTTGGTGGACATTGTGATGTCCGTCAGAGGCGCTCCAACAACTGCTGCTGCCGTCGGGGCCACTGACACACCACTGTCTAGCACCACTGAGGAGAATGAGGAGAAATTAGATGAACAAGAGTCATCAGAGGAAATGACAATCCCTGAAAACACAAGAAATGCATCAGTGTATGACATATTTTTATTTTGAGTATATGACATAAAGAAAACTCACCGCAGGAATCCCCCTAAAATCATCTTTCCATGAAAACAATATTTACAGAAAAAAACACTACTACAGAAGTACTTTTGACATTTTTTCTCGAACATACGAGCAAAAATCTGAGTTAAGAGCTGTGCATCAAGACACCACCGCTAGTTGACAGACAGATAGAACAAACCCAAAACCGCGTCTCGTTTTTTCCCACATGTTTTCCGCGGAGTAAAGACATAGCTTCTGTGAGTTTGTGCCTTCTGCCTTTCTTTTAATATTTTATCATTGTTTATATTTAATTTATAAGTGCAGGAAGACTATGCATATCTATTGCCTGATAATTTTTTCTTAATAATTTAGGGGGTTTGGGGCTTTTTTACAATGCTGGAATGGATTAAAAGTTGTTTTAATAATTTTAAATGGGGAAAATTTGTTTGAGTTACAAGTAGCTTGGCTTATGAGCTCGGTCACAGAAAGAAATCAACTCATACCTCAGCTACTACTGTATTTATCTACTTAATGTGAGTGTAACGTATAGTTTGTGCTTTGGACAAGAAGTGATTGCAGGTGAATGAAGAAACAAACGAATGGCTGAAAAAACATACTGATGACACGCTACATTTTTAAACTAGGATAACAACTTTTTTTGTTGCGAAGAATATGACAAAACTGTACCCGAAATCCTAACTAAACAGCTAAATCTGTTCTGGGTTCATACCATCTGAGCTGGTCTGAGCTGTGTCAGTGGCTTCAGCAGGTTTGTCATCTTCTGAGGTAGAGGATGAGGAAGATGAGGTGGCCAGGGAATGAGCATCACTCTTCCGCTTCAGAGCTGGACCTGCACAGCCCTCTAAATACCTGGAGGACAAAATGGACAACAACCAGGGTGTGAACAAATAGGATGGCATGTTTAATATGAAATAAACCAAACTTATCTCCAGTAGCACATTTACGTCACCACCACACCTGATGATGTTGTCCACACAGTTAATCTGCTGATAGGAAGGAACATGTGTTTGCTTCCTGCTTTCATCACGATCTATGACATCTGGGTTGGAGGCTGTGGGAGGCAGACGCACTGAGAGTACAAAAGGTCATTTTATTGGTAACTGTAATTTATTATTACTTTTTTGAACAGATTTCATAAGAGTGGTGTCGCTTTACCTCCGGTAGGTTTGCCAAGAAAAGAAATTTTGTGGCAGGAACTAAGATAAGCCTGCTGGCCCCAACACTTGACTCTATTCACATCAGCACAGATCTGCTGCAGGGTCATCTGAAATCACAAGCATAAAAAGCATCAGCAACATTAGTCTTGACAGCAGACTGACAAATAGTTGAATTGGTTATGATGTCACTGGGATGTCTCACTGGTTCCCGGTGTGAATCCTCCCACAGGTTTCCATTACTGTCACTTGAAGAGGCTACGCTGATATAGTGCTCATGAGAGCCATTACTTCCCAAACTACCATAACCACTGGAACCATTGTTATGGACTGGCTGTAAAGTGGAGACACAAAGAAGATATTAAAGACACACCGACACAACAGTAGAATGATTACAAAATCTCTAAGAGAGACCTCTCTGTAAGTTTGTGTATGAAGCACATACAGGTAGTCCTCAAGAAAAGAACATTTGATTTACTAACATTTGGAGAGACGAACAACCACGCGCTCCCATATTTGACTACTGTAGCTCTTAGGTATTTCAACAGTGGTATTATGTGCTTTTAACGATTTTCTAATAATTTAAGAGTCCACTAGTTGTGGCAGACAGCCGTTAGGTTGAATGAAACGACGTTAACCTGATTTTTATATTTCTGTGTATGTTTTTTGAAAACCGACATATAATTGAGAGTGACTTAACTTGACACAACCTGTGACTGTATTTCATTTTTTTATGTGTTGTTTTTATGACCTTTTATCGTTTCTGGTTAGTCTTAGACAATAGTAGTTTCATATGCAATTGAATTGAAAGGACCTCAAATAACGATTATAGTTTGAAATTTAATAAATTATGATTTACAAATAATTCAGCTTATGAACAAGTTCCCGAACTACAAATTGTGTTTGTAGATTGAAGAATACCTGTATATAATTTTTATTTTGTTTGTGACTTCCTGTTTGGTTTCATAATATCATGTTAAAAAGATGATACAGGAATAGGCTTGTTTTAGTAATTATAGCACAATGACCTGTAGGAATAACTTGTAGATCTTTGCTTGCAGATCTTTTATTTCTTCATGGGTGACTGGAATATCATCCATGGACCGAGCAGCAAATACATCCTCATTCAAAGGACTCCTGAAAACAAAACAAGACAATGAAGTGGTAATTTTCTTACTAGAATGTTGTTTTATCTATCAACAGTGCTGCTATAGCGCAGGTTTTAACGATGGTCGTCGGAATGTGAATAGCACTGACCACACCCCACAGGGTTTATAAACTGGGACATGATCAGCAACCCTCTGAACTGAAAAAGTCTCTTAGATGCGAGACTAAACGTCTTCAAGAACAATCGTTGAGGACACTGAACAGACACACCCTTCCTTCTCTCTTCAAGGTTGTGGCAAGACTGTTGCATATCCCTGCATCCAGTGCCTCGGTTTAGCGTGTGTTTAGCCACGGTGGTGTGATCATGAGACCGCATCGGTCATAACTCAGTGCAAAGGTTTTAAGTAGTTTAATATTTTGCAAGTGTAATGGCCACTTGTAATGGCTCACAACTTAAGATATCATGATGCTTTGTTACTGTAGGCTCACATTGTTTTCTCTGTCTCTCTCCCACACACAGACACAGACACACACACACACGCAGAAAAATAACTGTTGTTTTCTGACTCAGGATAACGGATTTTCATATTATACAGAATGGAGTCAAGTGTATGTATCTAAATATCTGAAACATGATATGAATAGTTTATTAAAGTCATTGGTAGTTAACGGGTTAAAACATGCAGACACAACTACTGTTCATTGTCCGTTCTTCCTGTTGTGCACTCTATATGTCTCAAATTGAAAATTAAAATTTGCTTTATTGGCATCAAGAATCAGTTAAACAAAGCAAAACTAAAAATACAATTCATAGGTTAAGAACATATAAATGCAATTTAAAAAATCTATCACTGCTTTTTATTTTCAACAACTTGTGAGAAAACTAAGGACTGTCTCAACTTCACCTGTTCTACAGTGGATATAAATTTAGAAATTATCCTCGTTCTTCATAACGATTGTTTCCCATGGTGACCACTCTAAGTAGTTTCTCTCCCCCTGTGTGTATAGGTACGTTACAGCAGCTGATCTCAAACATCATAGCGTTTTGTTGAATTAAGCACATTCTGTTAGTGTTTCTTTTTAAATACAGTAATGTGAGGGTGTAAGTAATAAAAAGCTGTTTTAAATTCATTCATGTTGAGCTGATTCATTAACTTATCAGCTTACATAAAAAAGACATTGACTCTGAAAAAAAAGTTTGGTGAAATACAGACATTTTAAAAAACTAATGACTTGATTGACTAAAGCTCTGCTTGGACTTGACTTACTTGATCCTTCTACTTGAGACTTGAGGGCAAAGACTTGGGACTTACTTGAGACTTGCATGTATGGGACTTACTCCCACTAATACATTAAATGTATTAGTGCCCATTTAAAGCACTCATTAAAAAAACGGGAAGTATGGATGGATTGCTGCTGGTTATTGTCTGTGTGAGTTTCTGTTGTTACTTACGTTCTGACTTTGTGTCGTCCAATGATGAAAGCCACCTTGCGGCTCCATGGGTTGATGAAACTAGACCAGCTTGTGTCCAAGGTAATGTGGTCTCCATTCTTACATTGAAGACGTACTGGAGAATGCTCAAACGGAGACTGGCCCGCATACTTCAGCACTTTATAAGGCATTAAGAAAAAACACAACATGACAAGATGTTATTGCGTGACTGAGACTAAATATTTATGTCATTGGTTATCTCAGTCAATAATTTCATTTTGAAGTCTCATCTTACACATTCTAATGATTAAACAAAGAGAACCTTCTTGACACCAACCTTTCCGGTGCATTGACAGCACAAGGGGACGGTCATCTGGGTGAATGCAAGTAAGCAGTGATGAGCCAATCAGATCCTGAGGAAGATATCCTAGCAACGGCACGGCCCTGTGGATAGTAACCATTAGTAAAGCTTCATCAACTCACCAGCATTTAAAAAGCTGATGTGAAACAACATATTTATTAACCTGTCATCCACCTCCAGGAATATGCAGCCAGGAGAGTGGGTGGTGGTGAAGATGCGCTTGTCCAGTGGGATTCTAGGCGCTACACAAGCCGAAATTATGATGTCAGGGATGTTTCAGAGAGGCCTTCATGACATGTTTAAGTATAAGAAAACCTCTGACAACTGATGATCTATTATAATCTAAGTCAAGCAGAGGCAGAGATATTATATTAATTTCTTCATTTCTTTAAGACATTTCTGGAAAGGGAATAGATAAGCAGAAGAATGGATAGATATTTTCTACCAGAAAAAAAATTGACGTACTGGTAAATAAAAAGAAATGTTAATGACTCACTAGGAATGGTTGTAGGAATTGGGAGAAGTTTGTGGGAGCGATATTTTTACCCTCATAGCCAGAGATGATGCGTTCAGCCAGAGCCAGGCAACACGGCTCTTCCTCTTCCTCAATGTGTCCTTTTCCCTGCACCCTTAGCAGGTAGGGTGTTATCCGAAAGGGGTTGTAACGCATCTCACCGTCACGGTCCTTCCCACCCCTAAAACATACATTGAAATATTTAATTTCTACTACAAAGAAACACCCATACGGCATTTCGACAACTAATGTTAAAATCTGAAGGACTGCTAAATTGAGTATGAATTTAAGAATGCACACAACCATATTTACATATTAGAGTTACATAAGCAGTCCCTTTGTTACACATTAGTCTCTCCTTGTTGAGTTGCAAAGAATCTGTGGAATTATTTTTATCTGAGGACCAGTTTCAGATTTTTCCTTTGTGTACAATCCACAGATTTGTGGGAGGCCTAATAGAGGTAAAATGCCAAAGCAAATGAAAATAAATTACTGACCTGATTCTGCAGAAGAAAGACTTGACTTGGGCACAATCAAACAGAGCCCCTGGTGCAAAGAACAGAGAAAAGTTGAGTGCTGAAAACCTTACTTATAAATAAAATGGTTAAGTCAAGTAAAGAAAAAAATAATACCTAAAATTAATCACCTTAAAATATGATATATTTTGGGAATAAACACTCAAAAAAGCACCTCAAACCTCTGGTTTCTTCAGCTAAAGCCATCTAATGTCACATGACAAAAATAAATCTACAAAAAATAAGATAAATTTTGTCAAAACATACCTGTGTGCGAGTTGCTCCAGGGTGGAAGATGCAGCTGAGCCGTGTGTGAATAGAAGACATTAACATCCTGGTGATAGAGCAGCTCCACAAACTTGGCTGACTCCAGGAACTTCCTCTTGCAGCAAAGGATGCTGGGAGCTTGCTCAGATGCATACAGCACTTGGCCACTCGCCACTGAGAAAACCACCACAAAGGAATCCTACACGCAGACATAGAGAAACACACAGAAAGATACAAGCACACAAGCAAACCAAGTCACACACTCACAAAAGCTGTAAAACACTCATACACACACCCAGGTGTGAGGCAAAAGTACATGTATGTGTATGTATTCAGATTAATTTGCTTCAGGACCTTGAATCAGAAACAAAAATGAACTTAATAGTAAACTAACTATTGTCACAACTGCAGAGTGATTTTTATAAATGCATTCCCAAACATCTCTGTAAGTAGCATCAGTTTTCTCAATGTTTATTAAAGTGAATTACTGTATATACGTGTATACCGTGTTTTTAAGCGTGTGCTCTGAGGTGACTCTCTCCAACTCCTCCAGGGTGAAAGCACTAATGTCCCTTCTCTCTTCCTGGCCATTTCGCATCAGCAGTTTGTAGTATTTACTGTTCGCTGTGGTCACACAAACACAGAAGTTGTTTTGAAACTTGAGCCTGGTATCAATCTTATTTTTTTAAAAAACAAAAAACAAAAAACGAACAACACCAGTCCATTTAGAATTTTTTGCTGGAAGGTTACCTTGCACTTGTTTGACACAGTTGAGAGCATAGTGTAACGCCTCAACAGTGCTGGCTTTGCTGCGAGTGCGTTTTTCTGTTGGGAGCCTCTTCTTCATCTCAGCCACGGTGCTCATCAACTCTCTGTGGGCGTGTCCCCTGCCACTGTCTGTGTTCTCATTGCTGTACACGTAAAGAGATATCAAATTAAACCAGTGCAGCACCAGACAAATGACTTCAGCTCTGATTCATGCATCTGTGATATGCTGTGGTGTATTGTAAAACACATTTTGAGAAGAATTTACAGACATACTGGAATACACGTGTGATAATAATTCAGATTACACACAGTGAAGATAATACCTCTTAGTTGAAGTTGTGGTGGATCCTATGGCGCTACCAGGGCTGTGATTGGCTGAGGACGAGAGGTCATGTGATCCACTAGTCATCTCCTCATCATCCTGCCCCACTTCTAAACCTGAAGCTCCGCTCTCATTCCCCCTGAGGTGTTCCGACTGCGCCCCTCTGTCCTGCTGCCCTGATGACATTGCGTTCTTTCCATCTTCTCTTATGGCTGATCGTAGTAATTCAGGCTCTTCCACATCTGGGCCCCTATTGTCTCCAGGCATGTCCATACTTAGGTCACACATCAATAGTACTTTTTCCAATTACAGTGGTCAGTAGGGGTCTTCATGTGTTCACCAATGTGTTCCATATGGGGTTGAAAACTTACAGTCCATTGAGTGTTCAATGCTGACAGTGAACACTGTAGGATAAAGACAAAGGGAGAAGGGGATATAATAAGAAACTGAATCACAACAAACAACTACGTAGATCTGGTGCAGGTCAAGATTAACCAGCTCATGTCATTTATCTCACGTTATTTAAAAGCATTAATAAATGAAACCAAATGAAATGATCTGAGAAGTAAGAGTGTTCTATATTTCTGAAATGTGAACAAACCACTGTCTACTCTGTTATGTAACAGAGTGAACATGTAGCTGACTCATCCTGCACTGACTCACTGTCATCAAGTCGGATTAAGACATATGGGCACATTTCACATGACATTTCACATTTCATTACTGTAAGTTCAAACCACCAAATACTAACTTATATACCACATCAACAAAATAATTAAAATGTGAGTCTGCCTCCTCATAGCTAACGCCAACACATAATTCTTCCTCATATTTCATTCAAAATAAAGGCAGCTGAAATCCCCTGAGGACACTCAGCCTATTTATAACTTGAAGGTAAAAAGCAAAATATTTTAATTAGCGTCAAAATAAAACTAACACAGTATCCTTAACACAGTATCCCCCAGTATCCTTAGGGGCAGCAGTGGCTCAGTCGGTAGAGCGGGTCGACCAATGATCCAAGATCAGCAGTTTGATTCCTCCTCACGACCAGCCATGAGCTGACAGTGGGAGGGGCACCTTGCTATGTACTGCTTTTAGATGTCAATGCATTACAACATAAGAAGACATGCAATGAAACAAAACGTAACTGAATACGGGAAAACAGCTGAAATTATAATCCGTGTATCATCCTGACATTATTTTCAGCTCTTTCAATATTTCCAAGCTTGTGAGAACAACTGTAGAAAAACATGGAAAGGAGTGATTGTAAGGAATGGATTGCCTGATCTGAACTAGAGAAGTGGTTTTTATTAAATGTATGTGGTAGTCTTGAAATGGAAAGAACAAACACAAGGTTTGAATATTATGTGATTCACATGTACTTAGTACCAGAATGAACAAAGGTGAGCTGAACTTAGTTCAAGAGAGAGAAACACTGCTGCTAACTGATCAATCAACTAACAAGGTCTCCTACATCTTGGGGAAGGTTGGGGGCCTAGACAGACGAGATTAGTTAGAAATGTACAATGGTGGCAGCCAATGAACCCAATGGCGGACACTTTGAGTGAAAATCACAGATGAACTCATCCATCCATCTTCAACTGCTTTTCCGGGGCCGGGTCATGTATTTTCATTTAAAGTGTCCGCCATAGATGAACTCATATAATCACAAAAATGTTATGATGATGAGTAAACATTCTGTGATACATGATCCCAAACAATTAATCTGAGCCTGATGACAACAGAGAGAGGGTGCCTGGCCAAGACACCAAAGATTTTAGATTGTAACCTTGATCATTTGGGGGGCTACCTGCCCATTGGCTGGACTAACCACATCTCCTCAATAATCATTGAGATGACAGAACTGTCCCTCTTTCACTCTTGCCTGACAAGCCCAAAAGTCAGTTTCAGCGTATGTTTGGAATAGCAGACACAAATCCTCAGCATAAAAAGACAATAGTGAGTCTGAGTCACAAGGCAACACGTTTATTCACACTTTGTTTATCTCATTAATGTGTCCTCAGGAAACACTTCCACTGCTGTTTTATTTGCAGGAAGTATCTGTATTTGCTTGCCTTGTCTAAATTTGAGTGGGTTTCTTCATTTGGTCCTGCTGTGCGTACCTGCAGAGTAGTGTGTTCTTGTATTTGATTGTTTTATTTGCAATGCAGTGTCCATTTGGTTTGTGAAAATTTGGTGTCTGTTGTTTTTTTTGCACTTTCAACCTCTTTTCAAGATGCTACTTATGCAATCTCAAACTGTGTGTTGTTGTTTTTTTTGGTCTTGTTTATTTGCTTGGCTTTTCTTAGATTGAGCACAAACAATTTGGCTTGGCACTCATGACAATTATTAAGTACACAGTGTTTTTATTTAACATAAATACAGGTCCTGGTTGGGAATAAGGATAGTAAAGCAGGTGAGGTAATTTTAGCATTATTTAATGGATGGTTAAGACAGTAAATTAGTGTGGTGGCTATCTGGTGGGTAGAATGCATTCCAAAAACAGCCATGTTCTGTTCAAGAAACACAACCTTCACATTTACAAAAAGCAGACATCAGCATTCTGAGCCTACAATGCCAATACAGCAGGTATATTTAAGTCTGACATCAGTGCCCTGGGTTAGCATCTGTAGGGTATCCTATCAATATGGTAAATCAAACTACATTAGCTAATCTTGAACTGAAAGCATTATATTTATTTAGGCCTAGTCATAAGACATGGTAATCTTTCATTAGGAAACAACGCATCAAAACACAAGGAAAGCATCAGGTTTGAGCATAATGATATAATAATTACAGTACTTTTACTCATTTCAACCTGTTTTTCTTTTGCATTGTGTGTACCTCTTTTTTTTTTATTTGAATTTTTTTGCATGTCAAGAAATTTTTTCTTTTAAACCAAGTGTTAACACTTAAATGATTTTTTTTACACAAGCACTATGGTTTTTTTTATTATTTATTAACAATTTTTAAAAAGATATTTTTCAGATAAATCAATAGATTAATTGATTACTAAAATAATACAAAACTGCAACCACACAATGGTGTCTTAGAATCACTGTAACTCTTCTGAAAGTCTTCAGCTCAAATGGGATTTACAGCCGTTTCACCGGAATGCCTGGTTGCATAGTCAAGCCTTGGGTCAAGGTCAACACAAAATTTGCAGTCAACACAACATCGTAATGACAGATGGTATCTGTCCTAGCAGAAAATACCTGTTTGAGCAACTGAGCTTCTAATTGGGGATAAAGCTTGAAGGACACTTTTTCATTTATGCATGGTAAATTATCTATGCTAGGCAACTGTGAGTGAAGTCAAAGTCATACAGCCATGACCAATACACTGTGTACTATAGTTAACTACTGTAAGTCTTTTGAATGTCTTTTATGTGAACACTTTCCCACTGTATCCAAACAACAAATAATGAGTCGCCTTTGTTGTCAGAAGGCGCATCTCTGATACTTACAAATACATGCAAATAGCAAGAACAGATGTAAAGATCTGGCAAAATTTACATCTCCATCCAAATAACATTTGATTAAGACATCATAAGATCAATTGATAACATTCATGTAGAAGATGTTTTTATCAACACCAAAGAACGTTATCAGACCTAAGTAAAAAATAGAATGCGTGACTCATGACCACACGACAAATAGATCTGAAGTAACATAAATACAACCACAAATGCGACAGAAAGATCAAGATTATCTGATTAATCGTATCTGAAAAAGGTCGGGAAAATCGTCACTGGTACCCGTTTTCAAGCGTCCATCCTCTTGCATGTAAAAAAAAGGATTTTCCAGGTTTCAACAACTGCTCGTAACACAATCCCATACACAACCACTGACTACACACAACCCCCTCCCCACATGAACTCAGTAACCTCAATCACCCCCAGTCACCACCGACGAGTGAAAGACTAGTGGGAGGGACAGGAAACGTCAATACTACACAAAAGCTATATCACACGTTTTTAGAAAATTGTATTTGTGGAAACAAAAT
Source organism: Antennarius striatus (assembly GCF_040054535.1). Taxonomy (NCBI): domain Eukaryota; kingdom Metazoa; phylum Chordata; class Actinopteri; order Lophiiformes; family Antennariidae; genus Antennarius; species Antennarius striatus. Next base: position 15,842,415 of record NC_090780.1, on the reverse strand, counting down.
TTTCGGAAGCTGCGAAAAACTTTTTTGGTGGCATATTTTCTAAAAAAAAAAACAATATGTGACCATTAGTAAATTCTGGAACTAACAGCACTAATACAACAAGTAGGTTTGTAAGAAGATAAGGTAGCGAGCGGATACTGAGTAACGTGAACTGATGACGAGCGTTCGCTAATATGACAACATTTCTAGACATAAAAAACAGGCATCAGAGAAACACTGGCTTTAATGTGATGTTAACTAACCACCACTGTTAAGTACAACCATCTAACAATTTACGGCAGACATATATTTTAGCCTTAGATACTTTATTAGCAATACACACCACTATGTGTTACTGTTTACAGTCAAGCTTACAAGTAACTAAATAGAAAAGGATAGCCTCTCAGTAAAACTGAACACTAAGCATTAATTCTAAGACAGATGACAACAATTGAGTTTCATTTGTTTACATTCACGATTGTTTTCCGGTTATTGTCCTGGGCGAGAAAGTAAGCTAGCTAGCATTAGCTTACCCAACTCGCTACCGACAGCTCAAATCTTCTGCATTAAATTGAAAAGAATGAATTTTACCTTCTCGACTCCAAGTGCGTTTTGATGTCAATATGCCAACATTAAATCCTATTCCATAAATTACTTGTCGGTATTGTAACTTTTCTTTCGAAATATGTCACAGCCACTCGGGTTAGTCTTCGTCTATTATGGAGTGCTTGACACATTTGTGCAACGTGAGGCCTTTGCAGTAAGACTCCGCCCACTGCACGATGATTGGACAGTTTAATTTAGTATCGATGGTGTTATTGGTTATTGCGTTTGGAACAAGGAGTATCGAAGTGCACCGATCTGTCAGTGGCTTGCTGGCGGTTCACGTGGACGTCCATGTTACACAACCGAGTGACAACAAGCAAGGTGTGGGATGTCTAAATGGCACAGCACAGACTGAGCGCAGTGAAACTGTAGGGACCAGGGAAGCTGCCTGCATGCGGACTCACCCAAGAAATTATCAAATGACGGAAACATGTTGGTATACGGTCCAAAAGCTGCGAAGGCTTTCTGAATTTACAGATAATTTCTGGAATAGACAACAATGCCCACGTTGTATTTTTATGGAAGTCTCAATGACTGCCACCAGCTCACTGACTTGTTTGTGTTTGCATCTTGCATTCAGCAATGTTTGAGTTAAAAGCCGGGAGTAAGGTCAGGCAAAAAAGGAGTGTAGGTTCCGACCAGGAGGCATCAGAACATTTGTTCCGAGGTTGGAGTATATACTGATTATGCTCAGTCGTACAGTTACTGAGGATTGGTTTCTTATGTTTTAATTTAGTTATTTATCAAGTCCTTTTGGATTCCATTTTCTTTGGCAATTGCTATGGCACTCAAATACAAATTAATGCATGGTATAACATTGTAATGATGGATAGGTAGATTCATCCATTCATTCATCTGCCTTCACCGCTTTTATTCGTTGTAATATAGTTTACTAATCCTGGAGGAAAATGCAAATATTCACTGCTCAGACATTAAATGTACATAATAAATACTATATAGATAAACACCAGGCAAAAGTAGAAATACTGACAGCACAGGACAGGATATAGCACAAGACATATGCAACACTACAGAACATATACTACACTAACAGGACATTTATTACACTAACCGGACATACACCAGTCTAACAGAAGTACAAAGAGTATAATGTAAATAAAATAATAGACAGCAGGAGGCCCACCTGGTGGGAAAGGTACATCCTTACCCTGTAAGACAAGTCATCGTCCCAATGTCATTGTATACACCACAACACATTGGCCCCATTACACTGTATCACAGGCTAACATCCCATCTCCTCCCCTCCATTCAACCTTTTGCTTACCCCCCCTGCCACCCTTTTCTGAAGGAATCATTGTACCCCCTGATGGCACAGGGCACGAAAGAGGACCTCAGCTTCTCTGTTGAGGTGCTGTGTGACAGCAGTCTGCCACTGAAGGTACTCCTCTCCTGGGAGACGGTGGTGTGCAGAAGGTGGGTTGTGTTACTCTGGCTCTGGCTTTGGACATGGTCCTACTTTCCAAAACTCTCTTCACGGAGTCCAGGCTCTGACCGACCACTGAACCTGCTCAATGGACAAGTCTGTTAAGACTTTCCATGTCCCTTTTCCTGGCCCCACCTCCCCAACACACAATAGCATAGGCCAACTCGATGGAAATGACAGAGTAGTAGATGTTGTTGAAGGAAAACAGCCTCTTCAGGAAGTATATCCTCCTCTGCACCCTCTTGTTCACAGTCAATGTTGGATGACCAGTCCAGTTTGCTGTGTAACTGCAGTACTTTCAATTTCCAACCCCATCCGCCTCACTACTCCCTGAGGGGTAAACATCTTAAATCAAAATCTTTTACTACGGAAAATGAGTATACACATAGGCACACACATATGCAGACATGCACACAACCACACACGAAGGGCAAATCAGGACCAGGAATGAAAACAGGCCAAAAGCATGGAAAACATTGTGGCGATCAGTAAGACATTCTTGATTTCAAGAATGGAATTTTAAAAATTATCAATCAACAAATTGCCTTTTTAGGCATCAATAACAAAGGCTGGAGTATTTATGATGGTTAATCAAAAAACATTTTCTAACAATTTAACACATTTTTTAACATATTTTCCAAAACGTCCTTAAAAATCTAATCACCGCAGCAGACTGAAAACATCAATTCCATAAACAAAGCCAATTATTTTTTCAAAATTTTAAAAGTTGATTTAAGCAGTCATGCGCAACTACTCAAAACTATAACACAGTATTTTTAAATTTAAATTTTTATTCAGTTCTGACCTTTTTCTGTCATTACAGCAACACCTTTTACAATCAGCAACCTAGTATTTTCAATATTTTATGGGCAACTGACATATTTTCAAAATGATTTGGAAAACTTAAAGAAGTTAACATGCATATTGTGCACATGCATTTAAAAAAAAACTACCTTTTTTAATTCATTGAATTAATGCTAAATGCACACCTGTTGTGGTAAAGATATATTTCAGAAATGAGGTTGCTGATTTCGGTAACGATAAATCTATTAAGACTGTTGGTCAGAAATATTATTCCATTTTAATGTAGAAAATAATTTTTAATTAATCTTTTAATCCACTTGACGCAGTGGATAGCGCTTTTGCCGCACAACGAGGTGGTTCCGTGTTTGCGTCCCGCTCTGTGCGGAGTTTGCATGTTCTCCCCGTGTCTGCGTGGGTTCTTTCTGGATTCTCCAGCTTCCTCCGACCTCCAAAAACATGCACTTCAAGTTAATTGACTGGTCCCTAATTGACCGTAGGTGTGACTGTCTGCGTTTGTGTTTGTCAGTGAATATGTGTGGCTCTGCGGTGCACTGTCATTGTGCCTGCAGTGTCCCCTGCCTCGTGCCCCCAATTGGCTGGGATAGGCTGCAGAACCCCGCAACCCGCGATAGCGGATAAAGCGGGTCTAGAAGATGAATGAATCAATGAATGATTTAATCTATTTCATTACAGATACAAAAAAATATTTTTGGAAAAAACATGGCAAAAAAAAAAGAAAATTCTGCCCTCCTGCTTGTGTCAGGCAAAATACAAGTATGATTTGTCCATAGAATACACAGGTAATGTGGGCTGACAACACCACTCAGTCACCGCAAACTTCAGTACAGTATAGCGTTCTACACATGTTTCTCAAGTGTTTTGCCAAGATCTCGGGTAACACATAGAAGAGTCGAGCTGACAATGTGGCAGAACCTGGACTCAGCATTGGGACAAGGTGAGCCCATGTGGCTGTGGCATCATGCTGCAGACACGCTGAGAATGGTGTAAGACAAAGAACTCCAGTATGGATAGTGACCTGCTGATTACCACCTCCAAACTTAGTTTCTTTTATTTCCCTAGTGTATTTGCAAGCAAAGTGCTTGCTGTAGTCTACATGTGACAATTATGTCTTTTTGGGTCAGGGTCTTTCTCAAGCTCCTCTGTCTGTCAAAATGGTGCCTAATATTGTATACATGTCTGGAGAATATTGGGAGATGGTCCTGAGTGAGTTCCACCACCTATATTTCCTTTGAGGTAGATGTTTTAGGAAATGAAGTTTGGAAATAGTTATCTGGATCCTGCCTAGAGTTTCTTTCTCAGTGAGGGAGCTTTTCCCCACCGCTGTCACTTATGCTTCCTCTGGATGGTTGTTGGGTTTCGCAGTCCGTAAAAGTGCTCCAAAATGTCTGTTGATGTGATTAAGCACTTCAGAAATATAAATTAAAGTTGACTGATTGATTTACATGTAGAGGCTGGTCTCTTAGGGGAGCTTATGAATTATTACTTTCGATTCATTATCGTCCTTGCTCACTGGAGTGATATCCAGGTCAGCTTTTAGCTTTTTCTTTGTTGTAGTACCATTTTGAGTTTTCCCTTATTTTCTTTTTCTCACATTGTTTTTTGTCAGTTTTTTTGAAAGGACAGTTTTGCTTTCATTTTTGACATTTGTAAATGAAAAGGAAGTGGGACATGAAATGAATGTCTCAAAATATGCGACAAGTCCTGGATTACGTCAGACCTACAGGATATAAAAGATTGACAAACTGTGTGTCTGTGTGTGTGTGTGTGTGTGTGTGTCTGTGTGTGTGTGTGTGTGTGTGTGTGTGTGTGCGCGCCTCTTTACATTTCAAGATACTGACTTTCAATAAACATTGTATAAGCTGAGGGTATTCTGTACATTCATCACAAATGTTACCTGGAGACCCCCAGGAACTTCCTGAAGGACCCCAGACATTATGTTGGGAACTACTGCTATAGACTGTAATAGGCTATAAATATACCAATTACTCTTTCTGTAATCTCTCCAATTCCTGAACTCCCTCGTTCCCTCCTTCTGTACTCTTCCAGAAGTTCTGGGTCATTGTAGATCTTTTGTCTGAAATTGGACAGTCGAGCCTTTAATAAAGCTTTCTTTTTGTCACTTGCTGACAGTCTGCAATCAAACAGGACATAAAGGAAAGTGTCAAAGTTGTAACACACAAGATAAACACACACAGATATGTGTGTGTGTGTGTGTGTGTGTGCGTGTGTGTGTGTGTGTGTGTGTGTGTGTGTACATAAATACGGATCATACGGAAGTCATTATACAGTTACAACAACTGTCACATGGTTTACCCCGCCTCACGCCCTTTGTCATCTGGGTTAGGTTCCAGCTCCCCATGACCCGCGTAAGCGGATGCAGCAGGTAAGAAAATGAATGAATGAATGAATAAATGAATCATGTGATGTCTTCCTTGTTATTTGTGTAGGCTGCTCCTGTCCTTCCTTTCCTCTACTCCTTGTCCTCTGGATGACATTTTGTGAACACAAAAGTATAACTGTGAAAAAATTAGGCAAGAATTTCTTAGATTGAAGTCACTAAGTGCTACTATGAACAAATCAAAATGTAATATAAATATTGTAGATATATAGATCAAATTGTTTCATGTCGTGAGCATCAAGAAGCTACTGGGTGCACATGCAGTTTACTGTAATGTAACACAGAAAGATTAAAAAAACCCTCCATTACCGCTTTTTTACAAGCAGTGTCTGTGATAGAGCAGTAACGTAATGCTGCTGTCTCAAACACCTCGCCATCAATTCAATTATGTCAAGCTTATGTACAGCAGTTGAGTTTCTTGGACAGCCAGATTGACTGTGTTTAATTTAAAAGCTGCACCATATGGCTTTCTTCTCATGTTTTCAATCATAAAAGGTGTGCGTACTGTGCAAAATGTCTGCACAAAACACACTCAAACAACAGTAGTGTCTTCTTCAACCTTGTTGTCTTGCTCTTGTGCTTCCTGTTAGGGCAGCCCCTGGAGGCCTTTAGTACGTACAAATCTGTATATTAGCCACATTATTGTTCACGGGTTGAAAGCGTGTGGAAAAAGCAGCGATTTATATGCGATATATATGAATTTTTGTTAATCTAGACCAACTTGATTCATACTATTTACTACTGAGGAACCTCTAGTTTGGAGACAAATTTTCCAAACTGGGAGGCGCCAGCCTGCAGTGCGTCTGCTCGATCATCCAGTTCAGACAGTTTCTGGTCCTGCTCCAGTATTTTGTCGACATTACCATGCATAATATCCACCACCTATGAAACAAAAACAAAAACAAAAAACGGCTCAACACTTTATTAAATCACATTATTATCAACATGTTTGCTAATTGTGTTGGATTTAAATGTTTCTGACATTGAAGATCAAACAATCACTAAAAATAGATTAATTAAAAAATTGTAGCTACTTCAATATACAGTATATTGTACATATAGCATGATGAAATCAATAGATTACATGCCAAATGGCTTCTAATATTAGCTATGAGAAACAATGAACATCACACCTCACAAAGTACAAAGAATTTTGTTGACATGTAATACCACAGAATAAACATAACCTATGTAGTCTACTGATCTACAAACCCTTCTGTAGCCCCTCCTCTAAAAAAGTTGCAGGGAGGAGAGAGCTAGAGAGCTGTGTGTAGGCCCATAGACCTTATGTAACCCCTTTTATTATATAATCTTTTGACAGCCAATCAGAGGCTCTGAGTGCTGCTAAAGTTTAGGTTCTGAGCAGGAGGAGCAATCAAGAACGCCATAACTGAAAAAGTGAGATGGAAAACCATGAAGTCAATGAAGAATGAAACCACACAATGAGCCAGACTTTGCATTCTTTTTTTTCCTGGTGGCCTTACTGAGATAGTTTTGAATATCATTGAAACTGGGGAAGAAATGGTCTTCAATGAATATTCTCTGACATGTGAAATGACATGAGAAGGAAAACCTATAGATTTCCTAATGTGGTAATCCACATGCTGCTTCCAATGGTTATGTAAGTCTGCCAGGGACAGATATTTATATTGAGTCATTTAGCAGATGATTTTATCAAAGCCACTTACAGACCTTTTATAATTTTTAAGATATTTCATCTAATTTTTAAATTCAATGAACGCATGTATATAGCAATAAGGATTTTGTGTTTTTCTTATATTTTACAGAGCTTTCCAACTCTTTGTAACCTGGGTTGTAAGAGTTCAATATCTTCTTAACTTGTGATGACTCTATTACGGGCTGAGTTAAATGGTCTCATATGCAGTGCTATAAATAAAAGAGCAAATAAATAAGTAAGCATATTTGTCATATTAGTGCAAATCTGACCTGTAAATGTATCTGTGGTGTCCCAAAGTATGGCTCGTATCCCAGATTTTGCCTGTATGTTGAACAGCGCAACGGCTTGTATCTCAAATGACTACTGACTACTGCCTCACTTCGTGCCTTTTCTCAGTTTCAGGATCGCTCAACTCAAGAGAGGTTACACATGTTACACACATTCAGTTGTTGACAAAAAAACACTGTACATTATATAAATTAGCTAAATTATGGAAATTTACTTCATATAACAAACGTGTTTGATCATTTTAATGGCGACATAGAGAGATAGCATTATGGTCTCACTGCATAGCATGCCAGCACAGCTAGCCTAGCTATTGTGCAATCCATGGTGAGGCTCGGCTGGCTGGTCCCTCATCGCAGGTGTCGGCTCCGTATTTCAGTGGTAAATGTGAAAATTCAGTGATTTTGAGTAAAAATAACCCAAAATTTGTGATGTCACTTTTTTCTTTCATGATGGCAGGTCAGGCACAGCCTCCCCTGCCTCCCCTGACCGCACGTCACTGACTACTGTTTAAGGCACTTTAATTGTTTTTTTTAAGAAATATATCTTACCTCATCTACTTGGGCCTTGGTCTGTTGGTGGCGCTGGTTGCTAAACCCTGCACCAGAACCTTCTGCACCAATGGCTGACCTGGTGAAATAATGAAAGTCGTCCATGCATTGACCATTTATGCAGATTTTCTTTAAAAACCATCTTATATATCACATGTCTGTTCTTGATGATTACCAAACAGCAAAACATATTTGCAGAAATGGACTGTTGTCACAGACAGTTATGCATTAAAATACATACAACAAATCTACTGGTGATTACCGATCTGTGTCTTTGTAAGTTAACATTAGGAAATACTGTAGTAGAGTACACAGTCTGATATTCAGTTTTCATCAACTTACAAGCCTTTTCCTCTGTGACAATGGTGCATTTTGTGTGGCAGCATTCATTACCTTGGTAAAACATAATTTAGGCTAACCCACTTTTTAAGTGTTTCTATACATCTGGTAGGACTGCACTGTTATGGCGAATTCAACATCATGTTGTCAATCCTGTGAAACATTTGTCACTGTAACCTTTGTGCAGTAACTGAGCCCATGCAAGATGTTATGACTGCTCCAACGGCGCTTAAATCATAAAACTGACCAGAAACAACCCTTGAAAAGAATAACAAAATGAACATTGACAAAATTTGGACTCTTCTCAATAACTGACAAAGAGGTGTGCAAAGATGCATGCCTATTGGACTAAATGGATGGATTAAAACAACAATGTAACAAAATAAAATAACTGAAATTGATTTGTGACATGCAAAGTATGAATTGGTTGACAATGTGCTGCAATGAGAGAGATCTTGTTGATTTAGGGGACGGGAACCTTACACAAGCCAATGGCTTCTACCCGTCAACCCTTTTTTTTCTTTTTGGATGTTGTTGCTGATGAAAGTAAAATCTGTTGCAATAACATGTCTGGAAAGAAGAAAATGAACTTAATAAATAAATAAATAAATAAATAAATATGTACTCATTTAAAATCTCTGAGACAATTCAGCAATGAACTTGATACTTCAAACTAATGCTTTACTGCTAGCAAAAATCTAGATTCTTTTTTTTTTCTGAAGACTGGCACGGATACGAACAGATAAGCAATTCAATGAGTCTCGGAACTCACACATGGAGGCTGTCAGCCAATAGCATGCGTAAACGGTATCACATAACTATCTACTACAAATCCTCAATGTAGTGAAGCCGAGCATCTTTAAGCGCAAATAAGCCAAGGATTACTGTATTCTTTTCAGGAAAATGGGAATAATAGAGATTATTTAAAATTATTTTATAATTTATAATCTTAAAATATATTTTTTAATATTAATTTTTGGAGAAATAGCATAAAATCTACATTGTCATAAAATCAATAATCACAAAAACATGCTATTTTCCCAGCTTATTTGGTAGCTATTTTACACCAAGTATCAATACTTATCCTCTTTCCTACAGTACCAGAAGGCAGCACAACAACCAACAGCACTAACGGTTTCGACTTAACAGGCACCAAAACTCAAGATTACAAGACACAAGAGACGACATTGACTTTCACTTATTTTTCTTTTTACAATGTAAGTCGATTATGTTTCTACCACAAGTTTTCTAAGCTAAGTTGATGAAAACTAAAATTCAGACTGTTTACTCCACTACAGTGTTTCCTTCTGTTAACTTATAAAGTCAACGATCGATAATCACCAGTTAATTTGTTGTATGTATTTTAATACATAAATGTATGTGACAACAGTATATTTTTGGAAATTTGTTTTGCTGTTTGGTAATGACCAAGAACAGACATTTGTCGTCTATGCGTAAGTGACCAATGCATAGACGACTTTCATTATTTCATCAGGTCAGCCATTGGTGCAGAACATTCTGGTGCAGTGTTTAGCAACTGGTGCCTGTAACAGACCAAGGCCGAAGTAGATGAAGTAAGATATATTTCAGATTTTTGTCTAAAACCCAATTAAAGTGCCATATACAGTAGCGCCTCAAGATACAAGCTGCTCATCATACATGTCATTTGAGATACAAGCCGTTGCGCTGTCCATATTTTTGTTCAACATACGAGCATAATCTGGGAAATGAGCTGTGCCTTGGGACACTAACAAAGGATTAAAAATTAGTTTACCTTTTTTAAATGGGGAAATATTGCTTAACTTACAAGCTGAGTCACAGAACAGATTAAACTCGTATGTGGAGGTACTACTGTATTTATTTTCAGACTTTCCGACATTCACCAAATCCCACAAATACATTTACAGTTCGTGTATGCCCTAACATGAGAAATATGTCTACTTATATATTTATTATTTACAGCATTTGAATAAGAGACCATTTAACTCTGCACCATAATACAGTCCATCGCAACTTAAGAGGATACTGGACTCTTACAGCCCAGGTTACAAAGAGTTGGAGAGCTCCTTCAAACATAAAAACATAATGATTTGCAAATCCTTTTTGCTATACTATATATATTCATCGAATTTAAAAGTGAGATGAAATATTTATGAAATTATAAAGGGTCTGTAAGTGGCTTTTTGAATAAAAGCGTCTGCTAAATGACTCTAGCAGAGACTTACATAACCATTGGAAGCAGCATTTGAATTACCACATTGTAAAATCAATAGATCTTCCTCCACATGTCATTTCACATGTCAGAGAATATTCAGTGAAGACCATTTCTTCCCCAGTTTCAATGATACTCAAAACTATCTCAGTAAGGCCACCAGGAAAAAAAGAATGCAAAGTCTGGCTCATTGTGTGGTTTAACTCTTCATTGACAATGATAATCTATCTCTCTTTTTCACTTATGGCGATCATGATTGCTCCTCCGGCTCAGAACTTAAACATTAGCATCACTCAAAGCCTCTGATTGGCTGTCAGAAGATTACATAATCAAAAGGGTTACATAAGGTCTATGGGCCTACACACAGCTCTCCCGCTCTCTCCACCCTGCAGATTTTTTAGAGGAGGTGCTACAGAAGGGTTTGTAGATCAGTAGACCTCATAAGTTATGTTTATTCTGTGGTATTATGTCCACAAAGTTCTTGTACTTTGTGACGTGTGATGTCCATTGTTTTTTGTTTAGCTAATAAAAACAATAGACATCACATTGATGTCATCATTCTATATGTACAATATATATATTGAAGTGGTAAAAATTGTAATTAATCTGTTTTTAACAATTGCCTGATCTTCAATGTCAGAAACATTGAAATCCGATACAATGAGCAAATATGTTGATAATAATCAGCTTTAACAAAGTGTTGTGCCATTTATGTTTTTTGTTTTGTTTCATAGGTGGTGGATATTATACGTGTTAATGTCGGAAAAGTACTGGAGCGGGACCAGAAACTGTCTGAACTTGATGATCGAGCAGAAGCACTGCAGGCTGGAGCCTCCCAGTTTGAGACTAGTGCTGATAAGCTGATGCGGAAGTACCGGTGGGAGAACTGCAAGGTGCCTAAAGACTAATGTCCATAAAAAAAGAACCTGGTTTACACCCTTTAAATATAAAGTGCTAGAATTTGTCTCCATACTAGAGGTCCCTCACTAGTAAATCCTATGGATCAAATTGGTTTTGATAAACATAAATTGTGGCATATAAGTCTCTGCTTTTTTTTAACGCACTTTCAACCCTAAGCTTAAAAAATAATATATAAAGGCTTAAATACAGATTTTTACAGTCCAAAGGCCTCCAGGGGCAGGAAGGAAGTACAGGAGCGAGGCAACAGGGTTGAAGAGATAGAAGAAGACACACTGTAGTTTGAATGTGGTTTGTACAAACATTTTGCACAGTATGCACACCCCTTATGGTGGAAAACATGTGTATAGAAAGCCATATGGTGCAGCTTTTAAATTAAACACAATCAATCTGGCTGTTGAACTAAGAAACAGAACTTCTGCACATAAGCTTGACATAATTGAATTGATGGCGAGGTGTTGGAGACAGCAGCATTATTTACTGCTTTGTTACAGGCACTGCTTGTAAAGAAGCGGTTTTTAAAACAATCTTTCTATGTTACATTACAGTAAACTTCATGTGCACCCAGTAGCTTCTTGACATGAAACAGCCACAAACAGTGGCGGGCCGGCCATTTCATACCTGGGCCTTCAGTGGTGTTCTCTTTAGTCAAACGTGAATAAATACATCCCACAATACTGTAAACGGCTCCCACCGCTGCCACCAATGTAGCGTTCAGGACTGAGGTGTTTATAACTTCTCTCAAATGGGACAAAAACTGGCATCAGCCCAATTCCTTTTATAATCACTGGCACAAAGAACCCTGCGGCCACCGCTTTTACAGGCGTCACACAACTACGTCACAGAACAAAACTGACCGAAATGGCAATCATTTCTGACATGAGCTTGGAAACAAAATACAGACATACGCTAACACACTACTAGATGTTGCATCACCTCTATCATGTATCAAGAAGGCTATTTTCCAGCAGGGACACAAGTCTCTGTGTATTTCCACTTCAATCACACAGCTGCGCAAGTGCATCACATTATTTACACACATTAAAGAAGAGCAAGATTTTTTTCATTTTTAGAATATTTGTCATTTTATTTCGTCATAATTGATTTGATATAAATAAAATTGAATTAGAAGAACATTAACTATGAAATGCTTGTACTCACCGAATGGTGAAATGGCTTATTTAAACACAAAATCCATTGTCCTTTCTTTCCTCAAGAACACTCCGTTAGCTAGAAAAGGTTATCAAGTTCAGGTTAGCTATAGCAGGTCAACTAGAACAGGTTAGCTCGTTCAGAGACCAGACCCTCGTCTCACTAGAACTTCGCTTTAATAGCATCTGCATATCGCCGCCTTCTCAGAGTGAGTATCCAGTCGCAGGACACGTACATATTAGGACAGCATGGGCTAGCTAGCAAGTCTTAGAAGTGCAACTCGTCATCTGATTGGCTATCGCATCTATCTATTAACCATGTGTTCCCGTTCAATCACAGTGCAAGGAGACCTGCATTCTTGATTTTGAAGGTCCTGGGCAGATTTCATTCAACCTCGCAACACAAGCTAGCTGAATTCTGATTGGATAAAACCTCTCTAAACTAAAAATCGAACACTGACCCAGTGTTGGCCTATGTCATATTATATCCCAATGTATAATTATATATTTAATTTATACATATATTTGAATATATTTATTTTAAGAAAATCCATTAAAATATAATTATCTTTTATGATAAATATTATCATGATTTCTGGTTATGTAAGACTGTCTGTCCACCACTGCCCACAAATATTCAAATTAGGACAGAATTGAATCAAATAAAAGCTGATTCCATCTTCCAAGTAATGTGAGTGAATTTGTTGTATCTATTACAGAGGTGGAGCACGTTATAGCAGTCATTGTGATCACCATCATCATTATTGGTAAGTATCAAACCTGTTGTTTAAGAAGCTGGTCTTTGAGAGTTTTTTAACAGGGCTGATCATCGCCTTTGATAGTAAGTATAACCCAGTCTATACTTAATTCACAGAGAATTAAGTTTGATCTGGGTTGTTGGCATTTACACCCAGATGTACTATAGTAGTTACAATACATTTTGATGTGTTCATAGTAGCACTTAGTGACTTCAATCTAAAAAGTTCTTGCCTACTTCTTTCACGGTTTGGTCTTTGAATTCATAAAACGTCATCAAGAGGACAAGGAGTGGAGGAAACGAAGGAGAGGAGCAGCCTACACAAATAACAAGGAAGACATCACATGACATTTGGCTACTGAACGCCACATCGTTTTCCCTGTTCTTTGGGTTGTGCGGGTGTGTGCATGTTGGTATATGTGTGTGCATATGTGTGTACCCATTTTCCTCAGTAAAAATTTTTGATGAGATATATACCCTTCACTACAACGTCATACCATACATTAAACTTGTATTTGAAAGCCATAGCAATTGGCAAAGAAAATGGAATCAAGCATCTGAAAGGACTTGATAAATAACTAAATTAAAACGTAAAAAATGCTCCTCATCATATATTTACGATTTATATTTCTTAATCATTAATTTGTGTGCCAGGCAGTGACAATATCAAGGGAGGCACGGTCTCGTCTGCCAACATGAAAAAAAAAGGAAAATGGAAGAAATAAATGAAATGGTTATATTCATTTAGTGATGTGTATTATAAAGTTCTTTTCCGTTTAACGTCACCAATTTTAGATTATTTTTACTCAGAATCGCTGAATTTTCACATTCACCACTGAAATACTGACAAGAGACCTGTGGTGAGGCACCAGCCAGCCGACCCTCATCATGGATTGTGCAATGCTCGGCTAGCTGTGCTGGTATGCTATACAGTGAGACCGTAATGCTATCTCTCCACATGCTGCTATTAAAATGTTCAAACATGTTTGTTATTTGAACTAAATTTCGATAGTTTAGCTAATGTATATAATGTACAGTTTTTTTTTCGGTCAACAACTGTATGTGTAACGTCTTTCTTGGGTTGAGCGATCCTAAAATGGTTGGGAAGAGGCACCAAATGAGGCACACAATTCTCCTGCCACATGGTAGGGGGCGCTGTTCATCCCAATGATTCTACTTGGGACTCCTTGGCCGCAGAATAAGTGACAGCCAGCTACAATCTATTGGCAGCATGTTGCTCCAACTAGTGATGACTGTTCCAGCTACCATAGCCTCGGTGGAGCGGTCATTCTCAGTACTGAAAAGACTGGAAACATACCGTCGGAACACGACTCAAGGATGTATGATCAAGGATGACTTTCTTCACTGGCAGTGATCTCGAATGAGACAGCCTTTTAAAACTGAAGGAAGATAAGGAAAATTCCTACAAACAAGTTATCGATGCTTTTGTTCAGGAGGAGCTGAGCATGGACTTCATTTATATATAAACACAACACATAAACAAACATAGTTAACAACATAATGTTTTTTTAATCAAATGTGTTTATGTTTCACAGTTTGTATGTGTAAATAATTGTGCTGTGAGACTTTAAACATAACCCACTCACTGTTGCTAATTAAATGATGACTAAGCTTCACTGTAGGTTCATATGTTTGTAAATCTGATTATGATGAAGTCAGTGCCTCACCAGCCATGAACCTCACCGCACGTCACTGGCAACAACATACTTCAGCTACAGGAGCAGCAGCGTGTATATATTTTTTAATTCTGTAAATGGTCTGAAAAAAAATATTGTCTTCTGTGTTATTTTTATGTGTACATCAGCCTCATAAGAGGGCTGCAACTCCACTAATGCATGCATGGGTTTGAATATTTTTTTGTGAACAGTTTTTGTAACGTGCATATGCCAATATACTCTTTTATTTAAATAAAATTAGAAACTTTAAATAGGTTTCTTTTTTTAACAAATGTTGGTATAAATGAGAGCACCTTTATGTGTGTGAAAAGAGCACTAGGTTGGTGATAAAACAAGTGAGCAGTCGAATGGCCACTTGATATTTACTGTACAATATCAAACTGTCACGGTTTGTTGTTGGTGATCTCTTGCTCTGCTGTGCTGGGGTGTGGCAGGAGGAGCGGCCGAACACGCGGGTAGAGCCCCGTCTCCACACCAGTGGTTCTTCTCAACACCCGGCCTTGATCAGGCTGATTAGCCTGAGGCTTTTTAAACCTGGCTCTTTTGGTTCTGTGCCAGACTGTTTTATACTCATGCCCTTGTCTCCAGGTTTTTGGAATTCTTTCTTGAGACTTCTTGTGTTTCCCAGATTTTTGTGTTGCCTGAATAAAATATGGAGAAAACTTCTCTGCCAGTGTCCTGCGTTTGGGTCCAAATTTGGATTTTGAAATCAAACATAATGAAAAAAAGGAGGTACTCCCTTGGGATGATGGAATAGTCTGACCTGCGTGAACAATGTTTTTATACTTCATTCTCAGCTGCTGCCATGTGTTTCTACCCTGTGGGATTGCACCTCAATAAAATAAATTAATAGACTACCATTCAAGCCATTTTCCCTGTAATTTTATTTTGATTTCAGCAGACTACATTTAAACTGACACACTGACTTCCACACCATCTCCCTCTTCTTTGCTGCCAGAGTGCTGTTCCTCTTTCTTGCAAAAATGTACTCAAAGTCTTCACATGCATAGAATCTGTACTTTGACTGTCGTGAAGTCCATGAACTTCTTGTCTGTTGTCATGGTGACTCGTCAAATCGGGACTCCATTGATTTAGCCCCTGCTAAACTGTGGGTCAACTTATCCTGAGTTGCTACAACTAACCATGAGCAGCAGTGCGAGCCGGTGTTTGTTCAGCGGAAAACAGAGACTGCGACTGCTGCGCTCCTTGAGAGGAGGTTATCTCCCCTTGTGTGCTGGTGTCATCGTTCCTGCTTGGAATGCATGAAGAGAATCTATACTTTATGAACTTATTAAAAGGACTGCGCATCTGTTCAAGTCATATTACAGATGTTTTTGTTGGATTGTATCCTGTCACTTTCGGTTTGTGGTGGTTTTTGTAGTCTATTGCTACCATTTTCACTGTGATATTTGGGTGTAGAGGTGTTTTGATGTATAACCCTGTGTAAAAGTCCACACCAGGGAGTCAAGGGGAGCCATGCCACTGTACTGTGGAAAGGAGCAGCTTACTGGGACTTAGTGATACTGTAGTCATGCCCCTGCCATTCACTCCATGCTTCTCACATGTAGACCCCCCACTTCAGAACATGGCCAATTCCGTTTGGGGATCATCTCCTGGCCAGCTTGCTGAGCTGGTGAGGTTGCTTGGAGCTGAGATTGGTGAATCCATTAAAGTTAGCTTACAGCCACAGTTACAGCTGACCAAACACCTGTGGTGATCTGATGGATGTCAGAATATTTCTCATTCAGATCATTGTGGTACCACTGTCATTGATGCAGTTAATTTGTGTTATAATCCCATATCAATACTCTGTCTTACTTTAGGGAGGATAGCTTAGATAAGTACTGTCTTTTGGAGTCGTCGGAGTTGATGTCAAATTATTCTGAAAAACATGGTTATAGTGGTTGGTGAGGTTGTGGTAAGCAAAACTGACAGAACAATTCCTTGTCAGTAAAGGTGGACCCACTACTGATCTCAGTCATGTATGTTCACAACAGTCCTGATATGGAACTAGCTTTGATTTTTTAAATTAAGCCCCCTCGTGAGTGGTCCGCTTAGGTAGTGCAGGAACACTTGGATAATAACAGAAAGGTGCAGAAATTTTGTGGGACTCAGTACAGACAAGTAGAGGCTGAGATTGGTCTAGCCGCTAGACCAAGGCAGAGAGGGACAGGTTGTGATGCTCATGTGGGTGGGTATTTCACACCTGACATTAGGGTTAAATCAGCCCAGCCCAGTTTTTTTGATGGGAGTCATACTTTAGTTTACAAAGTTTTGGACTTACTGGAGCAGACCCAATCTAGTGATGTTCAGATATGCAGGAGAGAAAAACCAGTGTGGGTGATCCATTGGTTGTTTGTCCTCCCCTCTTGTCTCTTGAGAAGAGAAACCTTCATTTATTGTTATAGATGTAAAAAGAAACAAACAAATAAATAATACGATCCAGGTTTGTCATTTAAGTTCAATTAGTTTTATTCAAGGAAAAAGGCCAGAGTAGAATTGCACTTGTTTTCACTTGGATTCCCAGTAGATACAGAGCAAGAACAGACAGTTGGTGGGTTTCAAATTTCAGGTATGGAAGAAATACTCTGAAGAGATTCCCAAAGAAAGGCTGAACTATGAAAGTATTTGGAGAGCCTTGAGAGTTACTACACAATTAGCAGGCTGCAGTTTTGTTATTTACTACAAAAAGTCTAAAGCTCCAGTACTACTTAGTTTTCCATTCTGAGCATAGTGTAATGCATGCACTGAGGATACATATTTTTGATGGACTATTCTAATATTTTGCACCACTAACAATTCTGATTAAAGAAAATTCAAAACAAAACAAATGTTTAAGGTGTATATAGGATAGAAGAGCCAGGAATGCAATCATCCAGTGTTACAATGTTATCCCACTGTCAAAGCCAGACAAAAATTTCCTCT
The DNA here is from genome assembly GCF_040054535.1 of Antennarius striatus. Lineage (NCBI taxonomy): Eukaryota > Metazoa > Chordata > Actinopteri > Lophiiformes > Antennariidae > Antennarius > Antennarius striatus. Next base: position 15,824,650 of record NC_090780.1, on the reverse strand, counting down.
TCTCAAGCACGTGTGATGCTCAGCAGCAGTGAGCACCTATACAAAAAATAATTTAGTCTACTTAAGGTTAGTTCTACATAAAATAGATTGCAAAAATATATTGCTGGAAGAAAAAACAAATATACTCAAAAAGTAGTTTGCATTGATTAGATGTGTGCCTAAACAGAAGTTTAGGTGAATAAGGAAGCAGACTTTTTTTGGTTGCTCAGATCAGCTAGAAGGCACAATATTATTGGCTTGTGATATATGATCACACTGATGTGGCTATGTTTTCGATGTCCTCCATTTGAAAAGTTTAATCTTCTGCTTAATCTCACTAATTGAACATCAGCTACATTTAGGGGTGGCAGTGGCTCAGTGGTAGAGCGGGTGGTTGAGCAGGTCGTCTAATGTTTCAAGATTGGCGGTTCAATTCCCACTCTCACCCAGTCACTTTGGAGTGTGAGCTGACAGAGGGCGGTGTCAGCTCACCTCCCGAGCCCTGCCGAGGCACCCTTAAGCAAGGCACCGTCCCCTTTACAAGTTGCTCAATGGAGGCGCACCATGAAGGAGCTGCATGCTACTCTACCTCCCCTTCCCTGCATGCCTACAAGCCCCTCGTGTGTATTTGTGTGTTACGGGCCTGTACACACTGTATATGAACCTAATAACCTGTGTGTAGAGTGGATTCTGTATTTACCTTCAGGGATTAAAACAGTTAATAAAATGTTTTTCAAAAATTAAATAGAAAAAATTTGTTTGCAGATAAGTCAGGTCACTTGAGCTGACCCATTTTTCCTGAAGCCATGGTTTTACTTCTTTTAGTTTTACTAACTCATGTTCAAATTTAACCATGAAATTATCACTAAAATGATAAAATCGAAAACAGCACTAGCATTGATGATAAAATGTAATATAACGTTTGTGATACCATTTACATGCCATTCTACGAGTTGACAGTGGAATGGCATGTAAATAGAAAGACCATCAGATGTGTGTTCGGGGGAATAGACTTTAACAGTAGCTGTATTATACATTAAATGTTTTGAACTGGACAGTCCATAATGATGATGTTATAGGGATGCACAATACACATTAGTAGAGAAAAATTGACTGCCCTATAAGGCCAAAAATTGGTATTAACTTTGAAACTACAACTGATAAATAAAGCTAAATTGCAATTCCTGGCTTACAAAGAACATATAAACACAATACAGTAGGTGGTAGCCGGAACATTTAAAGTTGGTTTGCAGACAGTCAAAAAAGAAAGATGAACAATCGAGCCACGGCCTTGACTAAAGATTCAAACATATCTTCACTGTAGTATTTTTTTTACCTTCATGTGTGTATAAACTAGAAATTAAAACGAAATAATTGGCTATATCAGCCTTGAGTAGCAGACAACTGACACTTATCATTGCTGACAGAAAAAAATCCATACGGTAAATCTGTAAAATGTGTCATGTTCAGAAAATACCTGGGGGTGGTCAACGGCCCAAGGGTCACGCTTTGACCAAAAATGATAACGAGTAACTAAAACAGCACATTTTTAAGGCACATTTCTCTGCCTGGCACACATATCATTAAGAAATATAAAATGTAAATATATGATGAGGAGCCTTTACAACTTCCTTGTCCTGAGGTTGAAATATTTACTGTATATGCTTTATCATACAGTTACTGAGGACTAGTTTCATTTTACGTTTTAATTTAGTTATTTATCAAGTCCTTTCAGATGCTTGATTCCATTTTCTTTGGCAATTGCTATGGCACTCAAATACAAGTTTAATGTATGACATGGTAATGAAGGATAAATATCTCATATCAAAATCTTTTACTGAGGAAAATGGGTACACACATATGAACACACATATACCGACATGCACACACCCACACACATGAAGGACAAATCAGGACCAGGAATGAAGTCAACCCACAGAACAGGAAAACGATGTAGCGCTCAGTAGACAAGTATCATGTGATGTCTTCCTTGTTATTTGTGTAGGCTTCATTTCCTCCACTCCTTGTCCTCTTGATGACGTTTTATGAATTCAAAGACCAAACTGTGAAAGAAGTAGGCAAGAACTTTTTAGATTGAAGTCACTAAGTGATACTATGAACAATCACAATGTAATGTAAATAGAGTACATCTGGGTGTAAATGCCAACAACCCAGATCAAACTTAATTCTCTGTGAATTAAGTATAGACTGGGTTATACATACTATCAAAGACCATGATCAGCCCTGTAAAAGCTCTCAAAGACCAGCTTCTTAAACAACAGGTTTGATACTTACCAATAATGATGATGATGATGATCACAATAACAGCTATAAGGATGGCCCACATCTGCAATAGATACAACAAATTTACTGACATTACTTGGAAGATGGAATCAACTTTTATTTGATTCAATTCTGTCATAAATTAAATATTTGTGGCTATGTTTCATGTCTTTAACATTAAGAAGCTACTGGGTGCACATGAAGTTTACTATAATGTAACACAGAAAGATAACAAAAAAACTTCATTACCGCTTTTTTACAAGCAGTGCCTGTAGCATAGCAGTAAAATAATTCTGCAGTCTCCAACACCTCGCCATCAATTCAGTTATTTCAAACTTACGCGCAGCAGTTCTGTTTCTTACTTTAACAGCCAGATTGTGTTTAATTTAAAATCTGCACCATATGGCATTCTTTGCATGTTTTCCACCATACGGTGTGTGCACACTGTACAAAAAGTCTGTACAAAACACACTTAAACTACAGTGTGTCCTCTTCCATCTCTTCAACCCTGTTGCCTCGCTCTTATTCTTCCTTCCTGCCACTGGAGGCCTTCAGCACGTAAAAATCTGTATATTAGCCACATTTACATTTAAGCAGCAGGGTTGAAAACGCACCAAAGAAGCAGTTACTTATGCCAGAATTTATGTTAATCAAAACCAATTTGATTGATTACATTTACTATTGAGGGACCTTTAGTATAAAACAAATTCTAGGTGTTAATACTTAAAGGGAGGAAACCAAGTTCTAGTTTTAAAAACAATATAGTCTTTAGGCACCTTGCAGTTCTTCCACCAGTACTTCCTCTTCAGCTTAGCAGCACTAGTCTCAAACTGGGAGGCTCCAGCCTGCAGTGCGTCTGCTCGATCATCCAGTTCAGACAGTTTCTGGTCCCGCTCCAGTACTTTGTCGACATTAACACGCATAATATCCACCACCTATGAAACAATAAAAAGCATGTTTGCTCATTGTGTCGAATTTGAATGCTTCTGACAATCCCTCATTGCAGATCAACTAATCACTAGAAATACATTAATTAAAAAATTGTAACCACTTCAATATACACTCCTCAAAAAAAGTAAAGGAACACTCTGAGTATAATAACCTATCAGTCAAACTTCTTGGATATTGATCTGGTCAGTTACGTAACAGAGGGGGGTGTTAATCAAGTTTCAGCTGCTTTGTTGTTAATGAAATCAATAACAGGTGCATCAGAGGGGCAACAATGAGACGGCCCCCAAAACAGGAATGGTTTTCCAGGTTGAGGCCACTGATTTTCCCTCCTCATTTCTTTTGGCTGATTTTTACTGAGTGACTTTCTACTGCTGTAGTTTTTCATTTGGCTTGGATCAACATCTCTGTTGGTAGCATGGGGCGGTACCTGGACACTACAGAAGGTTGGAAGAGTAGTCCAGCTCCTCCAGAATTGCACATCAATATGTGATGTTATTGCTGTGTCTCCCAGCACAGTTTCAAGAGCATGGAGGAAATTCCAGGAGAGAGCTGGTTACTCTAGGAGAGCTGGACAGGAGCATAGACGGTCCTCAAACTCTCAGCAGGATCAGTATCTGCTCCACTATGCAAGGAGGAACAGGATGAGCACTGCCAGAGCCCTACAAAATGACCTCATGCAGGCCACTGGTGTGAATGTTTCTGACCAAACAATCACTAACAGGCTCCATGAGGGTGGCCTGAGGGCCCGACGTCCTGTAGTGGGCTTCTGTGCTCACTGCCCAGCATCTGACTACTTTTGTTTAAATAATTATTTCACACTTTTTGTAAATCCTATAAACTTAATTTCACTTCTCAAACACCACTGTGTTCATCTGCTATATATTTAACTGAAAATGTTGATCCAAACCACCAGTGATTTATGAAGGAAAATCTGGAAAATTATTAGGGGTGCCCAAACTTTTTCATACCACTGTATGAAAAAAACCATATCACACCCCACAAAGTACAAAGACCTTTGTAGACATGTAATATCACAGAATAAACATAATCTATTTGGTCTACTGATCTACAAACCCTTCTGTAGCCCCTCCCCTAAAAAAGCTGCAGGGCGGGGAGAGCTGGAGAGCTGTGTGTAGGCCCATAGACCTTATGTAACCCCTTTGATTATATAATCTTCTGACAGCCAATCAGAGGCTTTGAGTGCTGCTAAAGTTTAGATTTTGAGCAGGAGGGGCATTCATCACTAAAAAAAGAGATGGAAAACCATTAAGTCAATGAAGAGTGAAACCACACAATGAGCCAGACTTGGCATTCTTTTTTTCCTGGTGGGCTTACTGACAGTTTTGAATATCATTTGAACTGGGGAAGAAATGGTCATGTGAAATGACATGTGAAGGAAGATCTATTGATTTCACAATGTGATGATTCACACGCTGCTTCCAATGGTTATGTAGGTCTCTGCTTGAGACAGAAATTTTTATTTATTCACTTAGACCTTTTATGATTTCATAAATATTTCATCTCATTTTTAAATTGAATGAATATATAGCAAAATGGATTTGCAAATCATTATCTTCTTAATTTGTGATGGACTCTCAGGGGGCAGAGTTAAATGGTCTCCTATGCAAGTGCCATAGATAATAGAGTAAATAAATAAGAAGACAGAAGAAACACACCTTTACTGTCCCTCTTTTGGGGAAATTATCTTTTCACTCTTTTTACTGATGAACATGCATATGTTTGTACATGACCCTGAAACAAACGCACTGCCAACACCAGGGGCCTATTAATGCAGCACGCAGTTAATACACACAGTGGGAGGCAGAGTGATGGGCAGCGACTTCTGGGTGCACACCAAAATCAGCAGCTTGTGGGGGGGTGGTGCCTTGCTCAAGGGCGCCTCGGCAGTGCTCTGGAGGTGAGCTGACACCTCCCACTGTCAGGTCACGCTCCGAGGATGGCTGGTCGGGAGCGGGAATCGAATCTGTGACCATAGGACGCCCGCTCTACCGACTGAGTTACTGCCGCCTCCAAGTAGGTATATTACTCATTTTAGGGCATACGTGAATTGTAAATCTATTGGTAGGACTTAATCAATGTCGGACCGTTTGAAAATAAATACAGTAGTACCTCATAGGAGTTTAATCTGTTCCGTGACTGAACTCGTATATCAAACAAAATTTCCCCATTTAAAATAACTGAACTCATTTTTAATCCTACCAGCCTTGTAAAAAATCCCCAAGCCAGTCTAAATGCATGTCTATTGGTTTTATAAATCAATAGACATGCAGGTTAATAATAAACAACTTATGTAAACAATGATTGTATGAAAACAAACACAGAAGTCATCTGCATATGCACATTACATCTTTACTCGGCAAAAGAGAACGATATTGGGTCTCAGCTGACGTAGTATCTATCCACCAACTAGCCGTAGTTTCCCAAAGCATGGCTCGTATCCAGGATTTTGCTTGTATGTTTAACAAAAATATGAACAGCGCAACGCCTTGTATCTCAAATGACTTGTATGTCAAGCAGCTTGTATCAGCTTGTATACTACAGTATATGGCACTTGATTGGGTTTTGTTAGAAATATATCTTACCTCATCTACTTGGGCCTGGGTCTGTTGCAGGCGTCGATTGCCTGACGGTGCACCAGAACCTTCTGGACCAATGGCTGACCTGGCGAAACAATGAAAGATTTATGCAGATTTTGTTTAAAAACTATCTCACATAATACATGGGGCGGCAGTGGCTCAGGGATGGCAGTGGCTCAGTGGTAAAGCAGGCGGTAGAGCGGGTCGTCCTATGATTTCAAGATCGGCGGTTCAATTCCCGCTCCCGCCCAAAAAATACCCGGAGGTGAGCTGACAGTGGGAGGTGTCAGCTCACCTCTGGAGCACTGCCGAGGCGCCCTTGAGCAAGGTGCCGTCCCCTTTACAAATTGCTCATTTAAGGCGCACCAAGATGGAGCTGCCTGCCACTCTACCTCCCTTGCATGCCTACAGGCCCCCTTGTGTATATGTGTGTGTGCTACACACTAATACATACAGTATATGCATGCGTTTGAATCATTAGCTAGAGTGTGCATTCTTAATTTCCCTTCAGGGATCAAAAGTAGTATATTAAATTTTAAATTTAATTAAATGTCTTTTTTTGGTGATTACAAACAAAAAAACACATTTGCAAAAATTAACTGTTGTCACATGCAGTTATGTATTAAAATATGTACAACAAATTCACTGATAACTTGTAAAGTCGTAGATCAGTAAACATAAGGAAACACTGTAGTAGACTACGCAATCTGATTTTTAATTTTCACCAACTTAGCCAAGCCTTTTATTACATCCCGCTTCAAAGCAGTAATGTAATTGTCAGAACCCGGAACCATCTTGCTATGAGGCGACAGTACTACCTCCTGCGACACCGTGCCACCCCCTGTAAAATCTGGTACACCAAAATGAAACCCACCTTCAAAGTGTTTCTATACCCTGGTACATACATTTAAAAAATCAAACAATTCAGTGGTGAGCTTAATACTTCGAACTAATGCTTTACAACAGTGGTCCCCAGCCCCCGGTACCGGTCCGTGGGTCATTTGGTACCACACAGAAAGAAAAAATAATTTGCATTACTCCCGTTTTATTTATTTCAGAGTCTGAAAGATGTTTTATTTTGAAAAGTGATGGCTGTGCGGAATGACGCACAGACGAATGCATGCGTCTGTCCCGCTTGATAGGTCTAAGTCACGTGACAGGTTTTCAGCCCACACAATTAAGCGCCCACAACATCGCAAGTGTTCTGGATTAAAGTCAAGGCAGATAATCCTGAGATCGCCCAAAAAGTAACAAAAACCCTGCTTCCATTTCCAACCTCTTGTCTTTGTGGAGCGGGATTCTTTGCAGTGACCGTAAAGAAAACCGAACTGCGGAGCAGACCGGACGGCCGGAACACACTTCAGGTGTAATTGTCTCCCGTTTCTCCTAGATCAGCGGTCCTCAACCACTTTCATTCATTATTGTAATTATTATTATTTGATGTAATTGTTCACCCTTTTATTGGAAATGATCAGTAGTTCTCCTACACTGAATGGACCAATTGTGACTCGCTATATTTCAAAATGAACCTCATCAGTTCAGTCACTTCAATCGAGTTTTTAACATAATTATTTCTGACAATTATTTCGTTACAGAGATGTTGATTGTCAATTTATGAAAAAAAAGTTTGTTTATTGTCTGTTGATGCCTGCATTTTATATAAAACAACTGCGGATGATTTATTATTAGACTACAGGTGTCCTGGCATCATTAACGATCATCAAACAAATGAAGGCCGGTACGTGAAAATATTGTCTTAGATGAAACCGGTTCGTGGCGCAAAAATGGTTGGGAACCGCTGCTTTACAACACTAAAACCTTTAAAAAATTTTGTTGAAGTTTGTTTGAACAATACAAACATACAAACACATGAAAAAGAAAATGCTCCTGCTTTAGACTTCAACTTAGTATTTTATTAGCAGCACTATGCTCAAAATTCATTTCACGTTATTTTTAAGCACTGTCATTAGAAACTTTCACACTGAAGTGACATTGTTCTGTTTTAACAGAAATTATCATGAGAAAATAACATGAAATATATAGGGGTTAAGCATGATTTATTATTGCTCAATGACAGAAACCAGTATGGTGGTTTAAAACATATACTGAGACATAACAGACTTGGAGAAATAGTCGAGACCGCTGAAGACGGATACCCATTTTCTTTTAAATGCAAAGCAATTAGTGTATAAGCTACAAGCAAGTGGGCACACCCATGCATGCTAAAAAGAAAACACTAAACATTTATGATGTCTGCAACATCCCTCATGACAAAGCAACAAATAAAACTGACAATGTAGGGCACTGATAAAAATATTAGGGCTGTCAGTTTAACGTGTTAATTAGTTTAATTACGCTGCAAATTAACGCACTATAAAAATTAACGCAATTAATCGTGAGTGGCAAGTCAATGCGCAAGCATTTTTAATTTGGCCCATTGAGGGATCCGTAGGCTCCAGTGACGTCACTTCATACTTGCACCATTAGTCAAAAGCAGGGTGACTGACAACAGAGATGGACGCGACACAGGAGAACGAGCCAAGCCCACTCGGACCTTTGGGCAGAAAGTTTACAAAGACCGGACTATCGACAAAAACACAGTGATTTGTACATTTTGTAAAAGAGAATTTTCATATCACCGCAGCAGCTCCAGCCTAACGTATCATTTAAATGCAAAACATGTCAAGGATACAGAGTTGTCTGTTGTCATTTCCTGTAACGTTAGCTTACCCTTTTAAATGCCTGTTGGCATCTTGCTATTGATGTTGCCTGATTTAGAGGCACGTTATACTATTCATTTTGAATTGCTGTATTGAGTCAGCTTTAGTATTCATTTTGATTGAGAGTCTGCTTATGTGCCTATTTGAGACTCAGCCTTATTTTATTTCTGAATTTTATTTATTTTAACTGTATTTGTATTGCATATTTGAGAAATGCACCTGGCCTAATTGGTTTGCTGATGTGCTTGACCTATTGTCTTTTAAATTTCATTTATAAAGCACACTTAACCAATAAAAATGTGGCCTTCAAATCTTCTCTTCTTGGTGTATTCTATTGATTAGTCATGCACTACAATTTTGTAATGTCCTAGAATTCAAATTCTTTATTTGGCCTTAAGCAGGTATGAGATTAAAATGTGATTAGATTAATTAATTACAAATCCTGTAATTAATTAGATTGATTTTTTTAATCGCCTGACAACACTAAAAAATATACTATTCAAATTAAAATATCAGATGTATATGATATCAAGGTAAAACCATTGTGTTGAGCAGTACAAACTGATCAGTTGGCATGTAGTTGCAGACTAGATATTCTGTGCTGAATCACACAACGTAAAAACTAAACACTTCCCAACACAATTTCCTTCTGGTCATCGACCAAAACTCTCAATGCATATCTCCAGGTTTACAAAAAATGGTCCCCATTCAGTTTCAACATAAAAAGAAGAAATTCTGTTGATGTAATTTAAACTGTATAATTCAGGATATCTTCCCTGAAATAGAAAAGTTACCAAGCAGCAACACACTGAAGAAAATTACTGGGTGCAGGAAGCTTTGACAAAGTATTAATCAATAAAACCTGGTATTACTATGATGCACAACAAACGCAAGAAGGCAAATACCGGTTCTTTGTGCCACCTGGCTATTATTTTCCAATGAGCAGAGTGGCTGACAGAGTGCAAACATTTCACCTTGTCAGAGCATATAAACGAGTTGCAGCATTTTAGACAAAAACGAGGATTAAATGTCACCCTTAAAATATGGTCAGAATTGAGATACAAAATTTAAAATTTTAATTTCTATTTCCCTGTGGCAAATAATTACAAGTTTATAAGGAAAACTTATTTTCCATTTGACCAATTGTTTTGATTTAGATTTTTTTAACTTAAAAATGTAATATTAACAACAAACTAAACACTAAATAGCTCCTAAAAATTAAATATGTTCGTAAATGCAAAATAATCTTAAATGCACATTAACATTTTTGTCATAGGAATTAGTTTCACTTGTTTGTATGGTAATGACATTGCATATTGAATGGCTCCCAATGGCTTTATGCTTGCTATTTGTCAGACATCCACTTTGTACACCACAGGATCCACACCGTGACTCAACAATACAGGGCAAAGATCCTGGTTAGAGAAGTCATAAAAATGTAAACATCTTTCCACTATTTTCTCATAGAAACAGTATGTGTTTACAGCGCCAACAACATACATATAAATTTCTCAATTGGATGACAGAAGTAAAAACTCCTATGAGGTGGTTATGGTCACGTGCTATGTTCTCAACTAAAAGATGTATTCAATTGAGGTGAAGCTCTCCATCTACCGTTCAATCTTCATTCTTACCCTCACCTATGGTTATGAGCGATGGGTCATGACCGAAAGAACGAGATCACAGATACAAGCGGCTGAAATGGGATTTCTCAGACGGATAGCTGGTGTCTCCCTTAGAGATAAGGTGAGAAACACTGCTGTTCGCTAGGGGCTCAGAGTAGAGCCGCTGCTCCTTCGCGTGGAAAGGAATCAGTTGAGGGGATTTGGGCATCTGGTGCGGATGCCTCCGGGACGCCTCCCTAGGGAGGTGTTTCTGGTACGTCCAGCTGGGAGGAGACCTCGGGCAGACCCGAGGGATTATATCTCAACACTGGCCTGGAAACACCTTGGGATCCCCCAGCCAGAGCTGGTGGTAGTGGCCGGGGAAAGGGAAGTATGGGGCTCCCTGTTGAAGCTGCTGCCCCCGTGACCTGACTACGGATAAACGGTGGAAGGTGGATGGATGGATGGATGGATGTCTGCAATATGTTTGTAATCATAAAATCACTTTTAAAAATAATTTCTTCATTACAGAAAAACATTCTAAACAATGGTTAAACCGGATGTGAAACTAATTTACAACATAAAGGTTCATGTGTACATTTTGAGCTACTAATTATTTTAAAACTTAAATTATCAATTTTCAGACACACTTCCTTTGCGATGTGTGATATAAGATTAGGTATGAATGTAGATGCAGGAATGAGGAAGGTTAATGCATTTAGGAAAACAAAGGGTTCTTCATTAAATGTTTTGCTTTGCACCGTGTTACTGTAACGCGGCCAAGTTCAGTGAAGTTAGCTGCAACATATACCGTGTCAGTGTTAGCTTCATGTACATTTCCTGTTGTCAGCAGACGACAAAGCTACTTGCAAGAGTGTTCACATTGATGCTACAATATTTACAAGTAATTAATATCGGGCTGTTTTATTTTTGTTTCAATATAAATATGCACGTATCTTGCCTAATAAAAACACATCAAAAAAGATAAACAAAAAACACACCAACAACTACAAAGTGCCAGCTCGTGACAGTTCAGTGCTAAACTAGCATGTAGCTCGTCGAAAGTCACTATTTCCGAAGTTGAAGACGCTATGTCAGCACCCCATACATTTTATTGTTAAACGTTTAAGCAACTAATAAAGGAATGTTGACATGGTTCCTGTCAGTGAAAGTTACAAATCTCTAATGTTATTCTGTGACGGCTAGCTTTTTTTTTTTTTTTTTAAACCTGAGGAAAGTAGCTATGACGTTCTAGCACTTGTTGCATGCTAGTAGCAAAGTTTTGGGCGTTGTTTTGTCTACAATCCTTTTTCACCAAACCACCCGGAAGGCCAGCATGTTCTACAAGTTTTACTAGGTAAATCATTTGATTACTTGAAAACTTGTGGTAGAAATATAGTGGACTTACATTGTGAAAGGAAAAAATCAGTGAAAGTCAACGTCGTCACTTGTTCCCTGCAATCTTGAGTCTCGGTGTCAGGCCGTAACCGTTAGTGCTGTCGTTCGTGCTGCCTTCCGGTACTATCGGAAAGAGGAAAACTATTGATGCTTGGAGTAAAATAGCTACCAAATAAACCAGAAAAATAGCATGTTTTGTGATTATTGGTGTTACCATAATATCGATTTTACGCTATTTCTCCAAAAATTAATATTAATATATAAATTTGTAGTAGAAATATTATTTCTATATTATTTATGATTCCCATTTTCCTGAAAATAATATTTAAATAAATGAAAATGCACAGTAAATATTGTTTTACTTGATTTCCACATTGTCATATAAAGACTTACATATTATAAGACACACTGAAGGTAAAATTAAAGACATAGCATGTTGCGCACTTTACATAACTACATTATTAACTCATCACATTATATATTTTATAACTCATTATTGTATTGAACTCATACTTAAACATGTCTACATGATATATTAAATATTCAAAATAGAAGACAATATGTGTTTTTCCACCTCTCATTCATTCCAGTCGCCATCTGTCCTGCAAATATGTGAGTAAAAGTGACCAGTAAAGCCCATGATGAGCATGTGACAGAGGGGGGAGTAAACTACATAGCATTTTATTTTTAGTTACATGTTTCATTCTTTACATGAGAAATGAACGCACTTGATACTGTCATTTATAGAGTTGCAACCCTCCTATGAGGCTGACATATACATAGAAATTACATTGTTTCATATCATTTACAGAATTAAAAAAATAAATTCTGCTGCTCCAAGGGTTGGACATTTTCTTTTAAGTCAGGGAGGTATTTCCATGTGATACAATGATTACTAGTTAAATTAGCTAGTACTGATTCCCTGCATTGTTTTGACCATAAGATAAACAAATCCTAACCCTATTAGCGTAACATCAACGCAGAAACAACAACAAAGGAACACAAATAGGGTTGGGTCAGAATTTTAAGCTGGTGAAGTCACATTACACTTATGAAAAAAATACTGGCAGTTTTGGTGTGAATTCAAAAGCCTGTAGGATGTGGTTTCTTCTGTGTATTTTGTAGTTGTTGTTGTTGCTACAATCTTTTCAAAAAGGCCACAGGAGAACTTTGAGCTTGTGATTCAATAGGAGGACTTACACAAGTGTTCATCATTTTCAATACAAAAAGGAGTAAAGATTCCATAAATCCATAAATCATCAAAAATAGATAACTCATTCATTAGATATATGATTTTTGACTTCAGTTTGGTGTCTCTTTTAAAAATATAATCAAAATGCAATCGCCTAATTCTAGAAGTTGTAGCTATAAATAAGCATTTTATATGAAATTAATGCTTATTAAAGTTAAGATACAAATGCTTTAATTTCATGATGTACTCCCAATCACTTGTCACCTTTTACTACCCAAGAAGAAAACACTTCATTCATGTGTTTCCCTTTATGGTACATTACACTACTTTTTCTTAATGCCTCACTCACCCATACCTTCGGTTTACAACAAAATAAGACCAAATGAATAACCTTTATTAATACATATTGTAGTTTTATCCTATGGGACCTTTATTAAAACATAGTTTTAATAAAGGTTTGCGTAAAACTCCCATTGAAAATGGTTATGTTGCACTTTAAAGAATTTAACATACAATTTCAAATGCTAGCTATAACAGACTTCTGAATTAAACAAATCCTTTATTGAATATTTATTTTAAATATTTCACACATGTGCAGTGTACATTAACTGATATTTGTAATTAAATTCTCTAATGGACCTATTTTCTCTCTTACATCGATAGTTGCAGAATTATGCCTAATAGAAGTATCAGCTGTTAAACTTAAAACAATGACAATTGAAGATAAAAAAATACTAATATCTTCTTCACTATTGTTCTTAATATTTTAAATTCCTTTGATTAGAAATTAATTCTTGAAATAAACAATCTCATAATCATTTGCTCAGTGGTTCATCTTGGTGATTTGCATTTTATACGTATAATATATTGCCAGATGACCTTAATCCAACAACAACATGGTTGTTGTGCTATCTTTTGGCTACATCCCAGATCCTTCGTCCAACACAGCTTCTCCTGCAGAACTCTGTTATAAGACAAATGTGTTTTAGACTTTTTGTGTGGAATAGGTTTTAATCATTTTAAAATAACAATTCAACAACACTACATTCATATTAGATTCTGAACATTTGATATAGTTATATTAAAGCTTACATCGTTTGGTTCTGTATGAGCAGAATCTCCATTTTGCAAAAGGCTGGGCGTGTCCTCCTATAAATACATTGTTAGAGTTATTGTAAATGTCCTCTACAATATACAGAACAATAAACAGTAGTAACTCTGACTGCTTATATCATGCATGCAGTATGTGTTTCACTGACTGTCTGTCTCTATAAAGGTTTATAGCAGGCTTTTGAGTGAGCCAAAAGACCATGTACCAAAAAATCTGTAACCTTATTAGAAACTCTAGTTGATCACATTCCGCCTCTGAGCTGGCTTTCATGACGGTCATCTGATATTCATTGCAGGTGCACTAAGTAACAAAGTCAACATTAATGGCCTGCCTTCACTCTGTTTTCAGACTGCAAGCCTGTTAGGAAACAGAAATGGTAAATGCCTGAGTGATTTGCATGATTTAGTTACACCTAAACAGAAGTGCTCTTCTTCTCTCCAATCTGAGGCTATATCTCAGGACATGGTGTTTATTCATCATGTTTAGTTTCATGGGGATGGAATCTCCCTCTTTGCAAATACTCAGCTGCCCAAACCGGATGATATCCAGTTCCTACGGAAGAATTTTTGTTGACAATGTTTACAGATACAATAAGTTAATAGATAGAAAAGTAAAGAATGTAATAAATTACATCTTTAAGAGACCAACATCAATGTCATGAATAAATCTTCTGACACTAAGGTGATCGCAGACATCATTATTTTCATGTGAAATTTTTGTTTTTTATTCCAACCATAAAAATAATTGTAATAATTGATGAATTGATCTTGAAAATGAAACTGTGTGGTTTGTGAGAGTGATTGCTGAACATCCACACTCCTCTATAATCTTGACAAATGTCAAACCTATTTTTAAGTGCATTCATTAATGAAATAAATGTTATGTAAAAGCAATGAATGCAGAAGTCTTAATGTCAAAATATATAATATAAAGTTAAACATTATTGTATTTTAGTACTTGTAACTAAAATTAATTTAAATTATGTTACAAATATTTCAATTGGTAACAGATTTATAAACAACAATAATACATTAAAATTGATTTTTGGAATATTTTGCATTATAGGAATAAGTAAACTAGAATAAGGCATTATATCTGACAAAAAATGATGTGGAGTGAAAAAGTGCAATATTTCACTTGGAAATAAATTTAATACAAATATAAAGTAGAAGTACTTCACTTAAAAGAGAACTTACATATTCCACATCCAGCTCCATCACTTCTCCGGCCTCGTCGACCTCTAGGCTGCAGCTTCCAAGGAAGCAATCTGATGCACGCTTCTCTCTGACTTTTTGGAGGAAGTTTGTTGCTGATGATTTTCTTAGCAGTGCTATCATATAAACAGACATAGAGGCATTACTTCCCCAGATATCAGAGAGGTTGAAGTGTAAGTCATGCTGTGTATTAAAAGAGACCTCACCTCCCTCACATATGTAAGGGATCATGAAAATTACAGTCAGCATTGCCGTTGCAGCCATGTCCTTCATGCAGATGATCACTCACTTGAATGCAGGGTCCCCTGCAGTAACTGGTGCTTTATGCTTGTCACCTGAGAAATCCCCACGCCCACTCCAGTCCTGGCAGCATTCCCAAGGGGATAATGGTGATCAGATTGATTCGCACTGAGTTGCTGGAAGTGAACAAGTGTGTGACTGTGTGGAAAATAATTATTGAGGAACAAAAATGGGGAGGGTGGTGAGGAAGAAGATTTTAAGCTTAAGTTAGAAGGTTGATTTAAAACATAGAAACTTTCTTGCACTGTGATGTTATGATTCCGTCTGTTTCACTCCGTGTCTGAAAAAATATTTATCTGTCTGTCTGTCTGTCTGTCTGTCTGTCTGTCTGTCTGTCTGTCTGTCTGTCTGTCCGTCCGTCCGTCCGTCCGTCCCTCCCTCCCTCCCTCCCTCCCTCCCTCCCTCCCTCCCTCCGTCCATCCATCCATCCATCCATCCATCCATCCATCCATCCATCCATCCATTCATCCATCCATCCATCCATCCATCCATCCATCTATCTATCTATCAAACAGTCATGGGTGCAAAAATGGATAATGCATGAGAGGCTGTGATCACATTTTTTGTTATGCTGTTGCATCATATTTATGACTGGATAGCAACTAATCACACTTTTTAATTAATTATTTCAGGATTCAGACAACCAGTCAGGTGATGGCTGTACCTAAGGCCTCACGGATAACGCTCACACTTCCAGCAGCCACCACAAACACACTGAAAACAGGACTACTCGTCTCTGTACAGATATAACTCTGACAAGCCAGTGACATTACATACGTCTCATGAACTTCAAGCACCTGACTGAACCACCCAGCAGGAAGCAAAGTGGCTAGAATCAGCTTTGACGTAGATAGATACAGCTGTAAAATACAATTAAATGCATCAATATAGCACAATTGAATCAATTAATCAAATATAATAGTCAAATATGACGAGGGAACATTTCATAACATAGTGACTCATCTTACGTTCATCTTATGTTCTTTATGTTTAATTGTTCTGCCTATTACACTTAATTTCATTCTAAAGCCATAACATTGTCATCTATAATTACCACTACTCCTCCTGGTCCACAACTGCAGCTTTGCTTTTACTAATCCACAGATGTTTTCATGTGAGGTTCATGCAGGCCAGGTCAGTTGTATGTAGACTGACTTTTGTTGGTTAGCTAGTTAACATATCAGCCTATCACTAGAACTAGTAGAAATCAATGTAGCTTCACTGAATTAGGCTACATCTATGACATAATTAACTATGATAAAAGCCATGATAGTTTGATCCACCATAAAGTCTGGCTCCATGAACAAGAAAACCTAACCTCAGACTTCAGAAGTACATTGTTATTACACCCCGCTTCAAAGTGGTGATGAATTGTAATTGTCAGTGTTGATGTGTTTGTCCAATCGTTCATCCGTTCATTCGTCTGTCTGTTAGTCCACCAAATATCTTCGCGAACGTTGCAGATAGAAAGATGAAACAAAAATCACATTACTCGGGCGGCAAAGGGATGAAAATGAGATGATAACCTTGACCTTGACAAAACTCAAAGTCCAAATTTCAGCTTTTGTACACTCAGGAACCGGATAAGATAGAAAGACGAGGGAAAAGGCCAGTGTAAGACCATTGAGACCTACTCTGAAAGGTCAAAGCTATGCACTGAAAGAAGGTCAGGGCAAGTCGTGGGATGTTCTAGTCTCTGACTGCCTTGGTTCTAGTTATCATTAGTTTCATTGTGTTTTTCTTCAGAATATAGATCCAAAATTTGTTGATTTCTTCCATGGAATCCACTGATTAGTTTCTACCAAAAAGGTGGGTCAAAACGCCCTCTCTTGCCATCTTCAGAAAAAGTATAAAAATTCCCTGCCTCCACAAATGTAATGGATTTTTCTTTATTACATGACAAACCTTCAAACTATGTTTTATTTGTGTGTAATAGAACGAAACTGTGAAAAAGCACTGACTACCAAATTAAAGAAAGTAAAAATTAATCCTGAATTTGACCATTAAGAAAAGCAATTTACATGTAACTGACAAAAAATAATCTGATGTGTTGAAAAATGTAGTTCATCACTGCTTCTTTATAAAGATCTGCTCAAAAAAATAATGGTTTCTCTTTTTTGTAGTGATCAAGTAAATAAAAATCTGTCACGCACATGTTGCATTGTTGATTACAAAATTTCCTTTTTACTGAATGGAACTAACAATGAAATGTACAGAAAGTGTTTTCAAAAAAGTACGAAACTTCCATTTTGCCACTAGAGGGCGCCACAGACCTTAAATTCCGTCGTTAATCTGTTTTGCCCCATAGATAAAGAATATTTTTTCCCCTTTAATGCCATTTAGAATTTCTATGGAAATTTTACATACTTTCTCGCATGCATGCTTGTTTGTCCCTCTTAATCATTTCAGGGCTGAGAATTCGGCGTTCGCAGGAGATGCTGGTGTGAATGGGCTGATCCTGATCACAGGTATTGTGACTGGAGGAGGGAGGAAAGACCGCAAGAGAAGTTGTTGTCTGAACTTTTTTTTATGCTTTAACAAGCATTCTTTTAAATTGCAGTGTGCATTAGTTGACTCTGCATTGTAGGAATATCTGCATGTCGAGAGAACCCAACTTTTTTTAAAAATTTGTTTGTGATTTTCTTCTTTCTTTCTTTTTTTTTTTTTTTTGTCAGCAGCATCTGTCTGCCACTGTCTGACTCACAGTCGTCTCTTTTCTCCCGGACCATGTGGATTACGTTGGCTTGTGTTCTGGCAGCGGCCGGTGTTGCCGGTGGGAGCTGGGGGTGTCAGCTGCCCCACGACTGGAGACCGCAGACAGAAGCCTGTCGTGCCGAGCTGGCTCAGATCATCGTCTTTGCCAAGGTGTTGGCACTGCACGAGGAATCCTACAGCGTGTACAACTACCTGCCGTGGCAGCACGACACCGACCTGCTCTTCTCCGCAGAGATCGAGCTGCTGTGCGACCAGGCGTGGGGCAGCATGCTGGAGGTCCCAGCTGGCTCCAGGTTCAACGTCACCGGCCTGGGTTACTTCCCCTGCTTCTCCTACACTGTCACCAAAGACAACAATTACTACTTCTTTCTGAGGTGAGGAACCGGATTATTGCTCACTGATCCAGCCAATCAGCACACTGATTTATTTTCATGTCTGAAGATACCCGACAGAATGACTAGACATAAGCTTTTAGCTGAAATTAAAAATTTTTTTAAATAAATTTCCACCAAAAGTGTCAGTTGTTCTTTTATTGTCTACCAGTTTAAGATTTTTGCTTACAGCACTTAACAGTGTTGAGAAGTTTTTTGCTTGACTGCTGGCTCTGATAAGGAGGACCTCCTCTGTTCTGTTTCCCAAATTGCAATAAGCACAAACCACAGTTTTATTCATCAGCAGCAGCAGCGTTGATATTTTTGAGCTGACGCTTGAAAAATTTCTCACAAAATCAGGCAGGAAAACAGGCATCAGGTTTGCCAAGGTTTGTGTGGACAACTCAGTCATGAAGATGGAGGGAGTGACTTTCACACGAGCATTACAATGAATGACAAAACATTTGGTAATCATATGGTTTGAGAATTTCAGATGGCCAAAGGAATGATCATATTTAGTTTTCAGAATGTTGGAAACCATTAAAGATGTGAAGCATGTGTTTCCTAAATGATAAATGGAGGAGCTCCATCTTCACTCCCTGCTCCACAAAGTTTAATTACTCAAGAGTTTTTATATAATCAATTCAAAGTGGAAATTGATTTCAAAATACTATAAATCCAGTAAGCACATTTATTGTCAACTGGAAAGACTTTGAACTAAAATGTAAATGTTAGAGCTATTTTATGTGTAGATTATGAGGTACATATAATCTGATGTAGATGACGTAGATCTACACATCTACATCAGCCTTTTCTCGGGTCTCACTTGAGGTTTGAATTACATAATTATTAGCTCCACTATCTGTCCTGTTCAACTTGGAGCCTGTCTGATGTGCAAATGCATCGTATGTAAACGACAAATTTTGGAGGGGATGAAGTAATTTAATTAAGTGGCGATTAATCACTGGGGAATCTCTAAAAGCCAGTCAAGAATCATCTTAACAGAATTTACTTTGATCATTAAGAGAAAGGTCAAAATCCATGTTGTGTGGAGAGAAGACAGAATTTCTTATAAAAAATTGATTTTTTATTTTTTCTATTTATTCCTATTGTGATTGAGAACAGTGGAAAGGTGACAGAAAGCAAGAGTGGACTAATTAGTTGAACCAGGAGTGTTTCCAATAACAGTCAGGACGCCTGAATAATGTACAGTATATTCAATGGGTTTGGCATAAAATCCATGAATGGAATGTCACCCTCTCTTTGTGTATGGCATGCCTATCCAATTAAAACAATAACTTATGTTTAATGTACAGGAATCTTTCACAAAAGGCCTCCAAAGAGGGTTCAATCAGTTGTCAACTGGTCTGGAAACATGAGCAGTAAAAAAGCAGAGCATTGGCACCATCCTCACCTCCTGTTTTCACCGACATCTGTCCCTGTGATTTCAGGTTAATCATACTTTTAATCACCTGCCAAACTTTCCACTCAGATTTCAAAACCGTATGTGGCAGGTTAATTCTTCAATGTCTGTATTGGACAGAAACAACACTGTTACTCAGGAAACGTCTAATGCATACCAGCCAGTGCAATTAGAGAGCCAGACATTTCCCAACAGCTTGAAGGTAAACCTGCAAAGAATTTTCACTCAAGAGAGTTATCAGCCTGTTAATGGTACGTTGAGTATGACCCCCTTTTGTCCTGCAGAAACACACCAGTTTGGTGCTCAATGGGGGAAGCATGTGCCAACAGGCCTTGGTGATATATCTCTCATATTATGCTTTCTCAACCATATCAAGAAGTAGATTTTTTGAGGGATGGGAGGTGGGGAAGGGTGGCAGTAAAATTCATTCCTAAAGTGTAATTTTTGGCTCATGTAATCTCATGTAAGGCTGTGCCACAAGACCTCCAAAATCTGTATGAAATATGCAACACATCAAATTCACATGCATGGATGTGCCTTAATGATGTGCTCCAAAACTTTTGAGCCCTCCAGGGTGACTTTGCTGTGCCATGTCGTGATGGCGAAAACATCCGGTCGTTACACTGCAATCAACCAAGCGACCACCATCGTAAACGTCCTGCAGCTACAGTCACACAGCTCTGCTAAAACACAGACCTGATTATAATTAAGAAGCAACAATTTCTCTAGTAAAACAAAGCAGTGCTCTGATTAAAGTGGAAAAGAAGAACTTCAAAGACTAAACTAAACTAAATTAAACTAAATT
Source organism: Antennarius striatus (assembly GCF_040054535.1). Classification (NCBI taxonomy): domain Eukaryota; kingdom Metazoa; phylum Chordata; class Actinopteri; order Lophiiformes; family Antennariidae; genus Antennarius; species Antennarius striatus. The sequence goes on along the minus strand of NC_090780.1, from coordinate 15,803,987 downwards.
ACAGTGTGCCCTCATTCTTTGCAGTTAATGCGATTAATGAATTCTGCAATAATGCTATGAACTATCTATCTTATTATTTACGGTAATTTAAACGTTTATGACCCTCCCCATACTGATATTAAACCACCTTCTCTCTGTGCTACCTTTTCCCACACTCTTATTGACTGTTTGAAGCACTTTTGTGTCTCACGTAAGTCCAAGACTCACTGAACTGAGCGCACTTCCCGATGTCAATAGAATGCGCGTACTGTATCACATGACTGCCCACCGAAAATCCGCAATAAAGTGAAATCACGAGCTTTGATGCGCGAATGCGCGAGGGTGCACTGTAACCTAAACGAAGCTAAACTAAACTAAACTAAACTAAACTAAACTAAACTAAACTAAACTAAACTAAACTAAACTAAACTAAACTAAACTAAACTAAGCTAAACTAAACTGTAGTTTAAATGTGTCTGACTATAAAAATGATAATGATGGTTTTGCTTGCAGAGGTTTGGAAGTGTCTAGGAGAGGTGGCAGTAGAGTCTCTGACTGGGTTGTTCAACAGGATCTTAAATAGTGAGTAGATGCCTGAGGAATGGAGGAAAATTGTGCTGGTGCCCATTTTTAAGAACAAGGGTGATGTGCAGAGTTTGGTTAGGGTTAGGATTATGAAGTTAAGGGAAAGAGTAGTTGAAGCTAGGCTAAGGGCTGAAGTGAGAATTTGTGAGCAGCAGTATGGTTTTGTGCCAAAAAAGAGTACTACAGATGCAGTATTTGCTTTGTGGATGTTGATAGAGAAGTACAGAGAAGGTCAGAGGGAGCTGCATTGTGTTTTTGTAGAAATGGAGAAAGCTTATGACAGGGTGACCAGAGAGGAACTGTGGTATTGTATGAGGAAGTCTGGAGTGGCAGAGAAGTATGTTAGAGCAGTGCAGGACATGTATGAGGACTGTAAGACAGTGGTGAGGTGTGCTGTAGGTGTGACAGAGGAGTTCAAGAAAGGAAAGGTGTACAAAACTGTGGTGAGACCAGCGATGTTGTTTGGTCTAGAGACAGTGTCACTGAGGAAAAGACAGGAGACAGAGCTGGAGGTAGCAGAGATGAAGATGGTGAGGTTCTCTTTGGGAGTGACCAGGAAGGATAGGATCAGGAATGAGTACATCAGAGGGACAGCACATGTTAGAGGTTTTGGAGATAAAGTCAGAGAGGCCAGACTGAGATGGTTTGGACATGTCCAGAGGAGAGATAGTGAATATATTGGTAGAAGGATGCTGAGTTTTGAACTGCCAGGCAGGAGGCCTAGAGGAAGACCAAAGAGGAGGTTTATGGATGTAGTGAAAGAGGACATGGAGGTAGTTGGTGTGAGAGAAGAGGATGCAGAAAACAGGGTTAGATGGAAGCAACTCATTCGGCATTCAGACCCCTGAAGGGAAAAGCCGAAAGGAAAAGAAGAAGAGGTGTCTTTGCAACTGTGGAGCACAAGTGAAGTAGTCTGTGTATGCGATAGCCCAGGCTATTATCTTAGCTCAGCATAACTTAGCAATTGTTACGTGTCTTTGACAAACTTCTTATTTTTAGATTTTACTTTTTATAGGGATCAAACAAATAACATATGACATGTTTATTGAGGGTTTAGCACAGGCCAAGAAAAAGGAATCCATTAACTTCTGGATCAGATCCAAATCAGACTGCTGATACATGATATGTGGATTCACGATGGCCTGGTCGCTCTGGTTCTAGAGCGTGTTATGCTTAGACCGTGAATGACGAGACCAGGCAGCATATGTGACAACAAGCTGAATGAAGAAATAACATTACAGTTTTTCATGGTTTCATGGCAATTGCATTCTTAATCACAAGCAAACATGGCCAAACCTCCATGCAACCCTGCAGGAGGGGCTACTTTGATGGATTCAGTGAATTCATATGAAGAACACCTCTAGCTATATATTCATGTCTCAAAGTAGAGGAAAGAGATGGAGATAGGGATGTAACCTGATCACTGAGCTTTTGGTTTACAACGTGACCCTGACCTCACGCTCTGAGTACTCCTATTGGTTATTCCAAAATAACTGGAAGTGCATGAAGTAGAGTTTATGCCTCTAGTGGGTTTTTATTTGTAACATGTCAAGTAGTTCTTGTATAATCCTGCCAAAAGACAAACAAACCATCTAATGAACACAAATGCAAACAATCCAGAAGATATCATCCCTGTGGTGGAGGCATTAATGATTTAGCAGGGTCTCTAGATAACACTACACACGTCTAGTGAGTTAAAAATGGGGATTTGAATTGATGCTTATGATTTACACACAAACCTATTTTGACATACTCACAATACCTTTGGGAATACAGTAATTCTAAATATATAAAAGTTGTGATGCAGATTTGATTCTCAGGGGGTGGTTCTAACCAGCAGGGAATCCAAAATGGGATATCAGTGTCTCAAGCAAAAGAGCAATTATTTATCTCCACTCTGAACGTCAGAATATATTGGTAATTAAAATCAGTTTAATTCACCGTAATAAAACATCTTAAAGCCTGATTCTTATCCAATGACAGCTGCTAGGGATTCTGTTCTGTTTAGGGATTCTCCAAGTGTCCTTCTGTTTTTGTATAGATCTGACATGCTTAATGCATGTGCTTTCCATATTAAAATGCATATTAGTCTCTTATGTGTTGTGTTATTTGTCACTATGCTCCTTATCACTAGATACACTATACATGAAAATTTTGATAAACTTGGTTAAAAGAGGCAAAATGTAACTAGACATTCTGATGTCCTGCTCGGTGGCACATTCTTGCTCATGAGAGCATTGAACTGGAAACAGATAAGCATGGAATTTCTAAGACATCTTGCAGTGGCTGCTCTCCAACACTGAGACCCATTTGTGGACAATCGAATACTGAAGAGTTTTCATTGCAGTCTCCAGTGAATGTCTATTTCCTGTTATAAAAGTCCAAACACTACGATCTCAGACCAAAATAGCCTCTCCAATCAATTATGAGAGTAAACTCCCAGGAGAGAGTGAACCAGAGCCAAGCATGGAGAGAACTGAAACCCAGGCTCTCATACCGGACTGTGGAATGAGGCTGAGGACCAGAAGTACCCTTCTCCACATACAGTATTCATTGAAAATGCGTCAATGCAGTATCTCTCCCGTCCTTCACCTCAGCTTCTCTGTCAAAAGCCAATAACCAAATACCAAAATTTACAGATGATGAAACATAACCTCGAAATTAAAGTTTGCCAAGTGTGTTTGTGCGGCATGCCAGAAATCATGAAGTATCATTCGTCAGTATTGCTGCACTGAGTATCGTCCTTCATCAAGGAGGTTTAGTTTTTGCTGGTGTGTGATGGATGGTTTATTTATCTGCTTGAGGAATAATTCAAAATCCTCCAAATGGATTTACAAAAAACCTGGTGAGAAAATTGGGCATGTGCAGGGAAGTAACATTTTAAAATGGATGTGAATGAAGCTGCAGTTTTGGAAACATATGACACGTTTTGAACACTGAAAGATATGGATGTTCAAAGAAAAACAGCTGTCAATTGCTCATCAGCATCTTGATGGATTACCGTGAAATTGAGTGAAATGGTGGATTATGTACCAGATTGAAAATATCACATCTCTGACTGAACGGTGGGATAGATCAGTAAATGTATTTTAATTTATTTTCTGCTTCCTTTTTCACAGCCCCTTCATGATTCAGATAGCTTTATTGTGTTTTGTAAATAGTTTGAAATTCAATTAAAATTTAATGTTAATCTGAATTGTGCTCACTAAATAATCCCTTTTGGTTTATTTACTGTTCTATTCAGCTTTGTCCATCGTTGTTGATTCCAGGAACATTCCCCTGGATCCCCATTTCCATATGACCTCCTGGTCACTGTGCTTATATGTGACCTTTGATCCCTGCAGAGGCAAAACACCAGCATTCTTCGTGTTGTTTCAGCATGAACACATGCTAAAGGATGCACACATAAAAAAACACAATGTCTGATAGGGACAACCAAACTTTGGATGTCTCTAGAGGGATACATGATAGAATCCAGATGTATGCAAACCCGCTGTTTTCAAGACTTCCTTCCTCATAGCATCCACATCAAGAAGATATGAAACATGCGCAGTAAAGCCCCTCGGCTGCTAATTTACTGGCTTCATTCCTTCACATAATGATTTCATTTACATATGAATAGACCGCAGCCTGTGAACAATTCTGCTTTTATTTTTCTCCAAACAATTCTGACTTTTGCTGTTGACAGATGTTTGTCAACACCATGGGATTAATAGGTCACTCCCATCTACTTACTGGGATGGTGATGAACTCTTGATGACCTTACATAAATTGCTGTTGCATACATTTTACAACTGATTGTGTGTGTGCATCTGCTGCTGTTTTAAGGATGGATGAGAACTACAATATCGTCCCTCACGGAGTGAACTTCCAGGACCCAATTTTTCCTGACACTGCAGAGGTCCATCGCATGTTTTCCAGCCTTTTCCAGTTTTCCAACTGCACACCTGGTGCTCAGGTCCACCACTACACCCCAGAGTGGGAGGCTCAGGAGGACAGCCGGGTAAGTACCCCGTCACAGCTTTAGTTATAAACCAGTTTCTGTTGTTTCAAACATGTTTGCCTCTTATCTTGCTCACAGTCTCTTAGCGATAGAAATGACTATTTTTGATGCAGCCTCTGAGTGTTCCTGATGGAAAAACACATTTATAAGAAGATTGAGACTGGATTGTGGTGCACAAATAAATGATTTGGTATTACATCCTGTTATTTTCAAAGAAGTGGTATGAAGTTGAGTTAAATATGTCTTAAATGCATGAGAAACCAAACACACATTCCCTGAGGTTTTTGCTGGAACTCCTTGTATTTTAAGGGGAAATATTTTCTTTCCAGCTCTTAAACTATTTTGTTTTTCAATGGACATTAATTTTTTTACAATGAAGACAGGAGCCCAACATATGTTATGAAGTGAAGATGTGTTAGTTGAAACTACAATGGTCTTTAAAAGCCTGCAGAATTCAGTCCCTCAGAATTGAATACAGTATTTGACGCTTTTTTACACAGAAGTACAAACAAGCTGGGATTCATCACAGAAGAAACAGACCAGAATAGATGTGCTGTGCTCCATTAATGATAAATATTGAGAAAAGACGATAACTTAGATCACTTTGGACTGGAAAAAAAATAAAAAATTATGTAACCAACAATTCCATATTGTCCAGGGAAAATTAAGGGAATTGGTAGAAATGTAGAAAGTGACTAACAAGTGTAAAACCGAGGAAAGGTGACACATTAGAGTAACTCTTAATCACAGTGTGAGGCCACTAGTTCTTACAGTGGTTATGACAGCTGAATAAATGAACTGATTTAATAATCTTCTCTAGCTCGAGTTCAAACTTGTCTTTCACTCTTTAATTGAAAAAGGATGACTTTAAAAGTATAACACCCCCATACTCCAACTAACACCTGGAGCTCCCTGCATTTGATCTCACAGACCATGAGCTGGTATATAAATGTTTCCAGTCACTCACTGCTGCGTTATTCGCTTCAATGAGTCTGAAACTTTACACATAATCCCCCTGATTTAGGTCAGTCCTCTTCTGCCTGTTTCCAATCATTTGCTGACTTCTCATGAAAGTTAAAAAAAAATTGCCATGGGAAAGATAATGAGAATCAAAACATGGTTTATATTTCCATTCAATTTAAACCTTTGGGTCGGACATATGATTGTAATTACAAAGCATCATTGAGCTGGTTTCTGACATCATTCTCATTATTTAATTTCCATTTAGCGAAGAAAAAAAACAGACAATGTTTTTACTAGTACTGCACAATTATTGTTTCAACAATTGACCATAACCTTCACCAGAGTGTTATGATTATAACCCAATATCGAAAGTGTCAGTCAAGTAAGTTAAAAGTCATGCATGCATCATAAATAAAAATAGTATTAGAAATAAAAATATTAGTTTTAAAACGTTTAAGGGGATTTTTCCACATCTTTGTGGTCTCATCACAAATGAAGTGCTGATATTTAGCAGTGAAGGGTTACAAACATTGTCCTGGCTTCATGGCTGGGCTTGAAAACTGCATGCTGTTCACAAGATTTCGCTTCAGGAAGCATGACTTACAGTTTCTATTATTACTAAAATATATGTTTTCCATAGATACCCAACAAATAGGTGACTTCTGGAAGTAAATGACACTAAAAGAGGGCTTTTGTCCTTCATATGTTGCACATTGTTGCACATTGTCATGTTTGGATGACATTAAGGTTAATAAAATCCTGCTGGATGGTCAGGGTGGGCCACATGGATTCATTTTGGAACCTTTCAAATTCCGGATGTGGCTTATGAGGAAGTTTCATCTTCGGAAGTGTGTAAATCAGTGTTTGTTTTTATGTAGCTTAAGTGTAAGCTATTACTTCCTCGACTGTTTTGATTTATCTTCTGCTGCTTCATGAATGTTCTGGACTAATGTTGATATTATTAATCTAATAGCTGTAAATACTCAACAGTCTATAAAATCAGGGGGATTTTAAGAAGAAAATGTTAAACTATGGATCAGAATCCGACAAAAGAATGGATGCATTATTTTTATACGGTTAGCATGTGAGGTAAAGCATTTCTGTATGCATCAATTTTGCACAAACTGCTTCATCTTCAAGACCTTCAAGAATCTTGGAAAAATAAAACAATGGAAATCTGGATTAGATCCAGACTAAGGCATTGAAACACTTACACACATGTCTAGCTGGAATTTGGATGTGGCTTTAATTACATTAAAAGGGACTGTTGAGTCTTGAGTTAAGTTTTCAAAGCAGTGCCCTTGTGGTTTCCAATAAATGATGGCATACTATTAAAACACTGCTCAGAATAAAATGAATGACTGTTGTTTTTATGGTCAGAGATATACATTATAGTAAATTACACCACTCCTTTCACACTCTATGGTAATGAGTCACAAGATGAGTAATGAACATAAGTAATCACGTTATACAAATATCTGGATTTGAAGACAATTACATTAAATATCACTTGACTTCAGTCTTATGGAGAATTGCATCCACTGCTATGCTGATATATCTATTTGTAACCCCTTAAACTGCTTGCCAATGGACCATATTTAAATGCAATATATGACTGGAGAGCTCATAGTTTTCTGTGTGGAAAACCAGCCGTGGTTTTATGCTAATGAAACAATACTTTGTACCTCACTCATGATGACAGCCTGGAGATCTTTGAGCCCATTGCTTCGTCAGCAACTTAGTACAAGTCAGGCAATCTGCCAGTTTGTTGAAATGAATCATTATCTTAGACTTTGCTGACCCTCAGCCCATGTAATGAAGGACATGAGGACACGAAGCCAACACAAATGCATGATCTTGCAAAAACAGGGAATCAATTCTGAGCCAAGATGTTTATATTGTATTTCCCTTATTAATAGTAGCTTTAGAAATGTTAAATTAGCTGGGAAAGGCGGCAAAGGAGTTTGGTTTATGTAGTTACCTTTTCTAGGAGAAGTGAAGGGCATTGTGTTTGCTGATTTTTTGTTGTGTGTTCACTTTTAATTTTATTTTTAGTTCATCATTGTGTTGTGTTATGGGCTGTTTTTTCATGTGTGATTGGCACTTCAGCGCCGCCATACATTTCACACCATCTGCTTTACATAATGCGATGGTTCTGCTCCTTAACATGATCTTTTGAATTATTAAGTTTCATACCCCTTCCAAATTCCTCATGAGACATAAGAAAGAGTGCACTGAAAAAAATCCACAGCTAGTATTACAGTGGGTAATGTACTAACCAGTGATACAGGTCGGAAGCCAGCAGCACATTTTTAACATTTCCCTAAAACCCTTAGAGGTTATTATCTGATGGCAGGGTATACACTGTGCATCAGATTTTTATGCTGGCTCATGTGGAATCATTAGGATCTGTGAAGGAAATCCACACTCAGACAGGCAGGCATGCGCTCAGAGGCAGCTGGAGCTAATTTTTTCACCTCTGAAAGGTCCGGGCCTTTGGATTATCTGTCACAGGTTCACAGGCCTGTTGGGTTTCATCTCACAGCAGCATCTCACCGATGCAAACACACCAAGTTGTGTAACTGTTTCTCCTTTAGATACATCTTGGTCCCTGCCCGGAGCTGGAGTGTGTGATAACTTTGTGTTAAATTGATCAGTACATCACCAATAGCAAGGCATACAACACAATTGTCACTATTCATTTATCATAAACTATTCGACAGCAAGAAAGGCTTTATGCCAATTTCTTCTCTGTTTTTGCAACGAGCTGTCAAAATATGATTTTTTAAAAAAATGCTCTTATTGGAATGCACTGTGAGATCACAAGCTATTGTCACTGGTTGTTAAGAGCAAGCCAGAAGTGTTCCCTCGTTTGACTTATCAAAAAAAAAATCCAGAATTAGAAAGTTGATGAGGTGCTCCGTCATAAATATAAAAACATATTAAATCTGACATATTCAGGACGAGCTGTTATAGAATATGACTTTTCAAATATGAATTTCGATAAGAAGTCAGAGCGTGATGAAAAACACTATTAACTATTAAAGTGACCTAATAGTAAATGATGTTTTGACTGCTCAGGATTTAAATGAGTCCCAAATAATCACATATATACCTTAAGTGCACTTATTGAAAAGCTCCTGGTGATTTTATTGATATTTGAAAGTCAGTTACTGTAAATATGGAATAAACAAGCAGATTCTTTACTATTTTTCTTGCAGCTGTTGTGCTCCATGGTGCAGAAGGCTCTGTTTGAGGAGGAGGAGAGGGTCAGTTCTCTCTCCCAACAGGTGCGCTCCTTGGAGAAAGCAAACAACCACCTGAGGGAAAAGGTGAAGACCATGAAACGTCAGCTCCGTCAAGCCCAACGGGAATCAACAAAAGAGCAACAGACGCTTAGCATCAAACAGCTCTACGAACCAAAAAAGGCTCAGACTCACCCTGATCAGGAAACAGACGACCGGAAGAATCCTCCATTTAAAAAAGCCCCATCTAAGAGGCTAAAAAAATAGTTTACTCCTTTTTTGTTTGTGTGTAGACAAAAGTTTGCTCTGCGTGAAGCATTACAACAAATTGAATGGTGTCTATGAGAAGGGGACCAGACAGCATCAACAGCAGCAAGTTAGATTTTTATTTCAAAATGAACTTAGGAACTTTAGGAAAGTTCACAACCAGGATAGTCTAAATTTCTGTTGTTTTATTGAAAACCAGAGTAAAATGATAAAGTTGTCTGTGACACTGAGACGTTTAGCTACAAAGCGCTTCTGTGATTAAGGATTGAAATGGTTTCACAAGGGTAAGAGATCTTCATCTAAATCTCCTCAACTCGTATTTCACCCCATTAGTCTAATCATTCGCTCGGAATATCCGCTGCTGGTTCCCATCTTAACCCCCATTTTCGGCTTTATCTTTTTTTTAAACTTTAGTTTAGCGGTGGCACAAAACATTTTCCAGACATTGGACAGAGCTCATAGTGTGTACATGCACAGATGAACAATATGTAGACAATGTTTAAACATGTTTAAATATCTTGCTTTTTTGTGCGGGACACATTGTGGATTGAGAGAAGGTTCAAGCTTGCTTAAGAACTGCAGTCATCAAAATCTTATACATCATGCTCAGAATTGTGCTTATCAGTCACAATTGTTATTAGTACTGTAATGCTATTAGGTTGCATCTTCAGTATTAAGGATCGCATAGCATTGAATTTAATCTTTCTTTTCCTCCTTTTCATTTATATGTTTGATCTATTTATAGCCCAATCACTATCTCAAAGTGTAGCAACTCTTTTCATTTCATTCATTATTTCCAAAAAGCACATTTTTACAAAAAATGTACTGTAAATTTTGTGTGTAAATAGGGTGCTGAGCACTCATTAATCCAACCATGAAGTTTTGCTTGGTGTAAGTCTGGAAATCAATAATCAGATTGATTATGCATTATATGTTGGCATTTTTTTTATTACTTACCTTTCTCAAATCTATAATTGTCAAATTTACTTTTTCAACTACATAAGAAGTGTCACAGTTATTGTGTCTTTTTATAAATAGATGAATTTTTACAGTCATCCTTTGTCATCATTTGCAGTTAATTTCATATTAGAAACATGTAGTGTAGGTTATTTTTTAGACTGAATTAGAAAGATTTTATCAGGAAAGCAACTGAACAGATCTGGGTATTTTAGACTCCTCAAGAATTACAAAACAGCTCTTAATAAACATACATTGAAATATCTCAATTGAAACAATTCAATGTAAAACCCAAATAATAAATGAAAATACTGAGTTAAGTTGTAAAAATGTGCTGCCACACAATCCAGTTAGTCTGGTTGGATAAAAGGGGTCCTATTATTGCGTTTTTCAGGGTTTCCGTAACCCTAAAAATTCCTAGATTCTGGAAAACAAACGGGTCCTGTATCGACTATACACCCACAAAGCTGTCCAAGAATTGATTCAGAGGTCGACACTGAAAGTTCCTCAGTTGTTGAAGTCATCTAGTATTTGGTAAACTAGTTAGCTTTGTGTGTGCGTGTCCATGTAAGGACATACACACACCAAGTTTTTACCTAATTTAGGGCGGCGTTTAAGTATGGTGAAGTCGAAATGAAGGAGATAAGTGTTGGAGATGCACGTATGGAGCGGTGCTGCTCCGTGTGGGATGCGGCAGAAAGGAGGACCAGTCGATGTGGTGGGCGGTTAGAAATATGAACTTGCAAACGCAATACAGCATTTTATGAAAATATAGTCATCTGTCAGAGGTTGTTTGTATCTCAGGGAGCACCTGGTACATCATTCAGAATTGGAATCATCATACTTTATTGATCCAAGAGGGGGTATTGCTTTTCATTCACTTGTACTCCAGAAAAAACAACAACAGAAAAAGAATGTTAGAATAAAGTGAATTTAAGAATGAAGAAATAGAGAACAGATAAGAGTATAAAAATGTATAGACAGGTATGCTCAGTTTTTAGCGCCCAGCTTCCATTTGTCCTCCCCCTCAGTGGGACGTAGGGTAAATGGATCCAAGGTGTTGGCCCAACAACTTTTGAAGTTGTGTAATTGTGAAATCAATTTAAAAAAGCACAATAAGAGATCTTTAGGACATGTGTTTCGATGCTCCTATCCTTTGCTTCTTTCACTTGTTATGAAATGAAATCTTGAGAAAGATTTCATTTTAAATGTGTATCAGAACAGCAGAATAAAGTTGTTTTTTTTTTAAGAGTAGCTCTGGAAAATTTTGAAATGCAATTCAGAACATTATACAATGGCTTCTCTTCTACAAAGGTCAATCCTAACCCCTCCATCTCTTTTGAGGCCAATGGAAGAAAATGTTTTATCACAAAACCTGTTGTGATTCCAACATTCCACTGAAAAGGGGGACATTATATGTCATTCTCAAGGATGGGATGGTTAATGTTTTAAATTAGCTGTTATTTATGTTTTTTATGTTAGTTATTTATGAATTGTTTATGATTCGGGATCTGAATACAAGCTACTAGGATTATCTTTTTTCTTCTTTCTGCTGTTAAGATCAGTCATACAGGCTTACAACATCCACTGATGTTTAACTCTGTACACATCACATTTAAAAGTTATGCATCTCGATAAAATCCAGACAAAGATTGATTTCAAACTTTAAAATTTATTTCTTAAATATTTAAGACCATTATCTGTATAGGCTACATGATGTGGACTTATCTGCTTTAAATGATAAGATTTCCTTCATTCATCTTTTCTGAATAGATACAATCCATAACGATATCCTCTTCATCTCCTCTTATCTGAAAAGTGGGTCACGGGCTATGCTGGAGCCTATCCCAGCTGACTACAGGCACAAAAGAGGGTACACCCTGGACAAGCTGCCATCTTTTATTTTATACCATAGTGGGGAAATTCTTTATGAACTCACACACATAAGCCTGAACACATAAAGAGGCTATTTACATACAACTGAGCAGAATGGTGACGGCAGCCATGTTGGTGGCATTTGGCATCAGTTTTGAGGTTTGGCGCCTCTGCAGTGCCCAGAAGGTGAACTGGCACCTCTTCAGCTTCCAGGCCGTACTCCATTCTATGGTCTTCAGCCAGCCACCCACCCATTCCCAAGCCAAGTCACCTACAGACTCAGCTACTGTCACCACAAAAACACCAGAACCGATGCAGATCTTGTCCCGTTCTAGGTCTGAAGGACTGAATAAGCCTTCAGCTACATAAAGTTCTCTTAATAACATCAGATAAAAATAAAAAAGCATCATGATTGTTGTTGGCTTGCTTTTGAGTATCTAAAGTTACATTGTGATCATGTGTCCTATTAAATTATATTTTTCTCGATTCCAAATGGGCCAAATCGGAAATCTTTACACTGTACACACACACACACACACACACACACACACACACACACACACACACACACACACACACACACACACACACACACACACACACACACACACACACACACACAGACACGCACACACACACACACACACACACACACACAGTAGACATGCAACAAATGGAGAGAGCGGAATGAAAGGAAGCCTCATGGCAGCATCCTAGGATTAGTTTGTGGAGTTTCTGTCTTGCTTAAGGGCACCTCAACAGCGCTCAAGAGAAGAGCTGACACCTCTCAAACTGCCACTTCACATTCCATACTGGAGTATTTTCAGTTATTCTTTATTTTTCTATTTATTTCTTGAATTGAGTGAAGGGATACTCAAAACAGTTAATTTTTTTCACTGGACTTGTAGGAAAAGCCGTTTCGCTTTCATCCAAGTGGCCTCGTTGGTTCTGGACGGCTGCTGGGGAGTTCCAGATATTTAACCTAGTGGGAGCGGGTCGAGGTAGTTAAGTCATAGTTCAGAGTCTTTGGAAACCAGTCTTACAGGTGGTAATGGTTGAGACCTTTATAGAGAAGAAGAGATCATTCAATTGTCACTCCAGTTTTGACCTACGCTTGGTGCCACTGAGGCAATATTCATTCATATGAAGTTGAAACGCCCTCATGCATCTAGATTCAGGAAACAGAGCTGTTTTGGTGTGAGAACCACACTTTCACCAACATTACGTCATTGAATGATGACTTCTCTTTGTCTCAGCATAGACACATTCTGTGGGCCGACCTCACAGCAGCCAAGAAACTGTGGGCATTGAGGTCGCAGTCGCCACATCCCTTGTCTTACAACAGTTGGCCAACTCTCTTCTTGTAATTGTAATGACGTAGTGGTCTGTGGGTTGATGCATGGGGCTGGCTGTAAGCCTCTCCAGATGTGGGATGCAGCTTACATCTTAGTGAGGGAGAAAGTTCAGCTTGGTTGACTTTAATCCTGTGTTTTAGTTTTTTGGGGGGGATATATCCCTAGTGTGAGGTTGATTGATCAGAGATAACTGGCATATAAAATTATTCATTAAAATATATTTATATATAAATTTGCCTTATAAACTTTTGTCCAACTTACCTCTTCAGATGTGAAATCAACTTGGCAGGTGAAATTTTCAACACAATTTCCAGGAGAGTTTAACTAAATGTCTTCCATATGCGCATTGTCCCATAAAACCAAGGTAATGAGAAGCAGGCAGAACCAAGAGATTGATGAATTTCAAACATGTTCTCTGTCATGAACTGCCTTTCAGGATTGTTCAGAAGTAAACCTGAATATGAAAGGGAAACTTACAAGCTTTCTTCTCACAAATCATTTGACCTCTTGAACAATGATAGAATGTGTTGCCGTGAGCAGCTCTTGTCTCTTGTTGACCTCTTCATCAGATAGACTTGTCTGCAGCCAAATGTCAGAGTCCTGTGGACCTGGGCCAAGATGATACACAGTAGTGCTCTCTCAGCAGAAACCACCGTACACGGTAAAGCTGCAAAACAGATGTCCGGCAATGCTGCTGCACAATGGTGGTCCCTTCCACACCCCACTGTCTGTGAACATGGTTTATTTACTTTTCCCTGTTTCATGTTTTCACATGTTACTTTCTCTGGCTGCTCTCATTTAATTTTTGTATCATAATCCCAGAGGATCTGATTTTTGAGTCTTTTTCCTTTTCTCCTTTCCGTTATATTTTCTCAAGCAGCTTACACTTAGTCTGTCACTCTGTTCGTCATTCATCACTCCATTTGAAGAAATCCACCAGGGATGTTTCTAGCTTTAAGCTTTCTAACATTTACTTTCCTGGGTCTACACTTGGTGAACCAGTGTTTATTTTAACACAAGAAAAACAGATTTTCGTGTTCATAATTAGTCATTCTTATTACATTAAGACAAGACTGGGAATCTAAAGTCATGCGAGAAGATCTTTGAGGCTGTGTAGGGGTGCTTTGGAACTAAATATAGCACAAAAGATAGCACACATACTGTAAATGACAATGCTGACATGCTAGTGTTTAGCATTTATTAGCCTTCTTAATTTACTGTGTTTTGTTACAGTTGGCTACGAAAACTTCCAAATTTAGCAGTAAACACAAATTCAGTCAATGCTTATGGGAATATTCTAATCATTTTGGGAAAGAATTTAGACTTCGTACTGCCTCTGATTAAGAAAAGTGATCACTAAAGTCTCCGGGAGGAGAATATTGCCGTGATATATATATATATATATATATATATATATATATATATATATATATATATACAGTATATATATATATATATATATCACGGCAATGCATCTGGCAGGTGCTGTGACCAACCTTGTACCAGGTCACACGTGTACCAAGTTTATTTATTAGGATAACCCCCCTGAGATGCATCACCACATTTTTGGGGAGGTTCCAATATGTTGCACAATCATTACATAAGGACATACTGTACATGCAATTAACATTGAATCCAGAAAACCACAAAATGCAAAAAGTAAAAAAAATGGAAGTATTTGTTGAAAGGCAATTTCTTCATGGACACTGAGTTTAAAACTGTTGGATTCCATAGTTACCGTCATGGAGAAGAAGACTAATGTGTATTTTGAACATTGTCAGGGGATCAAACCAGATGGAAAGATACTTAACATTGTCATTTTCAAACAGAGGGGTACCATTTATTACAGGTCATTAAGAAGGCACCAGATTGAGATTTGATTTGTAACTACTAGTGCCAAATAAGAAAGTACAATATTTGATTTATAGAGCATCAAATAACAATCAAGTTTTTATTGGAAAAACCAGTTTTGGAAAATGTTGAAATTGGATTGGAGAAATATATTAATCTGATATAAAAATGCATGCTTGGATGTATGACTGCATAGATGCATATATTGTAGTGTGTATTATCTGTGTAAAGTTGGGTAAAAGTATTATTTAAAATATGTAGCGAATTACTTTGCAAGGATAGCGAACAGAAGTGGTCTCAAAGTTGATCCCTGGGGCACACCACTGTTGAATTGACAGATCTGATTTGTTATTATGCAGGATGACACACTGTTTACTCCTTGGCTCCTTGTTAAGATATTTAATGTAGACAAACATGAACTGGAGGCACACATTTCAAAAATGGGAGAAGCAAACTAAATAGATTTAAGCATACATGTTAAAAGTCAGCATGTTAGAAAGATAAATATACATGTACTTTATTGATCCCAAACTAGGAAATTCACACATTGTACCTCAACAAAGTCTTTTTGTCATTTAATACTGTCCTCAGATCCCTGCTATCCTGCCTTCAGATTCAGAAAGTTAGAGACAACATGATTTTTTTCACTGATGCCTGATGTGTGTGTTTGACCTCTGCGGTTCCAGTTTAGCTAAAATCACATTACCATGTTTTTTTTTCTATTACAGGCCAAAAAAATGAGGTCAGTATTTTACATTAAGACTATAACGTCCATAACACCAGATTGAATTCCATGGTCTGGATATGGCTCATGAAATGATCGTGGGGATTTTACAACGTTTTCTCACTCTGAGACATAATTTTTTATTGTCAACTATGACTAACAAAATTTGTTCCAAGCTCCAAATCATTGAGTAACTTATAATACACATTTAAGTTGTGCAATTATATCTTCATTGTTTTAATATTTGTTCTGCTTCTCATTTTCCTTTTTTGATTTAAGTCAAGAAAACAATGATGCTTTTTTTCTTTTTGAACAACCTGCTTGTTTCCTTCCCTCACCATCCTCCTTCTCTCACTCCTTCCCAGTTTCTCTCCATCATTGGCTTGTAATTATTCCTTTCTTTGTTTGGGTTGATAAAAGGTCCACAAGAAAAGAGGAATTTGATTTCATGTGTTTATTTTTAGTGCTGCCAAGCTGCTACTAAAGACTTCAGGATGTTAGGTTTATGTTGGTATACTTTCCATTGTGCTTGTTTACAAGATACTGGGATGATTGTTCAGAGTTAGAAGCTTTTCTGTATTGCATTTGGGAATGCATGTGAGGTTTTGGCATAGTTTTGTAAGAGAAGTATCCTGCTGTGGTTTGAATGTTGATCTAAATGCGACAGTTGTTTGAGTTATTGGTGACTTACTATTGATAATATTTATTTTGAAATAGAAACCCCTGCCTCTCAGATGTGGTTTGTTGGTCATTGTGAGCTGGTCAGTGTGTCAGATCTGATTGCGAGTATCATTAGCTGGATGATGATGAGGTTTTGGGGATGGAACGGAAGACCAGTCTTTGTGACAGTGGTTTGTAAACATAAATTGCATGTTTTTCATGTTTACAAATATTTCCCTTCAAATCAGTTGATTAGAGCAAAAATAGAGCTGCAGACGAATGGATGAATATGTGTTGCATTCAGTAAACCAAATATGTTTATGCACATTAATACATGAATATATTATTTATTTACAAACGCTGTTTACTACACTATAAATATTCTACAAAAACATCAAATAAAGGAAGAGATAAAAACTGTCTTTGGGCAGGAAGAGGTAACGTCTGACCACATGGGCATGTTCTTGTGTGTGTGTGTGTGTGTGTGTGTGTGTGTGTGTGTGTGTGTGTGTGTGTGTGTGTGTGTGTGTGTGTGTGTGTGTGTGTGTGTGTGTGTGTGTGTGTGTGTGTGCGTAGGCGAAAGTGTCATAATCAGACTGATTAAAACATTGTTATTGGGACTCATATATTGGGCTGCTCTATATTCTCTGAGTCTATTACCACCACAGAATGTTAAAAGCCACTCTAGATGTACAAAGATGGTGAAACCCCACACTTCCATGGATTTTCTCTAAAATTTATCCTGCTCGCTTCATCTTTTATTCCTGAGAGTGTGTTTCTTTCTCATGTGCAGTGGACGGGTGCTGTGTTATTTCATGATTAGTGTCAAGGTAAACTCATACCACCAGATTTATTACCAATGCAAGTGAAATGAATGTCAAATTTCTGGCAACTTTTGAGTATAATTGTAGGTTGATTCATCCCAAAAAAATGGAAAATTAGAGGCTGTCCTCATACTGACAGATTCTCTCCATCTTACTCTCCATCTTGTTTATTACTACCAACCGTGGTTTGCACAGTCATGCAGGACCTTGAGATTCTGACAATTTTCATGAACTGCAGTGCTTTTGCTCCAGAAGCTGAATCTGTGTTGATTCCCCAAAAAGAATTGGGATTATGTATTGTATTTAAAACAAACTGGGATGATTCAGCTTTGAAGTGCATGTTTTTGAAGCTGTTATAAAACACCGACATCATCTCTTCCAATCAGATCCGCTAAACTGAGTCCTTCACAGCGAGCGGTCTGTTCATACACTGCATCTCACTCGTCTCTGGGGTATGAAGAAGTGGGTGATCTCACTTTATAGCTCAGTCTGTGGTGTCCAGCACCTCTGGGACTTTGACCTGCTCAAACTCAAACAACCTGGTCTTACTCCTGAAACAATGTGCAGTCACATGAAAGTGGAGAAGTGGAACTGGAAAATCTTTTTTACATTAATGATTTCTGTCTGTTTTTCCATGTTTCTGTCCAACAAAAACATTTGGCCAAGATGTTCTGAGCTGTATGAGGCTGCATACAAAACAAATGCCAACTAAGATACAAGGAAAGGTTCTCAGCGATTAGTTGAATGGTGAAAAATGTTTGTGTGTGTGTGTGTGTGTGTGTGTGTGTGTGTGTGTGTGTGTGTGTGTGTGTGTGTGTGTGTGTGTGTGTGTGTGTGTGTGTGTGTGTGTGTGTGTGTGTGTGTGTTCAACACATTCTATACGTGTGAGTCTGCAAATGAGGTGCTATCTACATGCCATTGTGTATAATTTCTTGATACTGTGCAGTGAAGACACGATGAGATTAAATGTATTATTCCCTCCTGCTTGTTTGTGAAAATGAACAGCATATCTAACTAAACATGGTGGGTTATTGAACCTGTTCATTTTTCTGTCCTCAGGCGCTACTGAGGAGACAATTTCAATTTGTTGCAGTTGATGTATATATAGATTGTCAAATTAAGCAAATGGACATCCACAATATGAAGCACTTTTTATATGTATTTGTTTAGAACTACTGAACTATGAACTGCAAAAGATAAACTTAATAGATAACAAGTTAAAAAAAAAAAACCTCATCTGTTTTTAACTTTCGTTATCTATCTTTCTTCTGTGAACCATTTAGCATAAAGTTTCAGTTATCCAGTGATTTATGCTAATTGCAACCACATGTGTGACGATGAACACATGACCGTAGCATTGCCCCTTCCAGGAAAAAATCAGTGAGCAAACTATAGGTATCGGTATCCCTCAAAATGAAAGCATCAAAAAAACTTGTGCAAACTCCTATTCTTGAAGGACAAGATGCTTTTCTGGCCTTACAGACAAAGAATAGTCCAGTCAAGACTCCAAAAATTTACTGGAGATGAATAGAAAAGAGTTAAAATATGAAATATCTGGTGAGATCTCTCCATATACACATCAGCACACATGTTGAAAGACGACAAGGACTTAATGGCCACATTAACCTCATCAGGGCACTGACAGATGGAAGCACAATAGACTCCCACTGACAGACAGGAAGGTAGTGGCCATGCTCCTCTCTCTACCTACGGCTCAGCTCTTTGGCATGAGGTGAAACAGTTGACCTAGAGCTGAAAAGAGATTGGAATGACGACACTGTCATCACAAACCAAATAAAGTCCTTTATAACATGCAGAATCTTATCATTTTGTTGTTAATTACTGGAGTCTACATTTTCTTGACCAGGTATTGTAGGCCATGTCAACGTAGAAGGCAGTGAAGTAAACTTGTCGGAGAACAGTGCTCATCAGAAAATCCTCTCCTTTCGGCTGCTACCAATTAGGGGTTGCCACAGCAGATTTTTCCATCCTGACGCAAGCCTCCTCGTTTATCCTTACTCAGGACTGGTACTAATGCTACCCGGGCTTATGAACCCCCAGTGGCTGGCAGTCACAAAAAAAACAAATCACTGGTAATTTTGTATAATTTGGGTTTGTTGGTTTGTCCACCTTCCCATCATTTCAGTGAACTCATTGTTCTATAGCGTGACCCTGACGTTGACATTCATTTTTTCTTTTTTTAAAAACTTTCTTTATCAGGTTTTCTTCAGGAATTGCACTATTATATAAATCATTCACCGTATAAAACATAAACTATATTGTGCGATCCTGTAAAAAGAAAAATAGAAAAGAAACAAGAAAAAACACAAAACAAAAAAAAACAACAAAGAAAAAAACAGAATAAAGAACAACAACAAAAACCCTCAACTCACCTCCAAACAAACAAACAAACAACCTCATCCACTCATGTTACAACATATACAAATAAATACAAAAAATATAATAAGATAGGTACAATAGAACAAAATAAGGTACACTCTTTGCAATGCCCAATACAAGCTAGAAGTAAATAGGTATAGATAGATTAAAATATATATACAAATGAACAAATAAAATATACTAGGACAAAAGAAAAATTGCTTTTTTCTATTAACTGAAACAAGGGCTTCCATATTTGTAAAAAATTATTCGGTGACCCCCGTAGTGACATTCTAATTTTCTCAAGTTTGAGACAGTAAAGAGTGTCCCTGAGCCAGTGAATATGGAAAGGTGGCTGGGGTGACTTCCACTTTAGTAAAATAAGTCTCCTTGCCAGAATAGTCATTAAGGCTAAAGAGTCGTTTTGAGAGGGAGATAAAACTGATGGTCTTGAGACAACACCAAACAGAGCACACATGGGGTTTGGGTCAATTTTTTTGCAAATCACGTGTGAAGCAGTAGCAAACACCTCATTCCAGTAATTATGCAGTCGAGGACATGACCAGAAAATATGCATAAGGTCAGCAGGTGACTGATGACACCTGTCACAAGTTGGAGAGATAGAGCTGTACATTTTAGATAGACGGACCTTGGTATAATAAACACGATGAACAAGTTTACATTGTATAAGAGAATGTTTTGCACAAATAGAAGATTTATGTAACCGTACTAAGATTTGTGACCAAAGCTCATCAGATATAGGCTCCATTATATCTCCCTCCCAAAGGGTCCTTATTGAACTTAAAGATTTTGTACTCATTAGTTTTACTCGATTATAGAGAACTGAAATGGAACCTTCCAGCTTAGAAATAGGCAAGAGCAAAGCATCTAGGTCAGAGTCCTCAGGTAAACTAGGAAAGGTAGGGAAGTTATTTTGAACAAAGCTACGTACTTGTAAATATCTAAAGTTATTGGGGAGGAAGAGTATATTTCACTGTAAGTTGTTGGTAAGTGGCAAGAATATTATCAATACAAGTCTTTAAAAGTCTGAATACCAAGTTTTGACCAGGCAAAACAATTTGATGTGAAGCAACTGATTGATGAATTTGGTGTGCAAGAAGCTTGGTTGCCTTATCGCCTTGTTCAAAGATTTTTACTCTAGAATGCAACATGAGTTCAGTTGTGCCACGGGTCATAAGTAGATCAAATTCAGCTTGCAATGAAAGACGTTCTTTATATAGATTTGGGGAGGCAGTGGTTGTGTACATGCTATCTAATTGTGAAATTTGTTGTCTAAGATTAGTCACTTTCTCCTGCCTCAATTTATTTATTTATTCAGCTCATTTTTCTTCTTTCCAGACATGTTATTACAACATATTTCACTGTCATCAGTGTTGAAACATTATAACAACATCCGAAAAGAAAAAAAAGTCTTAACAGGTAGAAGCCATTGGCTTATAAGATTCCCGTCCCCTAAATTATCAACAAAACATCTCTCTCATTAGAATATGCAGTCAACAAACTCAGACATTAAAAGTCTTCAACCAGCTCATACATTGAATTCTGACAGATGTTCATATCCACTTCCTTATCCACTTCCAGATATTCGCCTTTTACCCTGGAGTATAACCATGTTTACATTCTTCCTAGGAGCACAAGGTTTGTTAACATCATGGATAGTCAAAACAAGAAGTTGACCTTGCCAGTGTTCTCCACAAGAATATAATGATTATATTAACCTCTTTCAGCAGACAGTGTTTATACAAGAATTAACTAGTTTGTTGCAGACACTTTAACAGTTTCACATGGTATTATATTGTCAAAAGATATCAACATGCTCTTTAAAGTCTCAAGGTTAATTTTATCCCATGTTATCACAAATACATGTTGTTGTTGTTGTTGTTTTTTTTGTTCATTAGTCCATGTTTCTGACATCAATGATGTTGATTTTTTTCGACTGTTCAATGAAATACTTGACGTGTCCAAAATTGTAGAGCTCCCAGTATTGAAGTGACTCTGTTGTACTGATCTTTGGTGTAGTAACAATTCTTGTCCGTCTTTATTGCTCATATTTCATCAACTCCTCTGCACTCCTGAAATACCCTTTGTTTTGATGGTGATCCTGCAGTTTTTCATCCAGGTGTTGTCGATCAGCCCATTCTTCTTCAGTTGTCGAGCTTTTTTAGCGATATCAGCATTCTTTTTAGTGAGATTCTCATTAATGTAGACATTTTTCCTTTCAGTTTGAAGCCTTGTTTCAGAAGAGCTATCTTGTTTTACGATTGTTGAATTTTATCAGCACTGCAGGTGGTCTCCTACCTCCAGATGGTAATGGGTAACATGTCTCGAACTGGTCCGGATCTATAATTATCTCCAGATCCCTCGGTTGAGAACTCACTTGTTGCTCCAGAGATTCGATGTCAGCGCTAGCCATAGCATTTCTGTAATTCCTCTGCTTGATTTAGATTCCAGTGATGATCACATCATTTATACGAATGCTTTGCTCCAAATCATCCGTTCTTTGTTGTCCCTGTTCCAAGACAACAATTTTCCGGTCTTTTTCATCCATGTCTTTCTGCATTTTCTTCATTTTGTCCTTCATTTCTTCCAAGGCGTCTCGAACCGGTTTTAGCTTTTCTTCCAACTTTTTATCAAAGTCACTCCCTAACTTATCGAAGTTGCTCTTTAACTCACTTTTCACTTTTGGCTGACCATGAAAGTGGTGCTGGTTTCATTGAAGAACGATCCAGTTGAGAGTCCAGCCAGCAATTGAAATCACCACCTAATATCAAATAATGCGATGACACATCTGGGAGGAGAGTGAAAAAATGTCTAAAAAAAGCTTCATCATCACAGTTGGGTGCATAAATGTTTGCCAGTATAACACAAATATTTTTAATTACACCAGTAACAATAATATATCTCCCTTTGGGATCAGAAATAATCCGATTACAAACAAACGGAACAGATTTATGTAAAAGAATAACTGTCCCTCTGGCCTCACCAGAGAAAGAGGAGTGGTATATTTGGCCTACCCAGCCCTTCTTCAGTTTTTGATGTTTTGAGTTCTTGAGGTGAGTCTCCTGCAAAAAAAAGACCTGGGCTCCTATCTGATGTTTATCTGTCCCATTAAAGTTGAGTTGAGTTCATAAGAGAAAATATAATTCAATAAACTGATGAGAATCTGGGCACATTGGTGGCAAAATGAAAGAGGAAGAGTGATACTCTTTAGTAAACACAGGAAAAGCACATAGCTTAACCTAAAAGGGTCTCTTGCTGAAGCAAAATCAAACAAAGAAAAGAGACCTGACTCCTCCATAGGGAATGTGACAAGTACAAATCTAATTATAGCATAATATTACCGAAATCAAAAACCATGAAATAATAATAATTAATAACTATCAAAAAGGAAAAAATAAAGCTAGAGAAAAAAAAAGTGCAGCACATGGGCATATCTATCTTTCTCAATACAAGTGTGGTGTATTCGCAAATACACATAATGGTTTAGCCTGCTCACCCCTCCTGAAGTAGATGGTATCGCCCAGGAGCGGGAACCTGACAGAGAGAGCTAGCACCGATGTACA
The DNA here is from genome assembly GCF_040054535.1 of Antennarius striatus. Lineage (NCBI taxonomy): Eukaryota > Metazoa > Chordata > Actinopteri > Lophiiformes > Antennariidae > Antennarius > Antennarius striatus. The sequence goes on along the minus strand of NC_090780.1, from coordinate 15,780,736 downwards.
TGTATGTCAACAGGTGGTTCAATAAAGCCTACAGTGACAGTAACCTCATCGTAGCAGAGCCTGTGCTTCCTACAACAAACACAACACAACAACAAGTGCTAGTAGTATCACACCACTTCCATTTTAGTGTTTGTCTTGGGCTGGTATCTTCTTGAGTTAACCTTCAAGCAGAGTTCAGAGCCACAGTCTTTTTAATGTTTTTTCCAACAAAGTTCATAGCAGCTGAAGGATCTTGAAATCTATGGACCTGCCCTCCAGGGAGAGTGATCCGCAGTGTAGCTGGATGGAAAAGCCCACATTTGACACCTGAACAGGAATGTAGTTCGTTCTTAACTTTAACAAAGGCAGCTTGTTTTGTTGCCACTGAAGGGGTATGAGGAAAAACCGACATTTGTTTGCCTTTGTAGTGGAGAGGGGCAGCTGCTCTGTTTTACGCAGGATTTCATTGCGTTGTTGGAACGTATTGACCTGAATGATCAGAGCTCGGGGGGATTCCCCTTCTCCGGGTCTGGAGCGTGGCCTCCGGTGAACGTGGTTCAGCACGGTTTTGTCGTCTAGGGAAAGCGAGTCCTGCAGTAAGTTAGCCATAGAGTCAGTCGGTCGGGTTTCCTCAATCATCTCCGGAACCCCGCGACCAGACGCACATTATTCATCCTAGACCGTCCGTCTAGGTCCTCACACTTCTTAGACAGCGAGTCAGCCAAAGTAGTTAGTTTAGCCACCGCTGCCTCCAGGTTAGTTAGCTTGTCACAACAATCTCTAGCAGAGCGTTCCAGGTCCACTACAGTCTTGTCGTGTAATGTTACTTTAGCTTCAAGCGGGCCAAGAGGAGCTGAGAGCTCCCTCTTAACTGTCACTGATATTACCTGTTCAAATCTACTCACAAATATCTGAGTGCATATCCTCCATCATCGTCTCCATTTGGGTTAGCAGTCGCTCATTAGCATCAGGCTCGGGATCCAGCCCGGGTTCAGGTGAGAGGCGAGCCCTGCTCCGACACGCTCTGGTTGTTTCGGGTTTTCCTCGATTTGCCATGATTTCTAGATATCACCACTAAGTCAGATACGGACGCCGTTCGACTGTTGTTAATAATTTGTGGTTCAAAAAATAAAAGAGGAAATGGTGCGAAAAACACGTTAAGTAGTCACATTCCTTCGGAGCACCTGCAGACACGTCTCACATGCTTACAGCCACACCCCTCGTCACCCCTGACGTTGACATTCTTGATTTTATGTGAAACTACTGGATGGATTCAGTTTGATAAATGTAAAAATCTCCCCACAATGAATACATGCATTACTAATAACAGCAACCTTGATCTCAGTTGCCCCACACATACTTTGTATTCAGGACAAAAGTTAGAATGCTAAAATAACACACAATGTCGATAAAGTAAGATTGAATCTTTTTGCTAGTGTACCCATCTGGTAATGCCAACAGGGCAATTTGAGAGACATGTCACTATTCTCTTGAGCATTCTGATAGCGAGCATTTAGCTCAAAATGTCATAGTGACCAGCATAGTATAGCAATTAGCATGAGAGATGTAAATATCTGAAGTAGTGTTTCAGAGAAATCATGCAGCCAATATTTTAGGTGTGAAATGCAAACCTTCCCCAGGGTGTAAACATCTTGTTTACCTCACTCATTTTCTATGAATTTGTATGTACAGGTACGATTTGTCAAAAAAAAAACAGAGGGGAGTGGGGTTTATTTTAAAACATAAAAAATGTAATCAACAGTCCTACCATTAACCTAAAAAAATATTAATGGAAGGCCCCTATGAGCCTACATTCTGAACAGTTGAACATTCATATTTAATACAAACTTAAAAAAATAAATTATTTAATTTTCTGTCCAGCGTTCCTGTTGGCGCATCATCTGCAGCGTTTCGTCCATCTTTTATCCACATCTTTGCAAAGTCCTGAGCAGCAAATACACTTTGAAAGTTAATGCTATGTAGACTATAGTCTACCTGTCAGAAAACTCTGTTACAATGTGCCTGTTATTTTATGTTTTTTTAAAGTTATTGATGGGTTTGTCTGGTGTAGGAGACAAATGATGTATTTCTCCTTACGATATTTGCCACTCAGATGTAAGTAGGTACCAATGTTGGCTGGGTAAAGTTTCTGCCTGGAAGTATTAACAATTTTTGGATTGCTTATCACTGAATGTTTTGCTAATTGATGTTAACTATTGGTCGAGTTAACTTCTTCTTTTCTTTTCGGCGTTTCCCTTCAGGGGTCACAGCGAATCAGTTGCCTCCATTTGGCCCTGCCTTCTGCATCCTCTTCTCTCACACCAACTACCTTCATGTCCTCTTTCACTACATCCATAAACCTCCTCTTTGGTCTTCCTCTAGGCCTCCTGCCTGGCAGTTCAAAACTCAGCATCCTTCTACCAATATATTCACTATCTCTCCTCTGTCCAGTCATCTGGAAGCACCTCGTGACCACCCAGAGCCTGTCTTAACTCCTTCCTAAAAGTCCTGCAACACTCTTCCTTTTTCAGCTTCCACCATTTCGTCCTCTGCTCTGCTTTTGCCCTCTTCATCTTCCTCCCCACCAGAGTCATCCTACACACCACCATCCTATGCTGTTTGGCTACACTCTCACCTACCACTACTTTGCAGTCACTGATGTCCTTCAGATAACACTGTCTGCACAAGATGTAGTCTACCTGTGTGCTCCTACCTCCACTCTTATAGGTCACCATATGTTCCTGCCTCTTCTGGAAGAAAGTACTCGCTATAGCCATTTCCATCCTTTTTGAAAAGTCAACTACCATCTGTCCTTCTGCATTCCTCTCCTGGATACCAAACATACCCATCACCTCCTCATCACCTCTGTTTCCTGCACCAACATGTTCACTGAAGTCTGCACCAATGACCACCCTCTCACTTCTAGGTATGCTCTGCATCACTTCATCAAAGTCCAACCTGAATTTGTCCTTCTCCAGCTCACATCCTACCTGTGGAGCATACCCACTAACAACATTGAACATCACATCTTTGATTTGCTTCAGACTCATCACTCTATCTCTCTTTTTACCTCCAGGAAATTCCTAACAAACTCCCTCCTTCAAGATAACTCCTACTCCATTTCTCTTCCTTTCTACACCATGATAGAACAACCTAAACCCTGCTCCTACAATTCTAGCCTTGCTACCTTTCCACCTGGTCTCTTGGACACACAGTATGTCATGGTTTGCTGTAGGACCCAAATGCGCAGACGTCAGGTAAAAGGAAAAAAGATTTATTTGACAATGAATGTGATGAGATGATGGACCAGATGATCAGGCTGAACAAGTGAATTGGCAGGAGATGAGAAGTCAAGACAAGCAGGCGGCTGGAATGGTAATAGGCAAACAGGTAGCAGACTACAACTGGAACATGGAGAGAACAGAGTTATCAAAAAAGTCAAGGTGCGAGTTTAAGAGAGCCAAGGTGCAGATACTGACAAGCAGTACAAACGAACTGGCGATGAATGGTGGGAAGCTGGTCCTCATGAACGTCTGGAGATTGGTGATTAGCAACAGGTGTGCTGCTCTGCTACCAGGAGCAGTCACACCCAGGTAGGTGGAAACTAGGAGGATCTCAGAAGAGGGAGAGAGAGAGAGAGAGAGGAGAGAGAGAGGAGAGAGAGAGAGAGAGAGAGAGAGAGAGAGAGAGAGAGAGAGAGAGAGAGAGAGAGGAGAGAGAGAAGCAACTGCAAATCCTTAAACAGTATGTCTACCTTCCTCCTCTGCATCATGTCAACCAACTCTCTATCTTTTCCTGTCATAGTTCCAACATTCAATGCCCCTACTCAGTCCTATATTCTTGGCGCTCCTCCTCTCTCTCTTCCTACGAACACACTTTCCTCCTTCTTCAACCAATTTCCACCTGTAGGTCAACAGCACCGATGGTGGTCATTGTTAACCCAGGCCTCAACCAATCCGTTATGGACGTCATAGACTCGATTCGCATATTGATTTGGCAAAAGTCGGATGCCCTTCCTGAGATTGGTTGAGTGAACTGAGAAACTTAAATAGAAATAAAACAAAGTAATCAAGCATAAGTGACATGTCTAACTTATGATCGCAAGGAAGCTCATCAGCGCATCATTAAGGAAAGTGTGGTGGAATACCTCAGTGAGTTAAAGCTTGGCTTAGTCTCTACACCCCTGAGGATAAAATTATATTCAGCAGAGGTTCTTTTGCATCCAGCATTCACATATGTTGTTTATATAAAACCATTTGACTTTGTTTTCAAGGCTCTTAAAATATTAAACTAGCCAACACCGCACCAATAAGTCAGCACAAAATCAATGCTGAATCAGTTGTAGTAGTGGTTGAATTTAGTCTTATTGCTTTCTCGAATATCTGCTTCACATTCCATACAAGAATGTATAACAACAGTGGATGTGGGTAAAGTACAAAGCATTTTCATCATTATGCCTCTGCTCTCATATTGTGAGAGAAATTATAAACCAGGAAAGAGATAGGTGTGTGTGTGTGTGTGTGTGTGTGTGTGTGTGTGTGTGTGTGTGTGTGTGTGTGTGTGTGTGTGTGTGTGTGTGTGTGTGTGTGTGTGTGTGTGTGTGTGTGTGTGTGTCAGCTCTTAAAATGTGGGGATTGTGTCTTCATTCTTGGCCACATTTTACTTTGTTTTTTCCATAATTCCACACATCTAAACACAGTCTACAGCTTTCAGCACTTACTGCCTTGTGATCCATGCAATTTCTCTCCCATTATTTTGAATCATTCCCTTGTTTCTGGTTTGACCGCATAATTCTAACTCTGTCCTCTGTCTCCTGAATGAGGTTGACCACCAGACTCCTACTCTTGCTTTGCTCTCCAGTCTCCCCAGTGCAATGCTCCAATGGCCAAACCACAAGCCTCGATTACCCAGCATTCTAGAGAGGATGAGAAGGGCCTTGTGTAGAAGACTGTGACAGAAAGTCACAAAACTGGTAAAACACTTGTAGAATTTCTTCATAGAGAGAGGTTTTTTGCACATCAAACAAGGACATCAAGTGACTGGTTCTGTTTATTCTACATGTCTCAAAAAAAGTATACATGATGGACCACACACATGACTATAGTAAAATACATATACTTAAGAATATCAGATTGATTTTCAGGAAGTCATCGGTAAGGTGTGTAGCGTTTGGATGTGTGTGCACACACAGATGGGAGAAAACCCAGAAAATAAATTAACCACAACCAGAAGCTTCCATCTCTGCCTCTGACTCTAATTTGATGTTTACTCTAATTTTATATCACCTATTTTAAGTGTATTAATGTAAAGACTAAGTTTGTTTTTTAGTTTCATTTAAAGAATTTAATTGTGAAAAATAAAGTTTGACATTGTCATTAAGTCTTTGTAAAAGCATTGTTACTTATCATATCTTGGGAGATATAATTAAATGTGCGCACACGCTTACAATATGTTCTTGCACTTGTACAAATGGACTCAGACAGACTGATAATGCATAGACCAGGAATTTAATGTGTGCTTCAAATACAAATCTGTTCCAAGCATGGCTTTCACACTGATCAGTAGTCAACAACCCACGATGCATTTCAACTATATACACAGTAGGTACTGCAGTCAGCATTTCTTAAAAGGCAACATATATAAGTACAAACACACATTTGCACAACAAATCAGTATATCCTATAAAAGCAGGTCCATCATACAAATCATCTCTATCATGTATTAAATGCATGTGCTGCAAAATATGATCATTTTCATTTCAGAAAGTGGGCTGATTGACCTTAACATCCTGCAGTCACTTACTATGAAGGGTAATTTTGCTTTTTTAACCAGTGTCTCAAACATCTCTTTTGCTATTTCCCACCATGTTAGCTGGTGAGGTAATAGGATACAATCCGGTTAGGTATTTCACCATTTGCTTCATTGGACTGGAATGTAAAAATCCTTTGTCTTTCATTTCCACAGGAACAAATATTCAGACTTGTTTAATTTGGTTTGTTCATGCTCCACTCACAGAGCTTACATAGAAGAAAATATTCACTTAGTAGCTCACAAGCCACATCAGGTCCAGGAGCAAGTGGCCCAGCACACACAAATATGATATACGACGGAATATGTCAACCACATTAATCCTGTATATGTCAATGTACGCTTCTCTCTCTTTCTCTCTCTAACACACATACACGCACGCACGCACGCACACAAACACACACACACACACACACACACACACACACACACACACACACACACACACACACACACACACACACACACACACAGTGTGCAAATCACCATACTGTAACATTACTTTTTTTCAATACTCATTTAAAATTGTTCAAAATTTGTCAATACCAAAAGCAAAACACATTTAGTTGTACTTCTGACAACTGGAGGCCGAGCTACAATTTAGATTTAAATTCTGGCCACATTACTTAGTGTAAATGAATAGCCTTACTTTAGTACATATCTCCAAGTTTTCCCTTTTTTGTACTTTGTGGTTAACAATTTCATTTGAATGTTTTTCAGATTGTGTCTCCTGAACCAAAAGGGAATGGAGTACTCAAAAACTTTGCAATCTGACAATTTCAAGGAATGATTTTCGGAATTATGACACTGTCAGTCTACCTATTAGAATATCCCATAATGTAGCTTAGCTTTGCCCTTTTTGGGTCTTTCTCTGTCACTTCAATGCATAAGTTAAAAACAGTTCACACTAAAAATCACTCTTTTAACAACACTATACTTGTTACTTTACAGTTCAAATACATAACGGCTCCCCAACAGAGATACAAAGCTGTAAAAGACTTTTTGAAGCAAAACATTGAGCTTGCTTTAACCCGTTAAAATATTATCATAGCTGTAAGTGGTCCCATACAAAACATAATTCTGAAGAGAAATATGAACTTGTTAAATATAACAGCACTCTGTTTCATGACGTTATCACGGCGGTGTACACACCATCTTCATTAATCATAGGACTCACAAATTTCAAACCACGTCATGCAAACATATTCCGTACCACATCGCAATGGCACTGAGTGTTAGTAACATTTTATCAGACAGAATGACATTTGTAAGAAGGAAACTATGGATGGAGTGATGAAAAGAATGTATGAAATTCATGTTGGGGAAAGAAACATCTTTCATCTGTAAAAAGTATGGAGGATGCTGGCAGATGCCCCTTTAGCTCCTTTACATCTGATAGTTGACACTATTCTCCTTGGAACTTCGCAGAGGATTCTTAAAAAATTTAAAATAATTAACTAACACTGCTTCACATGGTTCATTAATTATTGATGCATATATTTTCTTATTACTTTAGTACGTATCAGACTACGTCCTCTTCATGCACACACAAACATAAAATGTAGTAATGGATGTTCAGTAATGATGAGGTGACTCAGTTTGATGCATATTCACATCCTTTAATCCATGTCATATCCGAACAGGCTACAAATGGAAGAAATGTGCCTGCGATAGAATGGAAAAAGAACAGGATAGTAATGACAGTACGAGTACAGTACATGGTGGAAGATGCATAAGAAAATTCTGTTGCAGGTTTCAATTTGCATTTATTTTGCATTCACACAATTTACTTAATCCCACTAAAGCAACTTAGTTTTAGAATATCTGACCCCACTGATCAAAGCCTCAGCAGGTTTTCAAATACTTTTTTTGTATTAAGTGCAGTATAGGTTTTGCATTTAATCACTAATGGCAAAATACCACACAATACTTGAAAACATTTATTTTAAGTTTAAAAAAAAAAAAAGTGGATCCATTGAAACAAGATTATTGTTCAATAATTTCATATTGATGTAATTTAGAGCAGATTTAGTAAGTAACAAAACTAAATTTGACCATAATACCTAAAAAAATATCAATTTTTTCTCTGTTTAGATTTTTTACAACTTGATTGACCAGTTCCAAATCTGTTTCTAATCTACTTTGAGTTCAGTGTTCCAACGATTTTATTAATTAGATACTTGACCTACAGCTCCTAATAGTCAACGACTGACGATGCTGTTCCATTAAACAGGTAATCAATTTTTCCTGCTCTGAACTGACTTTATTATATCCTGATGTTTTTATATATAACAATAATAACATGGTACAATGCGTACCATAAGTTTGATACATAATTGAGCTGAAAAGTGATTCACACAAAATCTTAAGTTAAAGCAAAAGTCTTTGCTGCAGAAAGAGATGAAACATTTCAGAAGCGACCCACAAATAAACCCGTCACACTGTTTGTCCTAAAGGCACCGTATATAAAGATATATCCCTGTGCTCAAGAGATTACTGGGTTAAAAATACAAAGGGGAGAAATCTTATTTCTCTCAAAAAGCCTAACCCTGACTCAAAACTCACCTTGATGAAGGTGACAGAGATGCGATAATACTCACATGAACTATTCTCTTATAGATTACCCCAAAAGCACGCCGTTAAGATAGAATGCATATCTATAAAACTACAAGATTTGACTGAATTTCATGTCAAATATGGCAGCATATCAAAAAGCGCTATGACTTTCCAATCTCTTGATCATGCAAATTTGTTTGAAGACTTTCTCTGTAAAGCCAAACTACAACAGGTTAAAAAGAGAACAGAAGAATATGCAAGACAATAAAACAAAAAAGAGACAGGTAGAATTATGTAAAAACAGTCTCCAGTAAGCTCCGTCCCACTTCGGCCAAAACAATCTCTCTGACATGCTGGTGGAGTTTCACTTTCTGTCCTTCTGTTTTCCTTCCTTCATTTTAAAACATCCCAAGTTATCAGCGCATTCTGTGTAAGTGATCGTCTCTGGCACATAATCATCGATGTCATCATCATCATCATCATCATCATCATCATCATCATCATCATCATCATCATCATCATCTTCATCATTATCATCAAGTCCACCTCCTCCTCTTTTCATCCCTTTCTATTCTTCTCTCAGGCTGACCAGACTTGCTCCCCCTGCAGGCCAGATGTTGGAATGACGCGGTATTCCTTATGAGATATGGGAAATAAGGCGCCGCTGGTTCCACCAAGGGGGTTAAAATTGGAAAGTTGCAGGGATTAATTAGACAGGTAAGTGAATGGAGAGAGGGATCACACCCTACTGGTTGGGTGGCAGCGGTAGGTACAGCTGGACAAAGGGTCGGCACCTCCGTCGACATTCTGGGAGCACCCTCCCTCACAACACGCTCCTGAGAAACAAAGAGGTCAGAATTCTTTATCCGTGTATGAACGGTATCTGTAATCCACACACTTGTTTTATTGCAGTATATGTGTCAGTCAGTCTTTTTCTTTTAAATAATTATAAAAAACATTAAATAAGGTCCTATACCTTCATTTTCCTCTGGCATTAGTAAGTGAGTTCGGCACGGACCGGGCAGGGTTGGGCTTGGTCCTTCATGACTGGTGCCCAGCTGAAGACGCCTCATGTGACGAACCACTGCTGTGGCATTAAATGCTTGCTGCAGAAGAAAAGGCACAAATGAATACAGTTCAGACAGCAATACAATCTCAATCATCGGAACCCATAAGTTGACAAGGAGTCAATAAGAAACTTAAAGTTCTGGTTCCATGGACTTAACTAAATCCCTTAACTTTTTACTTTTATATGTTATTTTTAGAGGTCTAGAGAGTTAAGTACACATTATTTGTTTAAAGTCAAAGAGGACATCACATTGCTGTAATTATCTTGCAACCCCATTGATTAATCTTGCAGCATTTGAGGGGCTCCAGACACCCAGGTTGGCTTTAAGATCTGAGACAATCTCAAGTTTTTTCAACATTTCCAAAGGATTCAAATAAAACTGACTTAGGCCAAGACTAGTCTTATTTTTGCTCAATTGTATTATCTCCTGTCAGACTAAAGAAGAAATAAACCATATAGCACACGTCATGCATTTAGGAAAATCCAATCATATCCAGAATAAACTGGAACTCTGACTTACCTTCCATTTGCTCTTAGCAAAATTTTTCTTGATCTGAGCACTGACAGACTCATGGATGTTCTTATCCAGAGCCGTGTCCCCAGCAATCCTGACAGACAGGAAATGAAAAATGAGTTTGTATGTGATATGGAAAGAAGCTTCGTGTACAGCTAAAGCAATAATAATAAATCTGCACAGAGTTGCAAACCCAACAATGGGAAATCAAGGTTAAGGGTGCATCATAGTGGAGGAGTACGAGACTGATACCAGGGGTGTTGCAGCGCCTGGTCACAGGTGTAACGTATGTTGGGGTCTTTCTCCATCAGGTGGATGATGAAGTCTTTGGCTGTAAAGAAACACGTACAGTTAAACAGTAATACTGCATGAGTCACCTCCTTATTCAGTGTTTTTGTTGATGAAGACTCTGCTCTAACAGTTTAAAACTTGAAAGTTGGGGGTGTGCCAATTGCTCGCAGACCCCACAGTGAGGTTGAGTCTGGGCCCTTTGCTTTACATTATGCCCCATTCCCTGTCTCACTTAAGCTGTGTCTATCCAATGAACACAAAATCCTTCCCCAAAATCTTTGTAACTGGAAACTTTGTAATGTAATTACATTTCAAACTATAAATCAAATTGCTGTAAACACGACAAAACAAATCTTGAGGTAATTCCCAGGACAGAAAATTGGGCAAAGCTACAGTTGTATCATTTGTTGCAGAAGTTGGAGATCTTTGCCCAAAGCAGGGAAACAGGGAACACACCCAAGAGCTACGACTGGGAAAAAGATCAACATGGGATCATTGCCTTGACTTTTGGGCTGAACAGCTGTGTGAAAGCCAGGGATCAGATAAAACAGCCTGAGTGGCTCTGGAAATGCTGAACAAGAGCCACCAGGAGATGGCACATACCCTGGCCCCCGCAGAATCAAAAGGATTGCATTTACATGAATACAAGCAGTCAGTGAGAAAGAAATGTCTGAATTGTGCCAATGAAAACTGGAAAAATTGCACAATAAAGTGGTTGAAGCTTCAAGTGGAAAACTACAAATTCTATCACAGGCCACTCATTTCTCAAAGCATCCAACAGACTCTTATAATCTGAAGAAAAAACCCCTCAAAAAGACATATTTGACTTAAATCCTGACAGTTCTGAACTATTTATTAAATAAAGAAAACACAGTTAACAAGATGTGCTCCAAAAGAAACCTCACTGTTTTCTTCAGAATAAGTTTTGTCATAGAAAGGCAAACAATAATTAGAATACTTAACCACATTACTGGAAACTGTCCTCAAATGAACAAACTGACATGAAGATCACCAAGCTTTATTATAGTAATCTGAAGAAACTCATTATGAGATGCACACCTTTAGGGTTTTCTGAAAAATCAACATCCATTGTGTTCTGAGCAAACTAGAGAAAAAAAGAATCTCATGAACCCTACCTGAATCAGAGATGTCGTCCCAATAAGGAGAATCAAACTCATATTCTGCCTTCAGGATCTGTTCAAACAGTTTGGCATCATTTTCATCATAGAACGGGGGGTAACCGCACAACCTGATGCACAAAAAGAAGCACACACGTCAAAGTTCCTCACATCCTAGGAGTTTACATGAGTCTCAATGAAGTTGAAAAAGTGCTTAGTATGCGAGGCAGGACAGACAGTCTTTCACAAAGTCTGCGTATAATCTCATAATACATGTGATCTTCCTGTCTTATGCTTTGTTCATGTGTTCTAAATTACACTTACAGAATATAGGATATGACTCCAATAGACCAGCAGTCCACTGCTTTACTGTAGGGTTTCTGAGCCAACACCTCAGGGGCTGAAAGAGCAAAACAGCATGTATAACAAGACAGTCAGAGACTGCAACATCCTGCTAAGGGTAGGTCAGGGTACCCTGATAGTACCTGACAAGTAGTACCCTGAAAGGTCAAAGCTATGCACTATCTTTGACCATAGATCAAAGCTAATGCATAGGTAGATCAAAGCACTAGCTTTGATCTGTGGTCTTACTCACACTGGCCTTCTCCCTCGTCTTTCTATCTTATCCATTTCCTGAGTGTACAAAAGTTGAGATTTGACCTTGTCCTAGTTTTCTCAAAGTCAAGGTCATCATCTCATTTTCATCCCCTTTGCCACCTGAGTAATCTGCTTTTTGTTTCATCTTTCTATCTGCAACGGTTTCAAAGATATTTGGTGTAGATACAAACGAATGGACGAACACACGAACACTGACAATTACAATACATCACCGCTTTGAAGCGGGATGTAACAAGTACATACAGATAAGATGTTTGATTTATAATTAGTGGTGTTTGTTAGCTGTAAAATATGACTGATCCTGAAATGTTAAAAAAAAACAATTTTTGAATTTCAATATTTTAACAGGCCTCTGACTAACTGTAGATAGATTAAATTTGTGCAGATTTTAAACTTCAACAGTCACACATGGCTACAAAACTGTAACATCTTTGAGACATAAACACCAGCATATTTTTCTCATTTAGGGTAATGTTCACCGTCTTTACCAACATAACCCGGTGTTCCACACGCTGTCGACATCACACTGTCAGAACCCTCAATTTTGGACAGGCCAAAGTCACTGATCATGATCTTGGAGTCTTCATCCATGCTGTAGTACAGTAGATTCTCTGGCTGTGACAAGAAAAGAGAAAATCAAATACTAAAATATTAAAAGGGGTCCTCTTATGAAAGCCCTTTTTTTTAAACGTCTCTACATATACAGTACATAGTGGTCCTCCCTAACCCTACCAAATCCTAGAATTTGGAAAACAAACAGGTCCTGAATCAACTGTGCAGTCGAAAGTTGTCCAGTAGTCTGCTTTGTTTCAGTCCAGCGCCCATAATGATGTAACAATTGTCGATAATGGTTGTGGGGAGACACACTTTTATTATGTCCTGTTTTTTCCTCTCTCCTCCGCTGATTTCTTTTCCATTTGCATGCACTCTCTATGTTTTTCACCACAAATCATCTGCATTGTTTACCAGTCTGTCTCAGTCCTATCAGCTGACCTCGTGTTTACATAATGTGGCCACGGAGTTACGTTTGGCTGACGGAGAAAATAGCTCCAAACATTAACAGTTATATAATGACAAATAAGATAAATTAGATTGTAATTATAATGAGAAATATTTAGAATGCATGAAAATTAAAAAAAACATCTTCAAATTGCCTAACATATCACAATTTCCATTGGACCCTGGACTTACCTTGAGGTCGCGGTGCACAATACCCATGTCGTGGAGGTATTTGACTGCATCCAGAATCTGCTGAATGAGCTTACTGGCATCTTTCTCTGTGTAGAAGCCCTTCTCTATGATGCGATCAAAGAGTTCACCACCGGACACCCTAGATGAGGAGTGTAATGTACAACACAGTCAAGATTTAATTGTTCACAGATTATGGTTGTAATGGAGTAAAAAAAAAAAAACATAGTGTGAATAAAACATTTGAAATCAGTTTGACAGAGACAGGAGAGGAATAGAAGATAAAACAGGAACTTCCTTCTGGTGTTGTGGGTGTGAATCTGAGGTGTGGCTGAAACTACAGACATGAAAATTTCAGTCTGATGTTACATGAGAGACACCACTAGATGGAGACAACACTCTCAGCAAATGTATTTACACACACACACACACACAAACACACACACACACACACACACACACACACACACACACACACACACACACACACACACACACACACACACACACACACACACACACACACACACACACACACACACACACACACAATGCAGGCTAAATTTAACAGGAGTCAGTGGTATGTTGTTGTTGTTGCTGATATATGCTAGGGAGAAGATCCTGTGAGAGGATATTGGCCTGCACTGCAGCAGACGGGTCAAAGTGCCCATGCTTCACTCTCGTCTGCATCTGAAGGCATCTAAAACATCCATATGAGTATCAGAACTGGACCATGGAGCAATGGAATGCACTGGTGGTCAGAATAGTTCTGCCAGAAAAATTAGACCTTCACGATGTTTGGTGAAGTACTGTTATGGCTAATTGGTGTGTACATTTTAAGGTACTTACAGTAGCAGATATATTTTGTGAAGTTTGCCCAAGATAGAAGAGGTCCACGGATGAGCAAACACATTGGCTTTGTTCCCTTCAGTTTTATAACTGTTTAAAACAGCATTTAGCTGTTCTTTTCCACTAGTCTTGTCAACAACTATAATAGCAGATGGGGGAAGTTTGGGAACAGCGCAGGGGTGCCCTTTGATTTCCAGAACTTTAGACTAGTCTTTCTTTCAATATATAAGAGAACGCTAATCAGGGTAGCATTTTGTTTGTTCCTTGCACTGCCCACTATGCCACAGGAGCCAGAATACATTGAGGAGGCTCCAAGTTACATCCAATCAGGGTAACCACCTCCTCGCTCACTTCTGTCCAAAATGTTGGTATCGTTACACACCTCCAGAATGTGCAGCATGGGCATCAAGTGCCAGTTTCTAAATTACATTTTATACATGCAGGAGTACTTGGACCAGTAATTCTCAATTGTTTCCAATTAAGTCCCTCAAGAAACAAGAAAACATTTTGCACCTTGGAAGGTGCACCCTATTATTTGAGAATTACTGGTTTAGACAAAGGATGCCCTTCAGCAGTTGTAACTCAGTTGCTGTCTTGCTAACCTGCTACTTCTAGTTCTTTAATGACAATTCTCACATATTGTTGGGTCAAGTTAACCATAAAATCTAATAAGATCCATCAGTAAAGGAAATACACCCAAACTCTTTTATATACACACTATTAAGTGACTGAAGCAGAAACACTGATGACAGTTCCTACTCGTGTTTTTGCAGCACACCTCTCGCTCCCTGCCTCTGTCCTTTCTCTCTGCTGTGACTGTGATTAATGCATAAATGATTTATATTTTGTGGAGGCTCTCGGTTAATAGTGCTCCTGATCCTGTTCTGTTCTTTCTCTCCTCTCTCTGACATTTAGGTTTGAGTCAGGTGGGGGTGGGTGGGAAACTGACAGGCTGCAGGTGTGAGAGTGAACTCCCCACTGGTGTTTATGAGTAGCAGGAGATGATGTGTGTTTGTTTACGTTTGTGTGTGTGTGTGTATGTGTGTGTGTGTGTGTGTGTGTGTGTGTGTGTGTGTGTGTGTGTGTGTGTGTGTGTGTGTGTGTGTGTGTGTGTGTGTGTGTGTGTGTGTGTGTGTGTGTGTGTGTGTGTGTAGTCATGCACAGACTGCAGTTAATGATATTCTGACATGTGATGTGTGACAGATAGCACAAGCAGGGAGTTTGGAACACATCATACAAAAAGTGACTCACTCTAATCCAAACGTGAATACTCACAGTTGCATGACTAGGTAGAGGTGTGACTTGCTTTCGAAGATCTCTTCCAGAGATACAATGTTGGTGTGTTTAATTCTGTGAAGAAGAAGAGAACAGAAAGGTGGTTACTAATAAACATTATGCTAGTGTTAGTTAATACCAGTAGCTATTGACTGCAGAGCAAAATGTCAAGGTGTTGTGTGTTTCATTGTGGTTTGTATGGCAAACTCCTAAATAATAAAAGGCACCAATTCACCTGGTTTTTGGCTGTAAACGGTTTTGTGAATAAATATTTTATGGTAGTGAGATCTTCTCAGGAAAAAAAAACTAAACCACTGGAATCAAACTTTGTCCAATTTGAAACCATGGAAACGGGGAAAATAAAAGCAAAACTATCCATAAATAGCAAAAGAGGTCATTAAATCCTTGGTTCTTTTGTGGACAAAGCACTGTAAAAAAATATTAAACAGAATTTTTTAGTTATGTTATGAAACAAATATTTAACGCATAAACAGAACCCTTTCATACAGCATATCCATCCCTTTCCCTCACCCTACTCGTTTTGTTGGTGGTGGGCGATAAGTAGCGCTGCTAATATTCAAGAACTCCACTAGCTGCCCTGAACATCAACACTCTTGAAATTATGTATTTTGTTCTCATTGAGCACTATATTTTACTTCATCAGCTGAATTAAGAATATCTGTTTGGGTGATCACTGATGCTACTTTAAGGCTGAGCACAGAACATGCATATCACGATTCTGATCTGTAATTGAATGGGTCACCTTGAATTCCTGCTGGATTTCAGTGGACCAAGTGGATAAGAGGTTGGTTAAACCTGCCAAACAGGCAGACGTGTAATTACAGAAGGTCAAATTCATGCATTAATAGCACGGCATTCCACATTAATTTTCATTCAACTCTATTTAGTGTTTGTGTGGATGAGGGCTTCATGGTAGACACAGATCACTGACTGTTGGAGACCTGGAGCGTCTGCTGAGGGGCTGGATGCACTCTGCTGATCTCTGTTGCACATGTTTCTCACAGGAAATCAGGACATACAGGTTTAGAGCTCTGCCAGAAATGTCTGCTTCTGACATCCAACACACCTAGTGGCTCTTAAATGCCTCAAAGTTGATGGTTTAATTTAAACAGTATTTTGGATAATAGCTCACTGAAAAGAGTTTTTAGTTAAACACATCCTCAGATCAGTCACACTTGTTCTTCTCTCACATTGTTGAAACAAAATATTTAATGTCTCCAGAGCACTGAGTAGGTCTACCATGAAGGACGAGATGCCTGTTCCAGTGCCTGCAGGAGGATCTTAAGTTTTTGTAGTGGGATGAGTGTTTTGTTTTGTTTTTTTAAATTTCCTGTTTCTGGTTCACATTAATCTCAGAGATGAGGTTTCCTTTCCAGGTCAGGAAGCCCTCATTCATTAAGATGAGAGAATGAGGTTTACCAAAAAAACTAAGCTGGCCATTTTAGAATGCCTCCTTGGTTTACATTTCGGATTACTCTAGAATTGTGTCATACAGAGACTGATAAATGACCTGTGCCCAAAAACTTGAATCACATGTGATATTGAACAGAATCTGCAATCACACGACTCCTGCTTACCTCACCACACACACACACACAACAATAGTTTTAACAATGTTGACTTAATTAGCATGAGGGAATACTATTATTGTTGTTATTTATTCAAATGCAAAAAAAAAAGCCAAACAATTGAGTTGTGGTCAGACACAATCCCATATGAATTGTTATGTATCCACTCCAAACACATATTTCAGGTGTGCTACACCACAACATTAATTTTTGCAGACAATCCTCTGCAGGCGTGTTACACCATCGCCTTTAAATAGCACGGCTACAAATGGCCTAGCAGAGTGTGATCAGTCTGATTTAATTCTGTCAGAGACATTGTTGTTGAGACAAATATGGACAAAATCATCATCATCAGGACTTCTGATAAAGGTCTAGCTGTGAGTCCTTTCTTTATCTGGTCTGAATAATCCATAAAGAGAAAATTTGTCATGAAAATGAGATTTCCTGGCTTTGCAAACCAAAGGAAATTTAGAAAATGTCACATTACAGCAGAACTTTTACTTAAAATTACACCTTATTAATACTGTAAAAAATATCTGGATCCGGTCTTGAATGCTGATGGAAGTAAAATAGATCAGAGAGTTGAGAGTGAAGTCTGAAATTAAAACTATGATCTAACTGTAAAGGTGGGGGTGATGCAGACATCACTGTAGTCACAGTGCTGATGTAGAACTATTACAACATGTAACAAAACTGTGTATTAAACTGTGTTATTCAGTCCAAACCTACATCCTCTACATCCTCTGTAGAGGATGACATGTCAAAATGAAAAAGTGGACCAGCATAGTCCATACAATTTCATAATAACAGCCATGTTTTTGAACAAAATTTACTCTAAGTTAATTTCATTTTTCGAAATTGTAACCGAATTGCCCACCAATGTCATTCCACCATCATCATCTCAGCTGGAATCATCATACATACTAGCTAGAGTTGTTTCTCCTCTAATCCACATAACAATAGTTCTAAACATAAATTTGGACCAGGCCCTGTACTGAAACCCTCCACATTTAAAATGCTATTTTACACATTTGAAGCATTCCACAATGACAGTCTGATTGTTTTATGCCTTTGTCATTTTTGCTTCAATATATTTCAAGCAATCCATCATTTGTAACATGCTGTCTATCAATAACGGTTATCGTACCTTAATTGTTTTGTCTACGGCAGATTGTGCTTTACAATACTCTGTAGAACATAACATATTACAGAAATAGATTTACTGGCATGACTATGTGCAGGAGGTGAGGAATACTCCTACCCAAACAAACCCATAGCAAGTTTAGCAAGAAAAGAGTACTGGACTTTTAAAATTCAACCATCCATCCATCCATCCATTTTCTGCCGCTGTATCCGCCGCAGTGGGTCACGCGGAGCTGGAGTCTACCCCAGCTGGCATAGGGCGTGAAGCGGGGGACACTCCGGGCACGACGACAGTGCACCACGGCAATATTCAACCATTCACATCCAAAATGATCATTGACTTATGTCCATTTAAAACTTTAAGTGAATAAGAAGACACAGGTGTCACACATAGACTAATCTTCACTTGACATCTTTGTGGAGGTGATTTAATTCTCCTTTACTGTGCTACACCTGTGTTGATGGAAACCAATCAAAACTACGTACTGATGGATATCAGTGAGTACAAGTGTCTTTTTCTTTCTCAAAGTAATTTGAGTGAATTGGCCCTTTAATTCCCTCCTCTGAGAAAGTATTGTTTCTTTACTGAACATATGGAGTCTCAATACTGTTCTCATTAAATGTATCATAGATTAACATATTGCAACAATTTACTGTATGACATACTTGACGTACTGCATAATAATACCCAGAGCGCTTGCATTACACACTGGCTTGACTGTACTTGGCATCATGTTATATTACAGAACTGATAAAGTTAGGCTGTATTATTGCTGAGCTGTCTGTTTACAGGTCTACTTACTTGTGCAGGACGGCTATCTCATTCTCAATGCTGTTTTCTTTGCCTTCTAATGCTTTCTTCGGGATACATTTGATTGCCACCAGCTTCTGGGTCCTCTTCTCTTCAGCCAGGACCACCTCAGAGAAAGCACCCCTGAATTACAAACACAAAGGTCAGTCTGTCAGCCTTCAGTCTGTATATCTACAGATGCTTAGACAAAGCCTTGTGCATCTCTGATGCTGTGTAGAAAGAAAGAAAGAAAAAATCCTGTTGCTTTGGTGTCAAAATGGTGTAATGTGTATTAACGCCTACATCTATGTGGTGGTAGAAACTGAGGGCTGATAACAGGTTGTGTTTATTTTTAACTTCCGTCTTGTCCAGAGGTGTCTATGCTACTGATTCAAGCTTCGCATAAGTGGGGTGATTTGGAAGCAGAGATAGAAAATGTGTGATGTTAATAGTGTGGCAAACTGGTTTTAAATATTAAGTCTCACCAACGTGGTGTCCTTCAATCACAGGTACAATGGATAGTAACTGTAGTAGTGACATATTAATGGAATTAGTATTGCTAATAATAATTAACTATTTAACAAAACTGATCATACTGCAGCCCCTCAATGCGCTGGTGACACATCTGGGGTGTACCCCTCCTTTTGCCCATACCCAGCTGTGATAGACTTAAGCATAACGCCTCAACCACAAACTGGATAAATGGCTGTAGACAAGATGATTACGGTCGTAATCAAAAAACGGGTGGATAAATGTATGGATTGATGAAAGTGGAAATGCGTCAACTTAATTGTATTTGATAGGGATGAGCGAGTACACCACTATCTGTATCTGTTCAACCTACTAGATAATCTTTATCCGTATCTGTACTCGGAATGGGCGGGGCTTAAACCGGAAATGGGTGTGGTTTTACCGGAAATGGGTGGGGCTTAAATTTCTTAATTATTTTTAGTCTAAAATTGATATGGATTGATCACAAGTTGCTATATTTATTGTTTATTTTAAAACTATTTACAGAACAGCCTCGAAATTGAGATTCAAATAAATGTTTTTGATCACAAAAGTAAGAGAACTATTTACAGAACAAGTTTTTTATGGAACTGAGTCAGAACACAAATATTCTTAAGTCTATGAATGACTATTTACCGAAGAGCCTCAGAATTGAGATTCAACGCTTTTGATCACAATAGTAAAGGAACTACATATAGAACGAGTAAACACAAAATGCATTAATGAAGTGCATGCAATAGGAAATTATCAACTACGAAGTGTGTGTGTGTGTGTGTGTGTGTGTGTGTGTGTGTGTGTGTGTGTGTGTGTGTGTGTGTGTACACACACACAACAAGTAGAAAGATCACCAGGTAACCAAACACCATAATAGAGGCAAGCTGAAGAAAACCTAAGAAGAAAGACGTGAGGAACAGTGAAGCCACCAACAGAGAGATCAGTAATTCTCTGCATGTGCGGCGGAGAGTGGGACAGGGACAAACTCCGCTCTAAGTGCAGTCTGTAGGGAGGGGTGGGAAGTATGTGTGACTGGCCAATCACAGAGCGTGAAAACAGTCAGGATGATTTTCCTTCAGTCCAATCACGAGAATTAACGGGTTTTATTCGTATCGTACTCATATTCGTCAAAAATGCGTTATCCGTACCGGAGACTCGTATGAAACGAGTATCCGGCTCAACCCTATTATTGGATAGATTGTAGCAATGTACAATATTTGATGTACATTTCTGGATCCCCATGCATATTTTTTTATTAACACCCCATGTAGTTTAAGAGAGGAAGGTTCATTAGACATGTAAATATGGGGGCTGTCAGTTTAACGTGTTAATTAGATTAATGAATTACGCTGCAAATTAACGCGCTATAAAAATTAACGCAATTACTCGTGAGTGGCAAGTCAGTGTGCAAGCATTTTAAATGTGGCCCATTGAGGGACCCGTAGGCTGCAGTGACGTCACTTCGTACCTGCGCCACTAGTCAAAAGCAGGGTGACTGACAACAGAGATGGACACGACACAGGAGAGCGAGCCAAGCCCACTCGGACCTTTGGGCAGAAAGTTTATTTATAAAAAGAACAAAGACGGGACTATCAACCAAAACGCAGTGATTTGTACCTTTTGTAAAAGAGAATTTTCATATCACCGCAGCAGCTCCAGCCTAACGTATCATTTAAATGCAAAACATGTCAAGGATACAGAGTTGTCTGTTGTCAGTTCCTGTAACGTTAGCTTACCCTTTTAAATGCCTGTTGGCATCTTGCTATTGATATTGCCTGATTTAGAGGCATGTTATACTATTAATTTTGAATTGCTGTATTGAGTCATCTTTAGTATTAATTTTGATTGAGAGTCTGCTTCTGTGCCTATTTGAGACTCAGCCATATTTTATTTCTGAATTTTATTTATTTTATTTAACTATATTTGTATTGCATTTTTGAGAAATGCACCTGACCTAATTTGTTTACTGATGTGCTTGGCCTATTGTCTTTTAAATATCATTTATAAAGCACACTTAACCAGTAAAAATGTAGATTTCAAATCTTTTCTTCTTGGTGTATTCTATTGATTAGTCATGCACTACAATTTTGTAATGTCCTAGAATTCAAAGTCTTTATTTGGGGCCTTCAGCAGGTATGAGATTAAAATGGGATTAATTAGATTAATTAATTACAAATCCTGTAATTAATTCTTAATCGCCTGACAGCACTAGTAAATATGTTTCCATGAGGTTCAGATAAGAAACAGTAAAGGTCCTTCATATGCAAAATGCAATTGTGTGGTTTTCTAACAAAAATACCTCTTCTGTGTGCAGACATAGGAAAACTCCATGTTAGCTATTAAGAAGGGGCTGACTATGATATCAGAGTGGACTTCTGGAGAGGGGCGTGGCTAACCTCAACACATTTGAATTTTAAGGCCCAGACACCAGCAGGCAGCCCATGACCTGAGGTGCTAAAAAAGGGTTATACCAGCATCCGATAAGTCATGATCATAAGCAAAGCAAGTATATTTGAATAGCATTAATTCAAAATGCTTAAATTAGTACTATGACATATTTTAGGGACTTCATATTCGGAAATAAAATTATTGATAAAAGTAATATGTTGGACATTTAATATAACAGAGCAGCTAACACAATTTACGACTGAATTATCAGTTTTCTCATATTTAAGAACTGGTAACAACAGTTCATGATGTCATTGGTGTACAGATACCAAAGTGCAATTTTATGTTAAGTTGTGACTTCAGGTCTAAGTCAAACTAGCAAAAGCACAACAGAGACAGACATTTCTTTTGACCTGGTGTATTTGGGGTAATAGATTTGTCTTTGAGATTTAATCCAGCATCTATGCATGTGTGTGTGTGTGTGTGTGTGTGTGTGTGTGTGTGTGTGTGTGTGTGTGTGTGTGTGTTGTGTGTGTGTGTGTGTGTGTGTGTGTGTGTGTGTGTGTGTGTGTGTGTGTGTGTGTGTGTGTGTGTGTGTGTGTGTGTGTGTGTGTGTGTGTGTGTGTGTGTGTAAATATCAGTTGTTAGACTGTGACAGCCACTCCTGGCCAGTAATGTTTTTGTACACACATTTTTAGACTTAATAAAAAGCAGACCACAAATCTTCTGTGAAAAATATTTCATTCAGTCGCTTTAATATTGCTCCCTTATTTTGGGTTTCAATTTATAATCTGTCTAACCGTGCAAATCATTTATAGATGTGTTATAGTTTTTATTTTGGAATATCTAAAAACTTCCAACATGTGAACACGGATGCTGGAAAATTATCAATGTTTTTGAACCTACAGGTGCTCAAGTATTTATATGTAAATTAGATTTGTTTACGACCGGTTAAACCAGTTTTATCTAGACCTATTTTAAATTGCATGGGAAAGAGAATAACAGAGCAAGAAATGCCTCATAGCAAAAAATGAAATAAAAAATGGATATGTCAACACAAGACAAATAGTGTATAATTAGAATGACACTTGGTATGACAATTCGGCATAAACCTCTAACCAAATGATTCTACATGTCTGTTTAGTTTGGCTGGACACACTCCTCCACAAATATATTTGAAATGCTAAAAAACAATGGAAAAGAAATAGCTGATTTTCCCATTTATTTGAATCTATAAACCTATAGAAGGTTTCTGTCCAGTAAGTCAAGATTTTTACAGCTGCATTGTCGTATGTTTAAGAATAGCAGTCTTTTTTGTTATTAATTCAAGCAATTGAAGTGTAAAATAATGCAAACAGGAAAGCAAATACAAGTTTACCAAGTTGTACTACAACCAAATGCAAAGTTAATCAAATGAGATCTGCAGTAATTTACACCTCTTTTGAATTCAAACTTATAACTTTCCAAAATAAAAAAAAACTTTCCTGAGAATGAAGCCTAGTAGTCGCAAACCAATTTGAAAGTCAAACTATGACAGAAAAGCCATTAGCTTTGGCAGAAATCCAGCGGTGTGGAGGACGCTCTCAGTGCTGCACATTCCTGCGAAGCATCTGGAGGATTGACTTGACATTCCCCATGCACCCACTGACAGACCAGGGGGCTCTGGGGAAGTGCTGTACAGTAGTGTGCACAAACACTGGCAGAATCTGAGAACACTAATGTGTCTCTTACTATGGATCGTCCGATTGTCTGCTTGGTATTTTTCAGCTAAATGCCTCCTTCTGATACATATTAGTCATTTAAAAATAACGAAATGCTGTGAAAAACATTCGAAATATTTAATTGTTACGACCATTTTATTTCAAACTTTAGAGAAGGATATTATGAGTGGTTAATCTGGTTGGACCTCTATTTCTCACACTTGCAAATGAAGACAAATAATTAAACTTGCAGAGCTGAAGTGCAGTTTGTTCGAAGCAGAAGACTTTTGTTTCCTATCATGAAATGGTACTTGTCAGTGTTTACATGTAGCACCAGAAGACACTTCCTTCTTTCTGAATGTCAGTGAACTTTAGGGGAACATTTTGGCGTCGAACACAACCCCAATGAAAACAATTGAACTTGGCATACTGTGTATAATGCAACATATTCCACAAAGCAAGGTCTATTGGTGATTATTGTGTTTCTTCTGAGTGTTATACTATAATAATACTGAAGCTGGCTTAAATGATCAACCAAATTAACAGTCAAGAAATTTGTCTCCAACAACAACTCATTGTTCTGTTGTCCTCCTAAATAATTACACAAAGAAATCACCAGCAACGAAAAAGAAGAGAGTGATCTGAAGCTGTGTGGAATTTTGTCAGCATCCGCCAGGTGTCAGCTGTCGCTGAAGTCTACAGAGAGCACAAATGTTTTGATTCTAGATATCTTAACTAAATTCCCACCGTCTCTAATATTCACTTTTAACCTTAAACTGACAGCTGAGGAAAATATGAGGAGCAGCTGTTATGAAAGAGTGCTGATCGGTAGAGCGAGTTTAACAGAGCTTAACTCGAACAAAGGTTTACACTGGATTAAAAAGTAAACAACTGTATTTACTGAGCTGTTCCTGCTCCTTACCTGACACTCTTATCATCACCACGGGACGAGCGTCCAGGAAGAGGATACACACACACACACACACACACACACACACACACACACACACACACACACACACACACACACACACACACACACACACACACACACACACACACACACAGCTATTAATCACTAAATCCCTAGTAAAGACATGTGTAATGCCTCCTTTATTCAAGCATAGGGCGTATTCTCCTATTTCATATTTACACAATTTAACAATGAGGAGCACCAAGCAGATTAAATATTTACATGTCAAAAACAACATATATTCCTCTGATCCACATTGTGTTACTTTGCACAAATCTATTCAAATACATTTGTATTTTCCTATATTTGTATTTGATGGGATATGAATCGGCCTTTCTCCTTTCAGTGCTCAAAAAATGTGAATTTAGCAGTTTTTTTCACTCATTAATCTATTGATGACATCCCTCTCTTCTATCTTTAAGTAAGCAGCTTTTTACAATTACAGATTTAATGTTGCTTAATTTCTTTTATGTATGAGCTGCCGTGTCAATGAGTATATACTCTGATGTTTCTCTCACCACAGGAAAAGAAGAATTTTGATTTAAAATGCCATCATGCATGTACACGTACTCCCTGCCACATGATAAAGACTTGAAATAAATGTAAATACAATCTCGCTGATCATCATACAAGTCTGCGGTCACATCCACACGAGTAAAACAAAATGAGTTATTCACACACTATAACATGTGATTACCCCACGCGAAAATAACATAAATTGCTTTTGTTTTGCAGTGACAAAGAAGACCCACTTCTTGTGTGTTATTATGCCAGTTTGTTTGTTTTGTGTTTATTTTCTTTGCTGATAACTTGATCAAGAAGGTATGTGAGCAGTTGACAAAATGTTAGCAATGAAAAGGTCGCAGAGACACAGAGAAGGGCCATCTGTCCCAATCAGAGAGATGAGAGATGACCAACTGTGACGCAGGCCATGAAACATAAATAGATCTTCTTTACTGTGTGGACTATCCAGAAATAAGTCTAATCACAACAGTTCACCTTATTTGACAAATTAGACCTAACATGACAATTCTACATTAACAAGTGCTACAACCTAGATTTTAAACCCTCCTGAAATACAGTGTACCGGTAATTTATATTTTTTATTTTTTTTAAAGTAAATATTGGAGAGTAATACACAAGTTAAATGACGTAAGCATACTGGATTAAAGCCTCCAAAATCAATAGTTTTATAAGGAACACAAATGCCTTTTTCCCGCCCACAGAGATTACACACCAGCATTTCAATTAAGCCTCTTCTCTACATTACTTTTTGTATTTTTCACTGAAAAAGACCAGGGCAGGATGACGCTACACTGGTGGGGCAACAGCAAGCGCTCAATGACCAAAAGAGGAACAATGTATGACATTACAGCCTCAGGTTCTACCTGACCTGTAAAATGTATTGTGAAATGCAAAGAATCGATGGACATAAGCCTTCCCTGCTACATGACGGCTGATCCCATCCTCTGATTGGATGATCATCTCCACAAATTTGTGCTGTCTCACAAAATTGAAAATATTTATGGCAAATAATCATCTCCTTTCATGTAGCTGACCCTCACTGCTAATAGCAGTTTAATATTTTTGCGGTTTTCGGTAGCACAAATCATCATTGACATGTTACAGCAGTGATTGTTTTATGATTCCATTAATAAAGACAGTAAAGTGAGTGTGAACACTTTTGTGGTGAACACTTTCAGTCCGAACTACAGCTTCAGTAGTTTTCATTGTTTGTGCATTCACTTTCAGTCTCAGAGTTAAGTTTTAAGCATCAGTTCTTTCTACATGATCTAATGAATCCACTGTATATTATCTACAAGACAAATAAAAGTTGGTGTAGACAAAAATGCAGCTAAAACCAAAGAGCGAACATTGCACCAATCAGTGAATGTAGTTATTCTGTGGTGTGCTTACACTTACTTCATTTTAGTAAAAAAGTGCCATTTTGTCCCCATTTGTTACAGCCTTTTAGGTTCCCTCCTGTCGCCTAGCTGTCCTCTGGTCTTGTTTCCTTCCACTTCCTGATTTCATCCCTGGCTGCTGATTGGTGCAGCATGCTTTACCTCAATCTAACACCTGGCCAGCAATCAGAATGGCAGTTCAGACATTGCGGCTGGTTCATCATGGACAGTCCATCTTGCTTGCTACTGAACGATGCTGTATTTTGTGACCACGTTGAGGAAATGGGCCAAGGTATTCACCCCTTGATTCCAAGCAGATACTTGTTGTTTCATTTACCAGAAGTAGAGGTGCTGCTCACCATTTTTTATTTTTGTACAGTGGTTTAGAAGGAAAAGGGATCCATCTCTCTGCTGTTTACGAGGAAGAAGAATCCACCTTTATTTGTCCCCGTAGAGGAAATCCTTTTTCCACTGGAGTTTATAATTAGTAATTCATCACAGATGTATAGGTACAGGCCCAAAACACACACACACACACACACACACACACACACACACACACAGCCTGTAGGCATGCAGATTTGAGACATAGAGTGGCGAGCAGCTCCCTCGAGGGGTGCCCAAATGGGCAATGTATAACAGGATGGTGTCTTTGCACAAGGGCACCTCAAGGGCACATCTCCACTGCCAGTTCACACTCCAAACTTTTTGGTCCACATGGGCCTTGAACTGGCCACCTTCCAGTCCCCAGCCCAAAACCTAGTGGACTGAGCTACTCCAGTAAGTTTCGTTACAGAGGAGAGCATCCTGCCTCCATATTGGTCTTATGTCCACTAGCATAGGCTGCAACATACTGTGTTATAGACATATGTCCACATATGTCTGACATAGAGGCAGATGGCCTGCATGAAAGATGGCATGATCAAGAACAATGAAGTCCACTATAAAAAATGAGTAGAAAGGTGTGCATTTATGCTTCCTGTAACCAGCTCCATTAGGCTGATCTGCTTAATTTTGAATCTGTTGTCGTTGTCAAAAGTAGAAATACTAATCACCATAAGGGTAAACATGGACACCTGGAATAAATTAATCTTTAGAAATAAGGTAACATGCATGTGTGGGTGGACTTTTTTCACAAAATCCTATCCACACATGTAAGCCAGAATTAAAAGGCACCAACTCGTCAATGATTTAGTACCTGCTTATTATGATATGCAGAATCGGTTCTGATTTTGTGTCCCGCTCTGTGCGGAGTTTGCATGTTCTCCCCGTGTCTGCGTGGATTCGTTTCGGGTTGTCCAGCTCCCTCGCACCTCCAAAAATCAGTGCTTCAAGTTAATTGGCTGTTCCAAATTGACCGTAGGTGTGAGTGTCTGTGTGTGTTTGTCTTTGTCTCTGTGTTGCTCCACGGCGCACTGGCATCACGCCTCAGTTTCCCCCCCCTCACGCCCAAAGCCAGTTGGGATAGGCTCCAGCTCCCCCGCGACCCGCAATACGGCGGATGTAGCGGTCAGGAAAATGGGTGGATGGAGTTTCCCTTTGCTGATGTCATGTTCTCTATGTGAATGGATTTAAATTCCAAAGCAAATTTAAAGATCAATTGTTGTTTGGAGTTTTACTACACATTTTTTGTGTTCAGGCTTTTTGGGGGTTGACTTACCAGAAAAGTTGTCATTTTAATTCAAGACCCCTGACATAAAGGATTGCAATTAAGCTGCAAAACAACAGACACATTTCCCTATGGCTTTCTAGAGCCAGATATATATCTAAAAAATAAATAAATAAAAACACAGTGTTCTCAAGACAGATTTCCGATATGTGGACAGCTTGATGTGATTTGGGAGTATGGGAAATAAGAGATTATAACAATGGAAAAAGACTGTGGGAAAGCTGCACAGCGAGTGTACTTAACATCATTATGTGAATATATGGGGATATATGGCTATGAGCAGATGGGGATGCATAAATGGGACAGACAGTGGGCATATACAGTAAGTGTGTGTGTGTGTGTGTGTGTGTGTGTGTGTGTGTGTGTGTGTGTGTGTGTGTGTGTGTGTGTGTGTGTGTGTGTGTGTGTGTGTGTGTGTGTGTGTGTGTGTGTGTGTGTTTTCCAGGAACAGCAGGCTCTGCCGTGTTGAGCTACACTGTGCTGAGACGCAGGCTTCATTTCAAATTAGGTCAGGACAGGGCTGAAGGGCTGAGAGCCGTAAGCAGACGTGGATTTTCAGGATTGGGCCTGGGTTGGAAACTGTTCCAGGTTGTCATTTTTCTAAGGGTCTTTCTTTTAAACACTGGCCAGTTTAAATGAACATGATTTAGTCTCACTTACAAAAGCAAGCCTTTAGAAAACTAGATATATCTTAAATAAAATAATTTGAAGTAGCCACCTTTTTCTTTCCAAAACAACAGAAGAAATAGCTTCCTACAAGTCATAATTCTCACTCCTGTTGGGATATGAGATGGATAATTGTCTTATTCTTTGAGGTCAAGTACAGGAGCAGCAACTTAATGAAGGAAGCTCTATCTCATCTTCCAGCTGAGACACAATTTAATCTGTGTTCAAAAGAAAAGCCAAGAAAAGAAAAGTAAAAACAAAGAAAGTAATTCAGACGTCTGGAGAGGCTAGAGGCATGTGAGATACTGTCATGATAAAACAGAGATATGATTAGCAGGAAAGAAACATGTTGAAATAAGCAATATCACAGGAAAAGAAGTGGATGCATTTTGTAGTTAATGACTAGGGGAGAGGGAGAATTAGGATCAAGACTGTAAAAGAGAACTACATAGAGCCACAGATGAAAAATAGATGAGGTGGGAAAGCTCTCATGCTGGGAGAGTCATCTGCTCCATAAAATGGTTGTTTCCTTTTGTCTGGATTACTTTGTTAATCATACTTTTAAATTTATGCGCTTCTGTCTCAGCAAACAAACATTTAATAATGGAGAAGCAACAAAAACAGCACCTAAATAATTCCAAGAAATTACAATTATGGGCTCCTCACTGTGTCTACAGCTAAACTGCCTACATGCATGCAAAGACTACTTTATCTACTTATTATCTGAACTCAGGAAGCAAATTAAGTTAACAAGATGATTTGACGTCTTCACCTAAAGTAAAATGCTTTTTTGCCTAATTAGTGTCAGACATGCAGCACTACAAACG
Organism: Antennarius striatus; assembly: GCF_040054535.1. Lineage (NCBI taxonomy): Eukaryota > Metazoa > Chordata > Actinopteri > Lophiiformes > Antennariidae > Antennarius > Antennarius striatus. The sequence continues at coordinate 15,751,318 of NC_090780.1, read as the reverse complement.
TTGCTCAGTGTTATGAGTACAAAGATCCAACAACAAGAAAAGATGAGAGACTTTAATTGTTAATAAAAGGGGCCTTTTCAAGATATGATTGTGAAAGCTTTTTATATCAAGAAAATACTTGGGAGTTAATCATAATTTCAATACACAAATAACAATGTGATCAAATTAGCATGATGAAATCTGAACATTTTCCCATTGGCAACAGGATGGCATACATGTATTAATAAAGTCAGACGAGTAAAATAATACAGGTCAGAGAGTCCCAGCTGTATACACTTTAAAGGATATACTTCATACGATAATTAGCTTTTGAAAAGATAAGCATTTTATTGCAGCTTTATCAAGAACATTTTCTTTTACTTCACAGACATAATTTGGAACAAATCTGCAAAGTAAGCAGTGATTCACAGGTCTGGAATGCCTTCATCCTTTAAACTCATGGACTTCCAAGATATACAGTTCATAATCTGGAGGTGTGTATGACACCTTTGTCGGGTTTCACAACACTGGCTAACAGTAAGAAGTCAGCGATTTCCATAGTTTCCACAAATACCAGTTATGATCAAGCATGCCTGATATTAATACAGAATTAAAGCCTTTCACAAATCTTTCTGCTTACACACACACACACACACACACACACACACACACACACACACACACACACACACACACACACACACCACTGAGTGTTGAGTTATAACAGAGAGAGAGACCCCGTTTGTGTACCACATGACAACAAAACCCCTTTAGGAGATTTCAAACATCAACAATTGCAACATGTCTGGGGTACAAGACATAATTGAATAGCTTGAGCATACCTGCATAACAGGAAATAGCAGGCATTAAAGACATCTACTTTGGTCTGTCCTTTATCCCCAGAAAATGAAACAGCAACAAAGATAAACTCACAGAAATGGCTGAGAACAATCAGAGATCCTCAGTTTATTAGTGGTGATAAAATAGAGTTATGTATTAATTCAGAGATTTGGGAGAGAGAACAGAAGAGAGAAGAGGAGAGAGATGGAGAGAGAGAACAGAATGCTAGAGGAAAAAGTTTTCAAGAACAAAATGCAAAGTAAAAGACATCATGACACCAACGCTTTAAGAAAAACTATCATCAACACAAGTGTTGTTGATATTAATGCTGTCCTCTCTCATACCCTCCTTGTCCTGAATCAATTGTGCCTGGGGGCTGATCATGTGACCAGCGAGGGCAGGGGCCACTGGGTGACCGGTCGACGTGAATGACAGAAAAAGGCAGGGACCAATCCATTAGGCTAACGATTTTAGATGATTGTGCCACACTCGCCTGCTCTTCCCCTCAACTTCCTCTTTCCCATGCCCCAGTCCAAGTTTGCAATGCATGCTGGGATAAGAATTTACCCTTGCTAATGTTCGCATGAGATAATGCTCAACAATTAAGATGTGTGTGTGTCCTATGTGTGTCTTTATACACCAGCAGAGAAATCGGAATGCTGGAAACTGGTTATGGGAATGCTGGAATAGCATTCCAGCTATTCATGATTTATTCCTGATGATTTCACTTATTATAGACGTGTGAGTCAAATTGACTGAATGCTAGAAATATTTCTGTGTAACTTGGTAGAGCGGCACAGTGGCGCAGTGGTTAGCGCTGCCGCCTCACAACACGGCGGACCCAGGTTCAAGTCCCGCTCTGTGTGGAGTTCGCATGCTCTCCCTGTGTCTGGGTTCTCTCCGGGTTCTACGGCTTCCTCCCACCTCCAAAAGCATGCGCTTCAGGTTGATTGGCCGTTCCAAATTGCTCGTACGAGTGAGTGTGTGTGTGCACGGTTGTATGTCTTTGTCTGTGGCTCTGCGGAGTGGTGTCATGCCCGGAGTGTCCCCCTGCCTCGGGCCCTATGCCGCCGAGATAGGCTCCGGCTCCCTGTGACCCGCTGCGGCGGATATAGCGGTGGTAATCTGAAGATGACTGTCTGACTGACTTGGTAGAGTTACAGTATCTGTACCGAAAGGATCAGTGTTTGACCTACAAATTGGAAGTCTGATTTAAATGATGACATACTGAACAGCAAAAATACCATGGAAAGTGTATCAATATTTGAAAAAGAGCTAAGGGAAGTTCCATGGAACCTTATGGAACCTTAAGGGGAACTTTATGAGCAGAAAGTACTGGATGTGTTTACAAAAAATTTTTTTTTGCCTACATTCCTTTTTAAAACCTTGGAATTATTTTAAAAAGTGTGATATTAAGGTTGATAGTGTTATTCACCTTAAAGAACAGACAGTTAGCTGACTCTATCTTGAGTATTATTGAGCTTAGGCTGACATGTGAGATCTGAATAATAAAGCCTTTAAGGTATGTAATATTTAAAGTTACAGATTAAAATAAAAGGGCAGGGTGACTCATCAGAATCTCCGTTCCATGTAAAAACAGTGTGAAACCAGAAAAACCAGAGAGCAGTTATGCAGCAGGTAACAGGAACAAGGAACCATAATGAAGCCGGACTGCTGGTGGTTAGGGCGTGGTTGAACAGAACATTAAACAAAGGAGGGGGGGGGGGCAGATTAACAGAAGCGAAAGAAATGAGGAAAGAACGAAGACCAAAGAGGATTTCACTTGATTGCAGTGAAAATTACATTGGCAGTTTGAACAGAATTAATTCCCATCTGCTTTGATTACAACACATATGGCAGCAGCTGGGAACTCGTGGATCACTGGCATGTAATTTAAAGTGTCCTCATCTTTAACATTTTTTTCATGAAATGCAGTTAAAGGAAAGAAATAATCAAATGTGATGCATTTTCTGTGTGTTCACAAGCATTGAGGTGTGTACACTGTAATTTTCATTCACTGATTTGTCACAAAACAGCCATTAAAGTATGAATAATACAGTTTTTTGATACAATGTACAATATTCTGTAATTGAGAGTTGGAGATTCTGGGTTATTCCTTCACAGCTAAATGAATAGAATTTTTTTTGAGAAGGGATTATCGATTGATTGGAAGATGAAGTGATCCGTATCAACTACAGTGCCTCTCCTTTATGGTCAGGGAGGCTCAGCAAACAGATATTCATTTATAGAGAAATGTATGTGTCCCTTCTTTTATGTGAGCGAGTCTATGTCTTGCACATTGCACACATATGCACCCAGCAGTGGATTAATAATAGCAAATCAAAAACTTTGTTTCCATAGTGACTGTTTGAATCTATTATGAAAAGTGATTCCTGATGTTACCAAGACAACAATCCAGCAAAGGCAAATGAACGTGGCTAACAGCTGAGTGATGTGCTGAGGTGGTGATCTCTTCATAAACAAGCTCGGCGAAAAAACTGGGAGCAGGTGTGGAAGGGAAGGCAGAAGAATAAAAGGGTTGTGTAGGTGCACGCAAGATAATGTAACCACATCACTTAAACATGGAAGTAAACATTTTCCTTTGTTAGGGTGCTTACAGTAGAGGCACAGGCAAGGAAGAGTCAGTGCATCCATAATTAAGGAAAATGAGGACAGTTCCATAGCCTTGCAAAACAAGCTCAGGTTTTGTCTTGGATTTGTTGTGTGTTCACATAGCTAATCCTGGTCAAACAAGGATGTAGGTTTAAGTAAAGACACTTCGACTAAGACACCTTGGATCAACATCCAGTCTTGTGACTCTCAGCATTAAATATTATAAAACCCAGGGTAGAGGTTAAAGGGAGGTTTCAACACATCAAGAAAAGCAGGAACACACAAAAGGTCATCGAATTTATCAAACTATGTTACACAGTAATACCGCTGGTACATCAGAGTGGGAAGTGACAATCCACTGTTGGAAGACATGCTCTACGAAACTCATTACCGTAAATACATTTCACATGTAAGATGACGATTACTTGAAAGTACTAAAATGAAAGTAAAACCAAAAACATTTGACTTGAGCACTAGTTAATGTTTGCAAGTTTGCAATGACACAACTTTGGTTTTGTTTCATAGCTATACAATTCAAGAGTCAGAGCAGTGCATGAAGGCATGAAAAGGAACAGTCATGTTGTTGTCGACGGTGAACCCAACACATCACTTTGCAACTTAGGAATGTGAAAGTGACAAGTTCTGGTGAGAGCTAACAATGATCAGTTTTATGATACTTTTGGTCAAGGATTTGAGAGTTCTGCGCATTTAAGCATTTGACGACCACATCAGTGCAAATCCATACAAGAATTACAGTATAACATAATATTTTTGAGCAAATTGTTCCCACAGGGATTTAAAAAAAATAACAGCACTCCCTTTACTTTTAAATTTTAAGCGACATAACAAACTGACGCAACCATGAAGCATCAGAAAGTATGTACACCATGAATGAAGGTATAAGAAGTCAAAGGGCAAGTTAATGTGCAAACTTCCACAAAGCCCCTCTACTCAAATCAATCTCACACAGTTTTTTAAAGGACAGGTGGTCGTCTCTAATGAAGTAGACCAACTTGTGCTGGTGAAGATCTGCAGCATTTGATCCAGTCATCAAATTAGTTACTGGTTTGCAGCCGTCCAGGTGTTTTGTTCTAGAAGGCAGTTCAAAAAGTCACATGAGTGACTTCATTAGATGGACAGTGATTGAACTAAGAATGTGATCTCATTCATTTTTATGTGTGTGAACTGAACTTTGAGTTACTTTATCTCAAGATTGATCTTGCACAATGACAATAATGGTAGTGGTTTGCTTCCTTGGTCTAACTGCTTAATTGCTTCAGTCGTGCCTGCTTCCTCTTTCATCACCAGCTCTCTTACTGAGTAAAAACTGCATTTTTTTGTCCAGAGTCACCGGTTTAATAAATATGCCTTCAGTCGAATTGAATTAAATTCAGCAAACCAACAACTCACCAGGAACTCTGACTGTAAGGCGTGCTGTTATTTTACAGGGCTGAAGCGTGGCGGTGTTCCAGTGTGAACTGCAGGTGATTTCAAATGTTGTGCCTACACTCATTTACATGCAAGGAGCAGAAGATCTGCTTTCCTTTTCTTGTTTTTTTACGTGGATTGTCAACACTGTAAGAAAGGTAATTGACTCAGAGTCTGACATTAAGTGAACTGAGCTCTTACAACCACAGGGTTATACTGCAATACCATTCTATTATCTGTCTCTGTATTGAAGAAAAAAATTCCACAAGGTGAACATTAAAGTACAGTATACTTTGTCATCTACTTCTTAAACTGAATTAAGCTACTTGCATTAAATTATTCTCTTGATTAGGCTTGTCAGGTTTTGTAAAATGCAGGACTGGTGTTTTAAGTATGAATATGTGTATGTGACGATTCAATTACACTAAGTACTTTATGTATTAGAAATACTACTGGTACATCTTCACAATGTCCCATACAAGAAAAAACAAGTAACCAATATCCATAATTGGTATTGGGAAGGAATCAATTACATTGGAACATCTACACCCTTTGAAGGTTTTTGAAGAACATCACTGTGCCTCTAATGGTTCTTTGAATGTATCGTTCAGGTCCTTTTGGTAATGAGGGATCTGGATGACCAGCATGGAGATTTACTTATTCTAAATATAATCTTGGGTTGTATTTACAAAAATCACCACCTAATCAGCAATCACATGAACTCATCTCTGCCTCTTGAAATGTTTGTATCTCAAATAAGCATCAATGATTTTTTTAAAAGAGAATTTAAAAACAAGGTGCCTCCTGTCCACCTGACAGAAAAAATTGTCAAAAGCTCATTAAATACATCTTTGAAAATGCAGAAACACATTTCCCTTATACTCAAATCATTTCACTGTTTCTTGAGAGTAAAAGAGCTGATATAAGAGTTTTTGCTGTTGACGCTGTCACACTTACGTTCCCAGGACCTCCTTGAAGTCGTACTGATCCTTCACTTCTGTGGTCTTCTTTTTCCAAGCATGGCATTCATCACCTAGCGGCATCTTCTTGTTATTACGGTCAGGAACAATACTAGTGAAGAAAAAGAGGATATTGGGCACATAATGATTAATACCAGTACTTCAACTGTACTTCTGATTCAAAGCTGCAGTAAATACAATGCTGCACTCATGTACTTACATGGTTTTATGAGTTAAAGCATGAAATCATTCAGTGTTACGACTTGACATCAGTAGATTTCTTGGTGTTTGCTGATTGTGATGAGAAACCAATACTACGGAAAAGTATCTGTATATCCTCTGTTGTGAGGCAAAGCAGGTTTATTTTTAGTACATACAGAGGTAACATTTGTAAAACTTCTTAGAGCCTGCTCCTATCGTTGTGTGGGTATTTTTTGTTGTATAGGCCAGCTAATCACAGAATGCACCATAGATTTCAATGTGTAAATCCTACTTCATCCTGAACACAATTTTACATACAAACCATATTTTCTGACATGGATTGGACACAGACTGATGTATTTCAATATATATTGACGTTTTAAAAAGTTAAATACCTTCAGTCAACACAAATTCTATGTCACAAATGGTAAAGGTCAATAGTCAGAATCTGCTAGATTAATAATTAAACTAATTTAACTCTCTTGAAATTATTGCTGCTGTAAAAGAATACGTACGGCTTAAAATAAAAAGTGGATCACCATTGTGATGGAGTTGCAAAAAAACTGCTGACCTAGCTTACATAATTCAAATTGATATAGTCCTAGAAATGGGCGGCACGGTGGCGCAGTGGTTAGCGCTGCTGCCTCACAACATGGCGGACCCTGGTTCGAGTCCCTCTCTGTGCGGAGTTCGCATGCTCTCCCCGAGTCTGCGTGGGTTCTCTCCGGGTTCTCCAGCTTCCTCCCACCTCCAAAAGCATGCGCTTCAGGTTGATTGGCCGGTCTCAAATTGACCATAGGAGTGAGTGTGTGGGTGAATGATTGTTTGTTTCTATGTGGTTCTGCGGTACACTGGCGTCGTGCCTGGAGTGTGCCCTGCCTCACGCCTTGAGACTGCCAGGATAGGCACTGGCTACCCCGCGACCTGCGTTAGCGGATTAAGTGGGTTGGAAGATGAATGAATGAATGAATAGTCCTAGAAACAGTGAAGGGTTTCCCCTGTTTCCTTCTGACTAAAAATTTGGGGCTGATCAGAATTACTACCTAACAGAAACATAATGGTATACTTTTGTTTTTGAAATGTTTGTTGGAGGAATTTCTCTCAAAAATTTAGCAAAAAATTTTTTTTCAAACTCTGTCAACCAAAGATCTTTCATTATCAGAAATAAAAGGCTAGACATCTGTCAGTACGAATGTCCCAAGAGTGCGATTATAGAACCCATGTTCACTGACCATAATGCACACTTTTCAAAACACCCACCCCCTCAACACCAACACTCTGTCCCCTATTACAGCGTACACAGTAAACCAAAGTTCAGCCACGTCACTAAACTAGCAAACGGCAGCAATGGAAAGCGTTTGAACAACTCAAGTTGATTATGGTAACAAGCTGCAGTACGGTAAAGATCCCTGTCGTTAAAATGTTGTTAAATAGGTTGTTAAATTGCATATAATAAATAAACGTTAAATAACTTCTTAATTCTTTTACTATAAATTGTGAGAAAGGGGAGAAAAGCATGTCTTGCGTACGTACGATTATTGGGAGTTCATTTCAGCAAATTTCTAACCTAAATATCAGTAAGAAACAGAAACCATGGCAATTATTTTTCTCATTTTGTTGTATTTCTCAGGGGAGGTTCACCTCCAGATGTTTTTCTTCATCATGCACTCAACACAGGGAGCGATCACAGAAGACCTGCTGTCACTGTTATCATCATCTAAACCCAGTGAGTTCCTATAACTCAAGACCTGGAGGACTAAAATAGCCCTGTTCATATCAGCGTGCCTCACTCCTTCTCTGTTCCTACTGCCTGCCTGGCAACTTCACCGTCTGTCTGAACGAGATGATGCAACATTCACATTTCATTAAAGACAATATAATAGCATGGTTTACCACGTCCTATCATCTCACATTCAGCACATTTAAACGCTTACAATCATGTGAAAGGGTGACATTGACTGACAAATGTGAAGACACTGTTATAATCTCAGGCATACATGCATGCGCACAAACAAATGCGTACATGCGCACGCACACACGCACGCACACACAAACTCGTACAAACACACACACGGGCAGTCTTGCTACCTGCAGTAGTGTCAGAAGTAGGCTTCATACCTGTTGTCATGGAAACCTAAAAGAGATGCTATGGTATCTGAGAGTTTTAATTGCTTTGAGGTCTCAAGGCAGGTGGTAGCTAAGGTAAGATTTTTTTTCTGGCAGCTCTGACAGCTAAGTGTCAAGTTCAATTTTTAAAAAAAATGAAAGCATCTGGTTGTGGTTTATGGATACGGATTAGATGTATATATCTCACACAGCAGTGAGAATGATGTAATGTTATTTCATGTTCTCTGCATACGGCACAACTCGTTATTTCTACACAACTAGGTATGTTTTTAAATATCATATTAGTACCCAAGAACTTACTCCATTTTCAGTTCATAATTCATGAGAACTTGTAACTGGCTGTACAAACCTGAACAATATGACCATTTAAATTGGTATCTGAGCATTTCATCATTTCCTCCACTGCATTTGCATGCTACTGAAAGCAAATGAAGTGAGAGGAAGTATATCAAAATTAAGCCTGAAAAAGCAGCATGCAAAGTAATGTGCTTTGAGGAAGCAGTGAGAGGAAAGGAAGTCAACTGTGTACAAAGGCTTTCCTGGTAAAGCCTTCTGTTCCTGTCTAATCACTGGCGTAGAGGACAAACAAACATACATAGTAGACTGTAATTCTATTCCTGAGTACATCTTACACCGGTCTCTTACTGTGGAAATTGAGAATGCATTACCGAGAATGATTTTCTTCCTTCCTGAATCATTTCATTGAAAATTGATCTGGCGTAAGTCAATGTGTACTAACTGAAAATGGAAACTAATACAATACAGGACTGTTTGCTCAAATAGTGGGGTGTATTTTTCATATGCTGAGATTCTTTAGGCTTTAAAGTATCTTGTTGCAAGGAGAGTATGTTGAGTTTCTAGTGCTGAAATATGACATTAATGCAAATCGACATTGATCGATTATTCAAGAAGCTCAAATATGATAAACGTCCTCATCCTCTATTTCAAACTGTTTGCGATCCAAAACAATCATAGACTTCCCCTCTTAAAAGCTAACATTACAAAAGCTTTAACATTCCTTTGAGTTTAAATATACAGATTTGTCATTATTTTCGGTAGCCTAGATGATAACCTGTCCAAAATGAAAGACGAATTATTACTGGTAATCATTATATTTAATGTACTAAAATAATACAAAATTCTCAATTGTTCCGGGGCCAGCCCAACCTTTGGGCTATAAATAACTGCAGTAGCACAAGACAATGAAGGACCTTGAAGTGTGAAAACACCTCTCACATACTGCACGTTTGTAGCATCTCACCTTGCTCATATGGAGATGTATGATAGTGCATGTGTTGAGAATGAATGTTATTGTGAATTTTAGTCATTTAAACATCAGATATTTAAAATATATATATATGCATAAACCTTTGCTTGCCGTTGCTTATATATCTCTTAGCAATCAAAACAGTTAGCAATTGTGTATCCAGGAAATATCAGCATGCACCTAAATCTTCTTAATCACATGTTTTGTCAGAGCACAAGCATCTGGATATTCCTTCTACGTTAGGTGACTTAACATTAGTTTTTGGGGAACACGTTTCGAGCATTGAGGTCAAAGTTGAGTAAGATGTATCAGGCAAATACTGTAAACAGTATGATAAGGTTAGTCTGCGTCACGCAGGGGTAGATGGGGACGAGTTTTAAAGAATGTGGGAAAGTAGAGAGGAGAGACACATGCATAAAGTGGATGAGAACGACAACAGCCCCTCCACATTCACTGATGACTTGACTGTTCACTAGGGAGTGAAGGGTAACTACTCACAACCCAAGAAGGAACAGGTTTGAAGATGCTTAACAAAGGGAGATGCATGATACCATAACCACGTTCCCTGAGTAGTTGTTTGTGACATGCAGCATTCACCCAAGTTTAAGGTATACAGATAAGAGTCACTGTACTCACTGGTTTCCCATTCCTGTGCTTTGCAGTGGACAAAACAAACACACACATATACATGGCCACAGTTAAATGTGACAAAATGACACACACAATAGTTCAAGTGAGGACTTAAATGGTTTAAAAACTTTTTTTGACAACACTTACACACACAGAATCAAACATATGAACAGACAGGTGATAAACACACATACCTGCAGCTTAATTAACTTAACTTTGTAGAGGTGAGGCGCAAATATACTTTGTTGCTTGAATCCCAACATAGGTGTGGATAACAAATAAAAGAATGAACCTGTTTACATGCTCAAATATTGATTTTGGCCTTCCTGTACTTACTATTTCATAACACTGCAAACAATTCCAAACTTTGGTGAATTCTGTTGTCAAGTTTTGAAAAGATACATGCCAAAGGACCACAATCTCATTGATTTGTCAGGAGCAAAATAATCTTTCATGATCCTAGTGGGTATCGCTGTCGCCTCACAACACAGCGGTTCCGGGTTCGAGTCCCGCTCTGTGTAGAGTTTGCATGCTCTCCCTGTGTCTGTGTGGGTTCTCTCTGGGTTTTCTGGCTTCCTCCCACCTCCAAAAGCATGCGCTTTAGGTTGATTGGCCGGATTGATTCCGAATTGCCCGTAGGAGTGAGTGTGTGCGTGCGTGGTTGTCTGTCCTTGTGTGTGGCTCCACGGTGCACAGGTGTCGTGCCTGGAGTGTCCCCCCGCCTCACGCCCTATGCCAGCTGAGATAGGCTCCAGCTCCCCGTGACCCGCTATGGCGGATGAAGCGGCAGAAAATGAATGAATGATTCTATTTGACTGCTTCATTTCAGGAATTTGTTAGATCAAGACACAGCGATGTCTCTGATATATCAAAACATTCTCAGTGTTAATCTGACGTGATCTGAGACCGAAAGGGTGAACTCTCTCACATATTGGACTCCACAATTATGGATCACTTTTCTGAGCAGCGCATTTACAGTATCTAGCTTGATTCTCACAACTGTCATTATTTACCTTAACATCTTAAATAGTCTACTGGAAATTATCTGAAAACTGAGAGGATATGCTGCTGAAGCCATTGGGGAAAAAAAATCCATTGACATACTTTACTGTAACAAATAAATATGACTCATAGGGTCATGCAGTGGTGGGCGAAGGCTTTTCCCTGAATGCCAAAGGCAACATGTTTAAATATAAAAACACAGAGAAGGTACAGTTGGTGGATGGCTGTTTATTAGTGTCCATGCACTGGAACTATTTTAAGGATTAAAAGACAGTGCTGACTAATCTGCACCATCATTTTCTCAACAGATGTCAACCGCTTAACAAAACTGCATGCGCCCCGTTCATCAACGCCCAGCAGCCATTGGCTGACAAACGGACTTACTAACAGCTGTCTGATTGGTCAGTCGGTGCCGGTGACGCACAACAAATCTCCTCTCAAAGTGAGCCCATTAATTGATAAGCAGACTTCTCTTTGCAGCGTCGCAGAAACGGAGATGAGGCGTGTGTGTGTGTGTGTGTGTGTGTGTGTGTGTGTGTGTGTGTGTGTGTGTGTGTGTGTGTGTGTGTGTGTGTGTGTGTGTGTGTGTGTGTGTGTGTGTGTGTGAGTGCGTGAGAGAGAGGGAGAGAGAGAGAGAGAGAATGGAAATAAAGGGAGACAGACACAGACAGAGAGGGAGGAGAGTGAGGATATTTGAGCGGTGAAAAATTACACATCCTGTTTTATTTATGCTGAAAACTGCTGTAAAGATAATAATTTAGGGCTCTTTCAGCACTTGGTGTTTGTGTCATGCCATGCTGTTAAAACTAACTGCTCTTGTCAGAACGTGAATCGCTTCACACAGTTTTTGTGGAAAACATTCCCTGATAGTATCGAAGCGGCAGCTTCTGTGACAGCATTCCTTCTGATGCTTCATAGTACATCTGGATAACTGAGCGATGTCTTAGTCTTCAGCAGTTTCCCTTGAAGTAAAGCCCAAACAAATGTATGGTTTGACAATTATTAAATGCGCTACGAGGTAATCCTCAACAAAAAGTCCACAGAACTGCAATTTTTAAAGTTAGACACCGTTATTCAATGAAAAAACGCTGCCTGAAGACGATCTTTTAAAAACACTTTAGCAAGAAAAACACGTTCCTACACCAAGCTAACCTCCGTGAAAGAGTCAGACTTTAAAGTTAATGTCATGTCAATATGACAGCAGTCGTTCTTACCTGTAAAGTGAATAAGACCCAGCTGCCGTGTCCAGAACGCGTCTAAACCTCTACAAACTCAGAGCGCTCTCACTCGTAATCTGTTCCTGGCAACCTCAACGGCAACGCTCCGTCTGACGTCACTCCAGGGCAGGGCTGCAAACTGGCCAATCAGCGGCCGAGCTTCCCGTACAGGTAGACAGTTCTACTTCACTATTGGTCGTATGCTGCCATTAGCATTTTGAGTTAGTGTATGTGTGCAACTTCTGCAGTGGTTTAAAAAAAGGATTATTGCCCACTCTGTTCATCTGGATCAGATTTATTGATCAGATGATAACTGTAGACCTATTGGGTTTGAACTTACTCCAAAGATTTTGTATCTCTTCGAGATTGTAAACACCATTTCGATGGAATAACACTACCATCTTTATCCAAATCAGTGGTTCTTAACCTTGTTGGAGGTGCAGAACCCTGCCGGTTTCATATGCTCACTCACCGAACCCTTCTTTAGTTAAAAAAAAAAAAATCAAATTTAAGACATTAGTATATGTTTTACTAGTGTATTTAATGAATTGTACATTAATGTCACCTTTTTCAAAGAACAAAACCAAGACAGTGCATGAACTCACATGAAATGACCTACCTGCAAATCAGTGCGACTTCTGCTGTTGTTATTGAGAGACCAGTTCAGATATGCGTGGCTTCACCTTGACAAGTGCTACTCTAATGTCATTTTCAGAGCAAAGTCTGTTTCTGTTGTTTTCCATGCAGCTTAAGGAAGTGTTCCTTTATTTTTGCCAGTGCGAGACTAGAGTTACTCAACTTGACATTGCAAATCCTGCAGAACACTGACTCCCATCACGTTCCGTTATACAGTACATGTAAATCCACGTTGCACTTATTATTCCAACCACTTTCTTTTTTTGCTCAACATAGTTACCATGAATTAAAATATTAAGTAAGCAATCAGATGACGTACCATCATGATAGGCATAAATCGACTGAGTGCGCAAAATCCCATGTAGCACAGGTAGGCTAATAGATGTAGCGTGATCACCTGCAGCCAGTGATGGCTAAGGGGGGCGTGTCATCACGAATTGACACGATATGTCGAACGTACACAGTTTTTCGTGACCGACTCACCGAGCCCTTAGGGTTCGATCGAACCGTGGTTAAGAACCACTGATCTAAATACTAAATACAAAAACTAGCGCTCTCGTGTAACTGTAACTCTCGTGTAACCATTCAATTAACTGGGATTAGAGTTCCAGAGGCCTCCTCAGTCAACGAGGAAGAGGAATACTATCGTAATCAATTCTGGGACAAGTTTATTACAATGACTATGCAAAATAGTGTAAATTTGTGATCTGTCACCTGTAACATTATTGGTGCTTGCGTATGTTGTCACTGCAATTAGGTTTTACATCCCACTTCAAAACGGTGATGTATTGTAATTGTCAGTGTTCACGTGTTCCTCCGTTCGTTTGTTTGTTCGTTCGTATGTCCACCAAATATCTTCGCAACCGTTGCAGATAGAGACAAAAAGCACATTATTTTGGCGGCAAAAGGGATGAAAATGAGATGATGACCTTGACCTTGAAAAAACTAGGTCAAGGTCAAATTTAAACTTTTTACACTCAGGAACTGGATAAGATAGAAAGATGAGAAGGCCAGTGTGAGTAAGACCATAGATCAAAGATAGTGCTTTCTATTTAGTGTTATCTATCTATCTATCTATCTATCTATCTATCTATCTATCTATCTATCTATCTATCTATCTATCTATCTATCTATCTATCTATCTATCTATCTATCTATCTATCTATCTATCTATCTATCTATCTATCTATCTATCTATCTATCTATCTATCTATCTATCTATCTATCTATCTATCTATCTATCTATTTATCTATCTATCTATCTATCTATCTATCTATCTATCTATCTATCTATCTATCTATCTATCTATCTATCTATCTATCTATCTATCTATCTATCTATCTATCTATCTATCTATCTGCCCGCCCGCCCACCCACCATCCATCCATCTATTTATCTTAGATCTTACAGGTTGATCAAAATACAGTAGTGGCATGTTATTTGTCACGTTTCCTGCTTTAATTACCACTGAATTAATTTGTGACGACGAATTAAAAACACGATAAATTGGCAGGAACATAGCCCACGCATTACTCTGGCTTGATCACGCTGTTACCCAACGAAGTGTGGTCTTGATCTAATATGTAATGGGTGGGTAGCATCACCCCGATAAGGGGAGATGAAACTAAGACTCCAGTATCCACTGGAATTATACACCTGAAGAATGAATAAACGAACGAACGAACGAACGAACGAATGAATGAAGCAATATAATTGCCTTAGCGTGAAACTTTTAATTTTAAAATGCTATTTTAAGATTTACTTTGAGTAAATAAAGTAACATGATCAGTTTGTTTGTCTCAAAATATGAAAATACCTTCATGTGGCCCTTAATATTTTGTAATAACATGACAATCCATTGTATCAAAAAAATATTTCACGTTATGATGAGATACTTAACCTTTATTCGGGCATGACAGAAATGCACAGCCTTAAGCGGAGTTTATGGAAAGTATGAGCATCTCTTCTGAAATTGTTGCCTCCACGACCCCGCTCCGGATAAGCGGCTGAAGGTGGATGGATGAATAGATGGATGGATGGATGTTATTAGAATATATATTTTGTATTAAATATACACAATTGTATCCATGGTTGCTTAATATCAATGGTGATTAAATGCTGTCTTTTAATTTAAACTTATCCATGGCGGACAACTTTTTTTTCATGACCTGATTTGTTTTTAAAGTGGCTTTTTTACACGATGCAAAATGAAATGGTTGTTAGAACTGCTAGAAATGGATTTGATTTTTTTTTTATTCTATGAAGTTAATGACATAATATTTTATGTAAAAGAAGGACATGTAGTAATTCTTCTTAGTTGGTGTTCGAACTGCGTCAGGCTGCAGTGCTTACATATAAACGCAGGGTGGCGCTCTCTCATAAACGGAGAGATAGTTTTGGTCCAGTCGGACACTCTTTACGTCGTTGGTCCTGTGCAGTCAGTTGCCTAGTGACGAAAACTGCCGAGCTCTTCTAATTTCCTGCGTTTGTAAATCTCATCCTTTGCACTAAACCAATGCAAAGTTTTTGTCGACAGATTCATTAGATTGTCTCGCTCATACAGCTGGAATAAACGAGGACATAAAAATGATAATCTTGTTCGGAATGTCGTGTAAAGTTTCAGGGTTTATGTGAAGCACTTTGCAGAAAAATGAGTAATTACATTTTCATCAGGGTCGTTGGGAAAGGCAGCTATGGAGAAGTGAACTTGGTTAAGCACAAAACAGACCAAAAGCAGGTGAGCGGTTAAATGTATGTATAAATAACGACAGCCTGCATTAATTGAAATGAGGAACGTTTTTGTTTAAGCAGTCGCCTTGCTGTTCCAGAGACTAAGATTTCATCTAGCTTAAACTTAGCTAAAGTCGGCTAAGACCTCCGTATGTCTGCCCTCTTTTAGAGTCTGCTGAGTTTTATTAACTCAACCTAATAATGTAAACACAAGAATTTCGCTAGAAAACATTACGAAATAAAAACGCGAGTTACAAAGTAATGTCTTTGCTATTTTGGTGTTAATTACGACATAAAGCTTGGAACAATATGTTTGTTACTTGTAGGGGCCCATCAAGGGGTCATTGAGTATTTGAGACTGGAGGGACTCTAGAATATTTTTTTTTTTACCTTAAACTATCGTCAGGTGATCATAGTTGGTAAACATCATCTTCACTTTAATTCTCGCACTAAGCACAATTTTAGACACAGATCTCCTACTTTAGTGTTTTTTGACTGTTTCCAACCAAAACACTCAGCACTTCGCTTTGGTAGTTCATATGCTTCAGTTTTCTGAATCTTCTGTTGGTCACAAATATAGATATATTATTTTGGTTAATCACAATTTCAGGAAGAGTAATTTTTTATTCCTCTTTTTTATTCTTTTTCAGTATGTTATTAAGAAGCTGAATTTGATCACCTCCTCCAAGAGAGAACGGCGTTCTGCTGAACAAGAGGCACAGCTTCTATCTCAGCTGAGACATCCGAACATTGTGACATACAGGGAATCCTGGGAAGGAGATGACTGCCAGCTGTACATTGTAATGGGTTTCTGTGAGGGGGGTGACCTTTATCATCGACTCAAGCAGCAAAAGGGTGAACTCTTACCTGAGAAACAAGTTGTGGAGTGGTTTGTCCAGATAGCAATGGCACTCCAGGTACTGTATGTGTGATAAGTGAGGGGCAGATATGCTTTAAATTGGTTATATGAATAGAATATGTTTGAAGCCACTGATGTTGCTTTGCAGTACCTGCATGAAAGGAACATTCTTCACCGGGACTTAAAAACTCAGAACATCTTCCTGACAAAGAAGAACATCATCAAAGTTGGCGATCTTGGCATTGCACGTGTGTTGGAGAGCCGGAACGACATGGCCAGCACACTCATAGGAACCCCTTACTACATGAGCCCAGAGCTTTTCTCTAATAAACCCTATAACCACAAGGTAATGTGGTCCTAATTTTACTTTGTGCAGTCTTACTATGTTTGGTAGCGGTTGAGAAACCTGCTTAACTAATAAATGTTTTTTGTTATTGTTTTCCAAGTCTGATGTGTGGGCATTAGGTTGCTGTGTGTATGAAATGTCCACACTGAAACATGCCTTCAATGCCAAGGACATGAACTCACTGGTGTACCGTATTGTAGAAGGAAAGGTAGGTGTCATCTTTTTTTTACAAAGAATGCCTTCGATATTCTATCGAGCAAAATTGGAACGGTTCATGAAGGTTCTGAGTCTCAAGGAGTTCTTATATTTGTTACATTTTTCTTAACGCCCTGAACAAATGAAAGATGTGAATAGTCTTGTCCTTTCTCTTGTAACCACTGATGAAACAGATGTGGCCTTATTAATCAACTATAATGAGCTTCAAAAGGAAACTAGAACCAAGGCAGTCAGAGACTGAAACATCTTGCGACTTACTCTGACCTACTTTCAGGGTAGGTCAGGGTACTCTGAAAATAGTACCTGACTAGTGCATAGACTAGTGCATATGGAGAAGGCCAGTGTGAGTAAGACCATAGATCAAGGCTAGTGCATAGGTAGATCAAAGCACTAGCTTTGAGCTACGGTATTACACTGGCCTTCTCCCTCGTCTTTCTATCTTATCCAGTTCCTGAGTGTACAAAAGTTGAAATTTGACCATGACCTACTTTCTTCAAGGTCGTCATCTCATTTTCATCCCCTTTTCCGCCCGAGTAATGGGATTTTTGTTCCATCTTTCTATCTGTAACGGTTGTGAAGATGTTTGGTGGACACACGTACACTGACAATTACAATACATCACCGCTTTGAAGCGGGATGTGATAAGTTGATTGTCTTGTAGTTAATATAGTATAATAGCATCCAATCATCTGGAGCCATATTTACTTCATGATTCTATTCTTTCCTATCAGCTTCCACAGATGCCCAGCAGGTATGATCCTCAGCTTGGAGACATAATCAAGAGCATGCTGTGTAAGAGACCTGAAGACCGGCCTGATGTCAAACTTATCCTCCGGCAGCCCTACATCAAACGACAAATTGCAATGTTCCTTGAGGCCTCGAAAGAGTATGGAGCTCTATGCTTGTTTTTCCAGATGTTTTGAATTATATCCAGTTTGTATTTTGCTGTCTGTCTGTGTTCACATTGGAACCTTCATTAACAGTTAAATATTCATTTCTGTTACTGTTGTGTTTGTTGCTGTTCTGCTGCAGTTATCTGCTGGCAATAAGTAAAATGCTAAACATTTTTAAACATTTTTTTAACTTCCAGAATAACTGCCAAGTCACGAATGAAAGCAGTGGGTGGGAGCGGTAATTGTGTGGCCAACATTGTATCATCTGTGGCGTCGGCTCAGCCAAAACCTGAGAGAGTTCAAGCTCTAGCCAGAGTGAAAAGGGTGAGTGACGCTGGAATATCAAGGCTGGTTTAACACACTCGCAATATTCTCACAGGAAACAAGGATAGTTATTACTTCGTACTGAATCGTTGTGGTGTCACTTCCTCACATGTATGCTATGATTTTCTCATTATTCTTATTGCTAATACTGAAAGACAGGTAATTTATGTTTCACTCATCATTGTCATCACAACTGTATTTTCAATATACAATAAATGTATGTGCAGATTTTCCATTGTATCACTGTCATTAGATTTAACAAGAGTCTGATGGATGGCTCCAGTGCTGAAACAGTTAAAAATGTGAACTCAAGATTTTTATAAATCTGATGTCAGACAAGGAATGAGTCATGTTACCATGGTTTTGTGTTTTGTTTTTGCTCAGAAAGAAGAAGTATCACAAAAACATGAAGTTCAAAATGGAGCCAATGACAGCAATCTGGCTCAAAAACCTTCACCATCCAAATTCGTTTCACCTGATGCTCTCAAAGCCAGTGTCTCATCTCTGGCAACTGTCAGCAACATTGATATAGAGCTGCAGCGAGATGAAGACCCGGTGATGAGACGACAGGTGCAAGGTCCCCAGTTAGCTGTGGTACACCATAGAGGAGGTAATGAACCTGTGAGTCACAGTGTGGACAAAGACGGAAAGGGAGGTGGGAAACCAGATTTCTCTCCAGCACCGTCCCCCCCAAAGCCTCCCTTGAAGTCCGTATCAGGTGGTGGCAGTGGAGGAGAGGACGAGAGGAGGGCAACCAATGAATTGTTAGACATTCCTTTACAGGCCACACCAAACCCAGGGGAAACATTTATAGTGTGTGGGGAGAAGCAGCTATCAGATGTGGATAATAAGGATGATACCATGGAGTTACTGAAGGAGGCCGGCATGCAGAGCCCAATGCTTGAAATGGACAGGGAGGCTATTTCTTCTATCGCTGTCAGAAAATCTGCAGAGAAATTGAGTGCAGAAGATATTGATGATATTGTAGAGATTAATTTAGATGATAAAAATGATACCAATGACCCTCCCAAGAGGGCTCCAACACAACTCCATACCTCAGACATCCAAGTAAGTGCTGGCAGTAGACCAGTATATCTTTTGTTTTCTCATGAAACTTTTTTTTAATGTGTGCTTATTTCTGTATTTGCAGGAAAACTTAGAATCTACTGAAAAACTTTTAGAGCCTTTGTCCCAAGCTGCGGTGAGCGTTACAGTTCTTGTGCTACTTCTGTGAACTTTTGCCACAATGAAGCCTCTAAACTGAATGTGTAGCACTGATAATATCTAATAATCCAACAACAGGAACTTGTTTTTTCTGATTGTTGGGAGGTCTGCCACAATGGAAAAAATGTTATTGTCTTTTTAGGAGCTTTTTCAGGAGAGATCTGCTTTACCAGCCAATGTTGGCACACCATACCAAACACCATTTTCATCAGAGACGTCTTCATCACGGCGGGATAGAGGAATGAACATAATGCAGACAAATGAGGATCAGGACAAGGTAGTGGCACACAGTTACTTAGGCTGTTGGGATTTTATTTTTATCAGAATTCTTTTGGGTGTTCCACGGTGGCGCAGTGGTAGCGCTGTCGCTGCACAGCAAGGTGGTTTCGGGTTCCCGTCCCGCTCTCTGCAGAGTTTGCATGTTCTCCCTGTGTCTGCGTGGGTTCTCTCCGGGTTCTCCGGCTTCCTTCCACCTCCAAAAACGAGCTTCAGGTTAATTGGTTGGCTTCAAATTTCCTGTAGGAGTGAGTGTGTGCATGCATGGTTGTCCATCTCTGTGTGGCTCTGTGGTGCACTGGCGTCGCGTCTGGAATTTCCCCCGCCTCACGCCCTAAGCCAGCTGGGATAGGCTCCAGCTCCCCGCTACTGCAGATAAAAGAGGCTAAAAGATGAATGAATGAATTCTTTTGTCTTTTTTTCTCTTTTGTAAATGGTTAGTCCAACTTGGCTGTTCCTAGACCTTTACCTCCACATCCTATTAAGAGTGCAGCCACAGAAAGGAGGAAGCAAACCAGGAGAAACACAGAGAGGAAGAAAGCTGCAGCAGCTGCAACCTCCACATCAGTTAGTTCCTACAAAGATGGATTCTTACCATTGCCACTGGTGAGAATGCCTCTTCATTTACGTACTACACACAAATTATAAGCTGAAATCGTTTTGTGCTGACAGCAAAGGTTTTGGAATATTGGTCTATGTAAATGTTGTAATATTTTTTTCAGGAACGTCCTCTGTCGGCCAGGGAGAGGAGAAGACTGAGGCAGTCCCAGGAGATTTCCGGTCAGCCTTTAAAATTGTTGTTTTTGAAATTGTAGGAAGATTCAATTTTGCATTGAAAAAAACAAATAAAAAGTATTTTCTTTAAAAAAAACCCAAATCTACTAGCGTTACATACATTTACAAGACACGAAAAAAAATGTGTGCACATTTCACATGGAATTTTTTATATACATATATTAATATTTATTTTATATATACTGTATGTTACTGTTGTAGTAATAGTTGACTCTTCTGCATGTTCCACAGATATTGGTGTTGTACGAAGGGCATCTTGTGATGTTACTTCTGTGAAAGATGAGCATCATAAAGCCCCAGTTACAAGGTCTATGTCAGAGACTGCCACTGAAGCCGACAATAAGGTACTGATGCTCCATGACTGACATTCATATTTCTGAACAAATGCACTGTTTTAAAGGTGGCTTTAAACAAAGCTTTTGTTACTTTAGTGATTTGTGTGTCATTACTGCAGGAGAAGACGTCAAATCAGAGATCAGATGAAGATGAGTGCAGCTCATCCACAAGTTCCACAGACCGTTCAGAAGGAGACTGTGGGGAGAGGTGAGAACAGACATGATAGGACAAAATAATTCATCTCAACTCATCTCACCAGACTACTTTTGATATTCATGGTATTAATTCTTGCTTGAGAAAATTTGCTGTATGATGTTTTATTTATGGATCATTTACAGGAAGACAGAGTCCACTGAAATACAGGATTTAGTCCAAATGATGACTCAAACTTTGAAAATGGATGTTGGAGATGGTGTTAGTGAGGTCGAGAGAAGCAGATTTGACTCTACTGCATTGCCAGAATTTAAACTGAACAGAAAGTATAGGGACACCCTGGTGCTTCATGGGAAGGCTCGAGCGGAAGCAGAGAACTTGTCACTTTGTGAAATACCAATAGGTTAGATACCTCAATCAAACTTTATTATTGTCATCAATTGGCCATCCTTTGTGGTATTTAACAATCTTGTCTCTCCTAAAGGCTCCACATCTGGTCCAGCCAAGATGAGGAGAGCTATAGAACACCTGAGGACAGATGTGGTGAAAGGTCTGGGGGTCAAAATGCTGGACAAAGTCCTGGAAATCATGGAGGAGGAGGATGACTACAAACGAGAAGTACAATTATAAAACCATAAAATGATCACAGAAAATCGTATATACTTAAATACATTTTTTCATGTGTGCAAAATGCTTTTGAAGTTCTTGATGATAATTTGTTTTCTAAGTTTCAAAAGTATACCCAGGGACAAATGAATAAATTTCAAAGTAAGTTAAAAAAAACCCAGTAGGAGTAGGAAGGAGGCTGCAGAGAGGAAAATGGTGGAAAGACAAAGAACAAGCAGAAATAATTTCCACATTTTGTGATAATGAGTTAATGAAACACACATGGATTACGTCGGGTAGGGACAGTATTCACTGGTTGATAACAGACGTGCTCACATCAACACCTTGAAAGGCCAAAGTGATCTAAGAAACATGGCAACTATAAAAAAAAGCAGTGATGCATGTCCATTTCAAGCTACCTCACTGTTATGAACAATGAGAAGGAACAAAGCAAAGCTGCTGGACTATATTCTACAATGCTGCAACACAGGGGCAGAATAGATGGGTTGCACAGCAAGCGTTCTAAACTGTCCTAACAGGAAACACACTTGTAGAATTAATATCAGTAATGAATGAATGATTTCCATTATGTGTCGCAGTAACATTGATAGTGACCCAGTGGGGAAAATTGCACACTGGAGTACAGCAATCATAACTACACCTGTGGTATTCGGGCTATGAAGTGTCATGAAATCTGCAGCCAATCTGTCTTATTTTTAGAATCGTTAAACACTTGTACACAAGTTGAATTACTAAAATTACCATCGTTGTAAATGAACATAGCAAATCATCTAGCTACTATATTCTTCTTACTAATCTTACTGTAATGATCTTTCTTATACTATGTTGACATCTATTGAAGTCTGATTAACAATTTAGTCAACTGACATCATATAAAATAGTTTTCAGAAGTACAGTACACTATTCCGTGATAAAGATTAAATTCAATGATTGTGACAATTGGTTCCATTGACAAGACAATGCTTATATGATTAAACTGTAATTCTTTTTTTTCTGCCAAAACAAATGAATATGTCCATGGTTTAAAGAAAATTACCGTGCACATCTATTTTTCTCTCTGCAGCTGTGCCTTCGTGATCAGATGGGGGATGAGAAGTACCAAGCTTATGCTGTGATGGTGAGGCAGCTGAAATTCTTTGAGGATATTGTCTTAAAGCAGTGGTCCCCAAACTAATGCCCACAGACCGGATGCGCCCCCCCGACAAAACAGTTCCAGAGCTGATCGATCCAGAATGGAAATGGCATCTCACATTTTTAACAGACATGACAGAAATGTTGAACAGCCTTAACTTGCAGCTACGAGGCCAGGGGAAACTCATTTGCGGCATGATTTCCCACATAAAAGCATTTGAGGTGAAACTAGCGCTGGTATTGGAACGAGTGAGAAGGCACAACTTCATCCATCTTCCTGCTTCTCAAAACCTCTCTGCAGAGAACCCAGCGGTCCTGTTCCCAGCTGAAAGGTGTTTGGAAATGCTGAAGGCAGAGTTCCGTGTGTGATTCCGTGAACTAATGGAAAAGAAATCCGTCTTTTCTAGAACCCCTTTGTTGATGACATTAATGAAGCCCAGCCTTCTAATCAGTTTGAGTTGGCTGAGTTACAGAACGGTGATGTTCTGAAAGACGCATTCAAGCCTGACAGTCTCACTGACTTCTATGCTGCTCTCCCAAATGACATAATAACTGGAAAAGGTTATCAATATTTGGCTCGGGAAGACAATAAATGTTTACATTTAGGCACCCCTGTGATAGTCAGTTTTTCTGTTACAAACAGAAAAACTGACTCACATTCCCCATCGGAGAAAGGAAAAGTTATGTGGCCCTTACAGGTAAAAGTTTGGAGACCCCTCTCTGTCTTGAAGGTTTAACTAAAATGCTGTATATCTGCAAGCATTCACTTTTGCATCACAATATTTATGACAATGTCTTCACCAGAGGGTGAGCATCATGACATATTATGTATAACTGGAAAATGCATTTGTGAGAAATGTTTTCAAATGTTAATACAGGTCACAAAAATAAATTAGCTCCCATCTTCTTCCAGGTTTAATATAAATGATCATTTGTCCCTGCAGGTTTTGATATGGACTCTCCTTAAATGTTGACTGTGTAAATATTTTTATGTTATTCTTTTACATGGAATGTGTAAGCCGTCCAGTGATTGTTAGAATGCCTATGCAAACACTTCTATTTGTTACAACACTTGCCCTTCTGCCTTTTATAATGGACACTCAGTTATGCAGACAAAATTTCAACCAGTTTTTATGTATTTTTAGTCTTTCAAGACATTAAATCTCACTGCTGAAATAATGTAATATAGAGTAATGCATTGTATTAATATTTTCACTGTTTTTAATAAATCGAACATGATTTTTTTTTGTCAATGTGTTTGTCAGAAACAAAAAAAATAAATTCGGAATGGTTTTCTTTAGAATGAATACATCTGCAAAGGTTGAACAGTCCTGCTGAATTCACCTTGCTCCTGTCTCATCACTCAATCAACTTTTGGTGGAAGTTGTTTTACTTTTTTTTAAAATCCCTATCTAGCAGTTACAAAAATAAATCATGGAACAACATTATCTAAATCACAGCAGTTATTCTTTGCTATGGGCCATTTAAAAAATTTAG
Source organism: Antennarius striatus (assembly GCF_040054535.1). Taxonomy (NCBI): domain Eukaryota; kingdom Metazoa; phylum Chordata; class Actinopteri; order Lophiiformes; family Antennariidae; genus Antennarius; species Antennarius striatus. The sequence goes on along the minus strand of NC_090780.1, from coordinate 15,727,011 downwards.
CCCAAATTTCCCACAAAGTTTGAATTTTAATGTGTTCTACAGAGCTGCTAAGGGCACATGGAGAGAAAAAAAACTCAGTGTTTGCGAGATCTCCCAATACTTTTGGTTCAGTGTTGTAGGACGCTGTGAATCGTAACCTCATTGCGAGACAGGATCTGGAGAATCAGAGACACATCTAAATATGCAGTGCAGTGTGCCTCAAGGACCAGGTTTGGAAACACTAGTCTTCACAACCTGATATTCTATGTTTTGATGATATTAAGTTTTAGGAAGTTTTCCTAAATTGACATCAAATCACAGAACAGACATAGATACAAGATCAGTTAAGAAAGAACTATATCTGTAGTGGTGATTGCACCAGCTGAGACATTTTAAATTGGTCTATATTTTTTTGTTGTTGCGTTATATGATTATTGTCACCCTACATTTGTTGTTATAGAATACTTTGCCAAATCTCAAGATACATTTGTCAGAGTTTGGCTTGGACTGGGACTGGAAACAAAACATCTGAAAAGGTGGCCTCAGTGAATTGATTATTTTGAAAAAGAGCACCATGGTCCTATAATGCAACTAAAAATATACAAGACATAAACATACAAAAATCTTATTTTGGTCTCTGCTTCGCTCATGAACCATTCCATAATGTTCATGTGTTTATGTTTTTGTTTTTTATCTAACAGGACAATGAAGTGAATGTCCTTCCACAAGACTTGCCTTAATATTCAAGCATCCAGCTTTCCCCATCAACTCCCCTCTGATATCTCAGGAGATCCACAGGGGTCACAGCGTGCATCTATTCGCAGGATAAAGGTTGTTGAAGATTTATTAGCTGTATTTATGGACAGAAGCATAATGAATGTAACTCTAAAAATGAACTTTGTGTAAATGAAAAAGCTCTTGATGATGTTGGTGTATGTAAATGTCAAGAGACATTTACACAGAATTTTGGGAGCAATTTCTTGATCAATGTGAGGGTGAAACAGAGCGAGTTCCCAGGCTGAGGCCAGATTTTGGTTAGGATGAATGGCAAGCAATTGGACGGATATGGGTGACAGGATTGTTTGACCATGGCGTCTTTCCAGTGAGGCTCTCAAAAGCTTTTGTTTTAGCCTGCATCCATGGTATTCACGCAGTGAATGCAACAATCCTGATGACATATTTTCTTAACTACCTTCCTACTCTTGAGAGATCAGCTGTTAAAAAGGATGTCCAGGAATCAGTGGAGGTGAGTGATGAAAAAGACCTGCTTAACCTGTTCACAAGAATGGGTTCCCATTGCCTACTTCCAATGAACAATATCAAGCCTGCCATCCAAATGATGGTTCAAAGTCATCCTACAAGAGCCAAAGTATATTGTTGATTGCTTCTCTTCACCCATGGCACTTATAAAGGTGACACTGTCAAACAGCAAGTGTGTATTGTCTCTCTATGAGTCAAAGAAAGCCACAGGCAAACAAGTGTCAAAGCTGCTTGAAACAACAAAAACACTGAGAGAAGAAACAATTTTTAACCATTTACAACGATACGTGAAAAATGCTGACCAAGTCCAAGCTGAAAAAATCCTTCGTTTCTGCACGGGCTCATCTTTCATACAGTATGTGTTGAAAAATCATGGTGTGCTTCAATGCTGAAATAGGGCTCAGCAGGAGACCGGTGGCTCACACTTGTGGAGCAACCCTTGAACTACCATGCACTTATGGTTAGTACCCTGAATTTCACACTGGATTTGACAACATCCTGTCCAGCAACTACCTTGAAATGGATATTCTATGAATTTTTGAGAACTGTCCTTACAAGGGCTTAATATAAACAGGCATCATTGTAGGATTTTTTTTATGATTACATTTTGTTAGTTTTTTTCTTTCATCATGGAAACATATAGTGTGCTGTAGTTTTCTCTCTTGAATTGTCTGTTTGTGCAGTAGTACTGTGTATAAAAGGCATGTTTCATTTTAAATAACCCAAATTTTAATTTCTCTATTTGACCGAAACTCACCTTCAAGGTGATGTTGCTAATGACAGATTTCAAAGCTGTCCATCATTGGTAGAGTTGTTAAAATTCTAAGTGTTTAAAAATCATAAGCATTTGATTGTTCACAGGAAAAATAACAGTTAAAGGACTGCTTACAGTATCTACAAGTCACTGCGGCCCATCTGACATCAAGTTTTCAAATTCTCTTCCCTAATGTGAAGTTGGTAATCAGATGTGTTTGTAATGAGTACAAAATATTGTTTTAAATTGCTGTTGTTATAATTCAGCACATTATAACTTGATGCTGCTGATATTTTTAAGTGGGACGCTTCCCTTAAGGTTTCAAGGAATGTTGCAAATTTTAACAATGTTTATGTCATGGATTGTTCTTAATAGCAAACCAAAATGAGTTATAGTTCTAATAGTTTAATTTTGTCTTCTTTTTTTGACTTTGTTGTTTTTTTCAGACAAATTTAATTTGAAAGTGTCACATTCCTTACATGCTTTGACTGACACATCAGTCTTCCTCAGAGGTGTCATCTGACGTCTTGTAATGTGTGGTTTTTAATAGTTGATCTTCTTTCGAAGGTGTGGCATACCTGAGAGTTCACAGAGCTGTAGGCCTCCTCGTTATAAATGAGACAGCAACTAAATTGCACATCAGCAGCTCACAGTGCCATATAACATGTTTCTATGTTTGCCTTTTCATGCATGTCAAGCCCAAAACATTCAGATTCAGGATCAATACCGTTCCAGCAACAACAAATAATATACTTAAATATTGTCTCTCGGGTTCATATACAAGTTCAAAGCCTGGTATGGATCTGTTGGTGGAGTCAGATGGGATTCAGCCATAATAATATTGCAGAGTTCATACACATCAGGATCACAAGGTACAGTCAGGCGAAAGACACACTCGCTTTTGCACTGTTGAATATGGTCCTCCTCAACAGGAGAAAGAAAGTGACTTGTCCCATAGAGTTCAGGCAAGGCATACGTAGTATTGGGGCGACCACTTGGAACATTCAAGTTCTTTGATGGCCTGATGGAGTGTGCTCCAAACAGTAGCAGTGTCATCAAGCTTGTCCTATTGGGAAAACAAGGTGGGGACAAAGTCATTTAGAAAAACAAAACAAAAACGCACATTAAATATCTACCCCCTCCCCCTCCCCCCAACCTCTGCCCCTCTTCCTATTTCTCTCTGTGTTGCTGTGGCAACTGTCATAAGTTTGTGTTCTCCCATTTTATATACAAGTAGTCTTCACGATGTGATATGAGTTATACAAGTGACCTCTTACAACTCTGGGGCAGCCTTCTAAACGCTGTATGATCTCAGTGCAGTATCCTCCAATCAGCTCCGGGTCACTATTTGTTGTGTAAGCATTTAGCCAGACAATTTCCCTCAAAAAACCATGGATACTTGCATTAATACAAATGCTATATGGTTTCAGTTTGTTATAGGAGTCGATGTGCCAGATGAAGTTGGGTCCTTTAGAGAAGTAGTTCCACGGTCTAAGACGCCTTGCCTGCCTCAAGGACACTCCTGTGGGATCCAGCTCCTTCAACACCAAGTGTACATCCTCCTTCCTCACACGCAGACTGTGTGCCCTGCATTTTGCGTAAATCCAGCAGTACCCATGAAGCATCCCAGGGGACTGGAGTTCTGTGTATGAAGTCCACCAGGAAGGAAAAGTCAGAGTAGGATTTGCGACGAGTGTATCCCCTTGCAGTGAGAATCAAATGTCGTTGGCTTACGCAAAAATTGTGCCACCTACTAAGCATTACTTGAATGTCCTTATATTTTAGGTCGATTTCAAAATAAAACGCAATAAACTGCTCATATGGATGGGTGTCCTCCATTCTTTTTTCCTCAATAAAGTCAAGACGGCCCGGAAGTATGTATACCTGTAGCTTTGCGAGATCCTGCACAAGTTTTGTAGGATCTCACAAAAGTTTTTTGAGATCTCGCAAAAATGGACCTTTATTATTTTCTTTCCATGTCCCCTAAGGGGCTCCGTAGTATTCCTACTAGGAGACAAAAAAATTCCACAGTGAAGGTAAAAATGAAATAGCATACTTGTGCACAATAATTTTCCAGCATAGGAAGAAACAGACATATGCACAAATTCCTTTTAAAAAAAACCACGGGACCATGTTTATTACTGTATTTGGTCATGTAATCATTTCATTACTGACTGTATAGACTGTATGTTTTATTTGCACAAACTTTACATTTGAACTGAGAGACAAAATTTAAACTAATTTCCAATATAAAAGCACGTGTTGACTGCTGGGCAACAAGAGTTCTGAGTTATTTGTGCTTCTTCTTCTTGAGGGATTCTTGAGGTTTCTGGCTGGGTTCTGCAGATGTATCCGGTACAACTGGCTGCCAGGACAAAGGATTCTGTCTGTACATCGGCCATGGAGGCAGGGTCAACTGACAAGAACAAAAGAAAAATTGAGTTTTTTGTTATTTATGCCCCTCCATAATAAGTTTTTTATATGATATATACCACATATATTTGCTCCTGTACATGCAAGAATTTCACATTATGTGTCCCAGTTAATGGTACTGGCTTGAATTTTTGAAAATACCAAGTTTAAAAGTAGCAGAAAATAAGCACAGTAAAGCAGACAATAAATGAAAAAAAAACCTTACCACGCAGGACACGACAAAACCACCCAGGACTATATACACCGTCCACCCAAACTGCTGAATAATGAGGCCGTACAGGAATCCGATCACCTAAAAAGAAGAAATAAACTAAGAAGTGACCAGACATCAGGTGAAAACACGATGGCATTCAAGATCAATATATTGAAATGATAAACGGATAAAACTTTATTAATTCCTTGGAATACTCCTTCGGGGAAATTGGGATTTAAAAAAAACAAAAAATTACAACTTTATTGAAAGGATGGTTTGATTGTCTCATTGTTCCTTACCGCTGAGATGAATATTATCCCTTGAAAAATCTGTTCTGCCAACTTCTGCCCTTTATAGTCCTGCAAAATAAGGACACAACATCCGTTCATATATTTACAAGAGGCGACGTCAATCCATCTATAGGTAATAGTTAAAACGTCGGCGTGCCTGTATGAAGACAGATGACGCCAGGATAATGAAGAACTAACCCCACCTTAATGAATAACGCAGGTATTTCTATTTCAATGGGATGTACTAAAATATGAACCCAAACGTTGGTTTGTTATGGATTTGAACCCCATCGTAAATTACGATCGCAGCTGTTACATTTTTCTTACCCACAGCATTCGGTAGCAAGGGATTAAGGTTGATAAACAAAACATACATATTATGAAGCCTACTTTATAGTTTTACATTTAAAAAAAAATCGTTACCATATGCGTGGGAATGGTCTTCAATATTGACAACATCTTTCCACTTAAAACGAGCGAGCACAAAAAGACAGCTTCGGATGCAAAGTGAAGCTATTTCACTTCCGGTTTCAAAAAGATGCGTCACGTTATGAAGGACCCACTGGTGTTTTTAGCGTTATAACTTCTGTGCAGATGCACGTATCCTAAAACAACATGGCTTGGGTAAAATGCTGCCTAGACCATTGCCTGATATTATTTTTACATTTTCTTCAAAATGTCCTCATTTATATCGATAATAAAAAGTAAATTTTGTTTATTGAACATTTATATAAAATTCAACTTAACTTTTAATATTTTTTACACTGCAAACAGCCAGCTAAATCAACTTTATAATCAGGCAAACACGAAGACACCCACCACCTACGTGCAAATTTGGCCGTAGGTTCAACTTGTTGATGTTGAGTTGGCAGTTTGGTTCTAGGTTTTAAGTACAGAAGTTTGTATGTACTGTATTTCCATTCGTGTGTGTTTGTTAGGCTGACGTCACATGCGCAGAACGTATTTTTGTGGTATAAGAACAGCCTGAAACGAATAACTTTTCTATTCGTGACATCTGTGCAGGCAATGGTGCAGCAACAATTCGGGTTCACGTCAGTCCTCGGTTGCTAGACAGCTACTACAGATTGAGCTGCATTGTGACCAATTTGAGATCTTGTAGTATTATTTTTGTTTTATTTAGAGCGCTGTCATGACACTGAGGAGAGGTAAGTCAGCTCTAATGGGGTAGTTAGCTATCTGTATCTTCGAACCATATGTTACGTTAAATTTGACCAATGAAGGAAAAAATGAATGGAAATGTATATTCCAAACACAAATATTATTGTCCTGATATTGATGAGAACTAGTTGGTATTCCGCTTGTCGCTGTGTTTCAGTTAACGTGATCATCCTCGTATTGCTGGCTGTGGCTTTTCTGATTATAATTCAACGAAATCTTCTCAACCTCAGTGACTTCTTACGCAAGGAAACCCCAGGTATGTTTGGTGCCGGGAGAATTGCCCTTTCAATTAACTACTATACTCTGTATTTATATTTGGGATATTGTTTTTTGTTATTTTTTTTCTGGAATGACATGAAACATCTCGTGAAAACCAGGAGCATTAAATTAAATCCATGGAGTTTGATGCCTATCATCTCCAAAATACGTCTTTATGCAGATTCTGGGGTGATTCTTCCTTTTGAATCCGAGTTGTCTCAAGACATCAGGCCACAAATAAGAAGTGGAGTGGAAGTCCCTGTGCTCATCACGGCTGCTGAAGACAGACTTGGTGCTGTGGTTGCTGCCATGAACAGCGCCTACCAGAACACTAAAGTTAATGTGGCCTTCACCATCGTAACACTGAATGACACCGTGGATCACCTGAAGTAAGACAATCAAGCAAGTCTGTCATTCTATGAATTGCAGTTTTGTGTCCTTAGCTAAAAAGAACTTGTGAAATGTTCATCCTATGTGGTGTAAATTAACATTATCTGGCATATCCTCTTTTTACCCACCAGACTGTGGCTTAGTTCTACACAGCTTAAAAATATCAAATATAAAATTGTAATTTTTAAGCCTGAGCTCCTGAATAGCAAGATATCTGAAGATCCACAGATGCGGGAAAAACCGGTGAGCAAGTATATTTAATCACTAAGCCAGAGAATGGATTTATGCTATTCATCTTTTGCAATCTTTTTCATTAATAATCTGTTTTTCAGTTAGCTTTTGCCAGGTTTTATCTACCCATGTTCTTACCTGAAGCAGAGAAAGCCATCTATTTGGATGATGATGTTATTGTGCAAGGTAAGAAAAGAAGTACCAACTACAGTATATACCACCAATCTAAGAAGACTTTTTCTATTTACATTCTGAGAATGTGTTTCATGTAACATTTCAAGGCATGTTCCAACAATATGAGATTGTTCTTTAGGAGGGAATAAAATTTTCCTGTCAACTCTTAGGGGATATTCAAGAGCTGTATGAAACTAGTCTTAAACCAGGCCATGCAGCTGCCTTTTCAGATGACTGTGATTCAGCTTCTGCAAAGGGCATTGTCCGAGGAGCTGGAAATCAGGTGGGCATTTCTTACCTGAGCCATTTCAGTTATTAAAAATCTATTATTTTGTATCATGATGGTTAGATGATTATTTTCAATAGAACAACTATATAGGCTTCCTGGACTTCAAGAAGGAGGCTATAAAGAAGCTTAAGATGAGGGCCAAAACTTGCTCCTTCAACCCTGGGCTCATCATCGCCAACCTGACAGAGTGGAAAAATCAGAACATCACCCAGCAGTTGGAGCACTGGATGGAACTGAATGCACGGTATATTATGTACAGTGGTGCAAAGATGGGTTAAGGCACAAATTGAAGGGAAAAAATGTCAGAATCTTTGTCCATTCTACACTTAACATAGTGTGGTTAAAAAGTAATTTCATAACAAGCGGAATTTGTCATTTTCATCAGGGAGGACCTGTACAGCAAGACTCTGGGAGACAGTGTTACCACCCCTCCACTACTCATTGTGTTCTACAAATGTCACTCCACCATTGACCCAATGTGGCACATAAGGCACCTTGGTATGCTCTATTTAGTTACTTACAGGGCATTAATGTACATTGACAATATAGAAACCAAACTCATTTTGCTTGTTGACAACTTCTATAAGAGCTGTGTGTGACAGTTGCTCATGATAACGGACCCATAAAGGCATAAATATTGCAGAGAAATTTTTAGAAGTATTTCTAAGGGAACAAGTCTATATTTTAGCTTGCCAACAGCCATCACGCAAAGCAAGCTGCTTCCTAGAGCTTCAAAATCAAGAGTTCAATAAAGTTCTGTTGTAAAATAAAGTCATATATTTGTGCCAGAAACCACTAATGACTCAGCAAGCTCCCATTCAAGTTAGGGATGCAGGTTTTGATGTTACTGAAAAGGGTGTTTTTTTTTATACACTCCAATACAGTATTAAAATGTTATTCCTGCTTGAGATGTTGTGATATGAAACTTAATGTGATGGTTCAACTATCTTTCTCAGGCATTACAGGAGCTGGAAACCGTTATTCTCCTCAGTTTGTAAAAGCTGCCAAACTCCTCCACTGGAACGGACATTATAAGCCCTGGGGCAGAACATCCTCCTTTGCTGAAGTCTGGGACAAGTGGTTTATTTCAGACCCCACAGGAAAATTCACTCCTGTTCGAAGACATATAAGCAACAAACAAAATTAAACTGGAACTTTATACCAGTCAAGTGCCAGCAGGACCTCACCCTTGGATACCTCAGGAAATATGCTAGGACTTTTCCATCTTTTTCTGTCATCCTCCCAGCATATTGACTTGTTACTCTCACATTTAGCATTTTTTCTTGACCCACTGCGTCTTAATGGTGCTTGCAGTACAGATACTTACAACCACTACTTACTACCATTGCCGTGTCATGCGTTTCATGTAATACTCTGTTGAAAGCAAATCAATTCACTCAAAGCATGGACAGTTTTGCTACCCATATTGAGAGCTTAATCCAGAAAATGACTAGAGCTCAAAAGCATATATGACCTTTACACATGTTTGATTTAGTCCCATTCGGCAGTAATGAGATGGGTTTTTTTTTTTTAGTTTACCAGAATTATGAATTGTTTGGCAATTGTAATCATGGTTTAAGTAGCTGTGATCATACACTTCCTTACTGTAGGTTTGCTGTTACCTCAATTCAACACTCCCTGTGGAAAAGTATTGATCTCTTTTGTACCGGAACTTATTATTCATATATTAACTGCAGTCAACAATTCCTTTAGCATTTCCAGCAGGAATCAAAGCAATTCTCTAACTGCATTATTTTGAATGACATTTTTCATAAATATGAACTGATTGATACAAACTACCAGATGTGAAGACAAAATCTGTGCTGCCTTGTGTCAATTGTTTGGTTTTTAATCTATGAAAAAAGCTAAGATAATTCACCTCTGCAGAAGTTATAAACACATTTGCTCAAAGTTCTCATGCATTTATCATACAAGTCAAAAGGGTCATCTTGTCTATTAAATATTTTATCAGTTACTTGTAATTAAACTTTTTTTTTTTTTTCATTTGTTGTGTTTTTGCATGAGTTCATGTCCCAGTCATCTTTCAATGTCTTCTGTGAAAACTAAAATGAAGTGCAGATAAAATGACAAAAACTAGAACAGTTGTTATGGTCGAGTCTTGACAAAATACAGCTAGACAGCAAGTAGAGGCACAAAATCAAAAAGACAAAATTCATTACATTTATAGGCTATTGTCTATTTACAGCTCTGCATCGACACCATCTTGCTGGTGAACTTGAGTTGGGAGAAAAAGAACATGTCACTACTTTATGGAGTTCAAATTCCCTGGTCATACAAAATTGAAGTGATCTAAAAAATATAGTGTTGGATCATGGATAGGACTGTCCTTGTCCAGAAACTCTCTTCCAGATCAGTTTGAAGACAGACACCAACAGCACCTTCACATCACTCAACCCAGCAGTGCCACTCAAACCCAATCCCAGTCAATTACGAGTGACTCTGAACTTCAGTATGCCCATGTATCCAGATCATCAGGCCAGACACGCACAGGCACAACAGTCTAAAGGTGATGCTCATTTGAAATCTGTATTGAAGTCGTAGGCATCATCTGTGGAGGAGCTGATGCTGATGGGGAAAGACTGGTTCTGCACCTGGCCTGGTTTTTGAAGAAGAAAGAGAAATATAAAACAGGCCTTTTAAGTACTGATCTTAGTTTTTAAAGCGTTAATTTTAAAACAACTTACTTGTGACTGACTCATCCGTTTTCTCCAGTTCTGTGGTTTTGTTTCCTTCTTTAATGGTTTGTTCAAGCTTGAGGAAGAAATGACATACATTTAAAGTCTCACAGTCTTCAAGATACAAAGTGATTACAAGACAAGTGAAGTTAGCTGGATCAGAGTTGGATTAGAAGTCTTCACAAACATATCAAGACATGAATTTTTGTCCTCACTTCCAGGAGACCAAAATAAGTGTGTGTTTATCCAAGGTGAAAAAACAAATTACCTCTTTATTCTCATCACTCAGACTGGTTTCTGTCTCCATGGCTGCAGCATCAGGTTTTTTCTCAGAGGTCAGCAGTCCTGCTGTCGGCCCTTGCGAGGTGAAGCTTAAAATGTCGGATATGCTCGGAAATTTAGCACCTTTAAAAACAAACCACAAAGCTCATTTTCACTAACCCAGACATACAGTAACTAACATTGTTTCAGTATTTTGATAAAAATCAAGACTAGGAGGTCACATGACTCTTTACACTGAAGGTCAGTGGCATAGTGGTTAGAACTGTTGCCTGACAGCAAGAAGGTAATGGGTTCAAATCCCATCATCCCCAACAAGGCCTTTCTGTATAGAGTTTGCATATTCTCTCCATGTCTGAATGGGTTTTCTCCGGATACTCTGCTTTTCACCCATCAGGGAAAACATGCACCTTAGGAACATTAGGTTATGTTGGCAGGTAGCAGCAGGGCGATCAGGGTGCAGTGGCTCAGGACCAGAGCTTCACAATAACCTTGCAATTTTGTTGTACAATATTATATTGACAAATAAAAACTTCTTAAAGGCTGTTAAACCTTGTTTCAAAAAGTGCTAACATTGTACAATCCCATACCAATTAATGCAAATAGCAGGAAGGCATTTCTAAAGTTTGAATGGAAAATTTGCATTTGAAAATTATGTCCTCATTTAGTATTTGATGACAGCCAACATACTTCAAAAAAACATTCACATATTTTTATTTTTTTTTAGTTTTCTTATTTCCTTTTGAAGGAGGAGATCAATTGCTTTAATTATGACAATGTCTTCTACTCGCCTGACGTGGGGAGTTTAGGCGCTTAATATTTTGAGGTCTCCTTTGTCACATTTAATCTTCGATAACGTACCAAATATTCTTCAACGAGACAGGTCAGGAATGCAAGTGGAGCAGTTTAGCACCCTTTTACTGCAGTCTTGCTGTTGTCATGCATGCATCATTGAAATATTACCTTTGAGAGTTTCCTGATTGCCTGTCTTCAGTCGGTTTAGATCCCAGTCATTCTGCATCTTAGCCACCACAGCATCAGACATGTAAGTGGGGAGACTGCATTTCTCCTCTGGTTTACAGTGGTAGCTCAGCTTGGCTCTAAAGAGACGCCAAGCCAGACACAGATGCTGTGAGATCACATCTAACAAAACATCCCTTGCTTAATAAACCCCAATATTTGTGATTTTCTTTGCAATTCTTGGATCAGAGTTGGATAGAAGTCTTCACTGAAACATCAAGACGTGTTTTTGTCCTCATTTCCACACTATGGCTAAACAACCTTTTCTTTTTCTCTTGGACACAAAATGCTCACCCTGTCCAATCAGTCAGGAAAACTGTGGCTGCCTGCTCCATGTTAGGGATTCCTTTCTTTTGCAGAAATCCACGCTTTTTGGCAAACAAGCTTACGAACTCCAGAGGGTTTCTGAAGTCAGGGACATTATAATGAAGCATGACCTAAAACAAGTTTAGGAGCAGGTTATTATTAAAACACTTTATAAGATAACACCTGATTCCTTTGCCTCCTATGACAGGAACTCATACCTCAGTCTTGTCACACTGTTTGAGCAGACTGGTAACAGCCTCCACCACGCTCTCCAGACTCTCCTCCACCTTCAGGCTTCTCAGTGCCATCGATGCTGGGTGATTTGAAAGTAAAGCCACCACTCCTGGACTGTCAATTAGCTTCATATTCTTTGTTATGTTCACCTCCTGCATGGAACTGAGGTGGATGCAAGGAATATTTGATTATGTTGACATACTGACTACTACTTTTTACAACATTAACAACTTGGCTAAATACACTGGAAATAGGGCTGCATGACACTGACAAACATTTCCCTGTATATTTATGCTAATTACATTATAACAAAACATAAAAGACTATTCATTAGATGACTTGAATTACTACCTTTATTGAATTAATCATTCCATGAAAATAGAAAAACGTTAAGACACCTCCAGTAAACATGCACACAAAGTTTTCCATGTTACATGGAAAAGCAACCTGAGGCCTGTACCATAAAGCTGGATTACGGCTTAGTGAGATAACTTCAGGCTTAACCCTGGCTTTTCGGTACCATAAAGGTGGCTTTCTATCGGGCTACGTTGTCGCGGTAACCTTTGCTGAACACCTAACCTGCTCCGGAACAGGATAAGTTCAGGATAAGAGCTCAGCAGGTATAACAGCCCCACCTACTGACCAATCAGAGCTCAGCGGGTATAACAGCCCCACCTACTGACCAATCAGTTCTCTTGGAAAATGGGCTGTCCGTTTTATGAGAACTCGGTGGATCTTGGTGCACAGCTTGTGCGAACAGCGCTCAGGCGCGAGAGAATATTTAGAGATCGCTGTAATCCGTTTGAATTGCCTGACAATCACTGTACGAAAGGTACAGGTTTTGGGGAGAGGGGTTACATTACATCTGTCAGCTGCTGGAGCCTTACATCAGTAATGTAACGCACCGCAACCACGCGCTGACAGTCCCGCAGACAGTGTGCATTGCACTGAGGTTCTTTGCCAGTTAATATATTTCTTAGTGATGTTCGTAATTATTATGATGTCCTTAAATCCCTTGTTGGATGGGTTACAAGCAAGCCACAGATAAAATGCCATTAATCAATTATGTGTTTAAGTAAATCATGGATTGATTGATTCATTCATAGGTACTTTTATGTATTCTGTTGGCGATGCCGAAAACCTCGGGAAGAACACAGTATGTAGAGCTATTCATAAAGTCGCGGGGGCTACAATCACATGCCATAACGAAAAATGTCATACACACATACATTTATGGAACACACACGTTACTGTAGTCAGATATACAAGTGCAGTCATAGTGGGGAAGTAATATTATAATGGCACTAACTTCCGCATTGACACAGTCGGCGATTTTGTGCCAGCGATCCTGGCGCCGTTTGGCAGCTGCAACTGTGTTGCTTTTTGCCTGTATTATTGATTTGTATTGCTCGTATTTATTATTATTGTTTGCTCCTCCATTTTGAAATATGCGGCTCGGGCCGGTTTGTTCTATGTTTGCGATTGGTCGCATGCAGCAACCTCTGCCCTTCTTATGTGAGCATGCACAGATCTAGACTGGACAAGCCTGAATTGAATTAGTGAGTTGATAGCCGGTTTTATGGTACCGAAAATCCGGAGGGTGGATGTCTCGGTAAGTGAAGCCAGATAAGTAAGAGGAAGCCCGACTAGGTTCATCAAGCTTTATGGTACAGGCCTCTGGCTTTCACACTGAGCAAACAGCCTTAACAGCTTGAAGATACATACACTGTACATGCACAGCTTACATGTACAGTATCAACTTGTCTAAATAAAAACCTTAAATTTGGTTCAATCACACAAACTTCTGTCACTCAGGTGAAGAAAATGAGAAATATGACACCTTTAAATTATTTTCTTCTTGTAGGAGGAAATGTATGAAGTAAAACACAAAGTGTTTGAACTCTTGACACTCATGTCCTGCAATGTGACTACTGTGCAGACCCCAGCGATGCCAATGCTAAGAATCATCCACTCAGAGTGGGAATAGTTGGTAACTAAGAATCAAAGAATCATCAAACTTGATTTGAAGATACATAATCAGAGAGAAAGAGTGCATGTCACTCACTTTGTCATGCCTCTCTTGATACCTGTGTTGCACGCCAGGGTCCCCTTCATACTGTTGATGAGACTGCTCTTTCCCACATTAGGAAAACCTGAGGATAAAAGGACACAAAAAGAAAAAAGCACAATCTAATTCATTAGATACCCCGAAACTATATTTTTGCTAAATTTATGCTGTTTTTATTCTATTTTTTGATCTGCTGTAATGAAAGAAATTTCTCCAGATGGTGACAAATACGGTCTCGTTTTTCTATGGATGTATTTAAATCTCCTGTGATGAAATACACTTTATATGAAAAGAAGCAGAGGTTACCAACTATTCCCACTCTGAGTGGAGCTTCATTTGGGATTTTAGCTGCCAAACTTCCAAGCAGCTCAGTGAGACAATCCTTTCCAAAGCAGGCTGCTGCTCGAGATCCAATCAGGGTTTCATTGGAGGGAACTATCCTGCTTTTCTTAGCTTTCTGAGGAAGAAAAATACAAAGATACTTTAGGAGAACACCCTCAAATATATTTTAAATTAACATTTGAATTGGCTGAAGCTTCTGACTCACACAAAACAAAATCTATTTTGTTCACAAGCACACATTAGTTCTGTGAATGACACAGTCACTTAATTTGTGTGGGTTGCTTTTAATCTTGGAGGTTATAACCAGTTATAACAGCACAACAAAAGCTGCTCAACTTTCTCAGTCCTCCTTATTACACTGATGTAGATACACGATTAGCAGCACTTTCCTCAATAATAAAGCAATTAAAACTGGGGAGGAGAGGCAAATAACTATTTTGGCCTTGGCAATGTTGGGCTGAAAATTCAGTGAGTATTGATGTAGCCGAATTATTTTTATATTAATGAATAATGAAAAAAAATATTCCTGCCCTTTATTTACCATATTACGTCAAAACATCATAATCCTTTCCATTTTGTCCTTTTGGAATATGTGCTATATCACATACACCTCGATCTAAATATGAACTGAATTTTACCCGTGTTTCATGTCCCACAGTCCAAGCAGACAGAGTAGCTTTAACTTCATTCACAAATCTAACAAGAACCAATGCAGTCAGACTGCAACGTCCCGCTACACCTTCAAATTCAAAATTTTGCCCTGATCTAGTTGCATTGGTCAAAGATCAAAGCTAGTGCTCTGACCTACTTTCACAGATCAAAACTATTGCTTTGACCTACGGTGTTACACTGGCGTTCTCCCTCATCTTTCTATCTTATCCGGTTCTTGAGTGTGCAAAAGTTAAAATTAAACCTTGACCTAGTTTTCTCAAGGTCACGGTCATCATCTCATTTTATCACCTTTGCCGACGGAGTAATGTGCTTTTTCTTTGCGAAGATATTTGGTTGACTAACGGACGGACGGACAAACACACAAACGCTGACAATTACAATACACCGCTTTGAAGCGGGATGTATTTATTTTGGATCAGTGACTTTTAAAATGCACCTCATACCACTGTTCTGTCCTTGATCTGTGTTGATGCTTTGAACAACACAACAGGAAACTCCTTTTCCAAACACCGTAACCACTTCTCCACAATCTTTCTTGGTACCAGATCTACAACAGAAACAATCAATCAGAAACAAAAGTTGGCATATTTAAAAACAAACCATAAATATACAAAAAATAATGTTGATTTACCTATTTTGTTTAAAACCAAAAGCAGTTTCTTATTGCCACTTTGAATCACCGCCTGCTCCAGCTCTGGACACCTGAAACCAAGTGGATCACGGGCATCGAGGACTTCTATCACTACATCAGATGTATCTATTACCTGAAATGTAAAGAAGCCATGTTAATGTCAGGTTTACCAAATAAACTATACTTTTCTCCATTACAACACTGATTTAAGTTGCTTAATTTTACCTTGAGTAGTTCTGCGCAGAGGTATTCTTTTGAGTTCTTGTCTGGGGTTGTTTGTTTCACAGATTTCTTTTGAATGTTATCCTATGGTATCAAAATAATGTCAGAATTTTGAAAAAAAAATATGTTGATCCAAAAGTTGAATCTGTTTGTCTTTTACCTGTCGAGCCTTTTTGGCTTGGGGTTCAATTTCATTACGAGTAGACTCCTTCTCTTTTTTCCTTTTCTTGGCTCGTTCCTCTATCTTAACTTGTCGTTTTCTTTGTTTTTCTTCTTCAATCTGTAATATACACAAAAGTAATTTGGGAAAAGACACTTCCAGTGGCTTAAAAATACTGCACATTTACAAGCACGCTTAAGTACCGACTGATTACTGACGAAGATGACTAAGGTACATAAGATCATTTAACCCACTCTTCAGTACAAAACTGAATGTGCATACTGTATTTATACAAGTAGTCACTGTAATTAACTGCCTTAAAGTCGCAAAGAGCAACCAACCTGCAGCCTCCTCTGCTCGGCCTCCCTGAGGACCTCCTCTTTGAAAGGAGCACTGCTGGGCACGCCAGGGTCCTTCTTTACTCGGTTTTTAACACCTTTCTTCTTAGCCTCTTTCCTTAGTTTTCTGTTGTGCTCCCGAACCTAAACAAATGACCAAAGAGCCTCTTGTAAATACATTTATTGTCGACATGGAAACCAGTTCAGTAAGTTTCAAACATCTTCACGTAGGCCTCATAGTCCATAAAAGTAAAAGGTAGTGTCAGATGCTTACCTTTTTCTGTATTTTATATCGTTTTGAACACGACATCCGTTTACTGGCTTTCTTTAACTCTGAAAACAAAGGATAAAGAGAGAAGTATGTCATGCTGCCCGTACTGTTAGCTACAACGAAAATAACACACATTGCCCTATGACACAGGTCGCGACTAATACAACCAGGATGAAGCTAGCCGTATTAGCCAACTGTAAGGCCTTTAATTGTTTTTATACAATCGTGTTACTCGGTTGTTATTTTTATAATCGCTAACTTACTTGGTCGCTTCATGGTGGAGCCGTGGATCTGCCAATGTGCTGAACGGTCTCACACGTGGAGGAGTAACTTAGCCGTTTTCTTACTTCCGTATTTTTCCTTAAATGTAGCGCCATCTACAGGACTGGAGAAATAATCGCTTTTCTGTGACGAAAAGGCTGACCTGACGTTGTTATATGGGTATGATAAGTACACTATTTATGAAACAGACATACTGTATCTTAAGACTACAAAAAAAATTCTTCTCATTATTATTAATTTAAAAGTTCTTTAAATGAGCTGAAATTGAAATATGTTTCAAAAATATTACATATTGTAAAACCTTGGTTAGTTAAAACAGTTCCTCCAAAAATTTGAACAGGATGAGGTTATGTAATGATAATTTTTTCTTGGCATGTTTTATTTAATATATATCTTACCAAGTTGTCACTTGTTTAGTTAAACTTTGTGTATAGGGGGATCTTGTGACATAGAAGAGATGATCATTAAACTTTGTGTCCTCTTCACCACTTTTCACTTTTTGAGATAAAAACCTTTTTTCAATATATCATTAAGGAATAAATCTTGCATGGACTGATGTTTCTGCACTTTGCATCACTGCACCACTGGGTGCAGTGATACAGCACACGATGGTACAAAATATATCACCATTAGAATTGCAACAAAATGTTGTGTCAATGTCATCTGAAAACTGATGGTTCATGTTTTAGCGACAATTGCACCATTAAAGGTATTCACTCTTATATGGTATCATGTTGTAGTTTAGAGACATAACCCATAAAGTTAGCATTTTGTACATTTCTTGAAGACGGATCGCCCAGCCATCGGTGGTTCAAATCCCGCTCCCGCTATGACATCCCTCAGAGTGTGAGCTGACGGTGGGAGACGTCAGCTCACCTCCCAGCCACTGCCGAGGCACCCTTGAGCAAGCCCCGCGCCCCCGCCCCCCCACAAGCTGCTTGTTTGGGGCGCGACCGCCTGTGAGCGACCCGTCACGCTGCCTCCCCCTACTGTTTGTGATGTGTTAGCATGCATAATAGCATGCCTACAGGCCCCCAGTGTGTTGTGTTCAGGGGCCTGTATTCAAAAACTGTGTGTATGCATGACTAACAAAAAGACTGTAACCACATGCAAAAAGAGTGAAGAGAGTGTATAGATAATTTCCCCACGTGTGGACAATAAAGTAGATTTAATCTTAAATCTTCAATCCATACATATTTCTGCTATATTTAAATATCACCTTAGATGCATTATTTATTTGCATATTAATAGCACTGGCATTTCCAGTTTTCATTAGTAGTACAGTATTTTATTGTATTAGGACTAGCAGGAACCCATGGAAATTCCACGATAAAACAATAATATCATATTTCATACCAAACATATGAAAACAAAATTACTGGTATTATAAACCAAGCGAACCCAACGTAGTCAAAAATCAACGTGGTGACTTAACGACTGTGTTGGCAAATCATGGATTGCGCTGGGCGGGCATTGTGAAGCCGTAGATGAATGTTAGCAGGCTAACTGGACGAAGAAAGATAACTCATCGTGAGATTGGGAAAGGAGATAACGTTAAAGGAAAAGGCACCTGAAAAAAGAGCAAGGGGAAAAGAAATTTTAGAGAAGTGATAGTTCTGTTAGCTGACTACATGAACAGAACTGTATGTAGTCACATAAAGACCGGTTTTGTCAGATGCCTGAGGAGCATTTAAGATGCCACATACATTGTCCCATTCCAAACAGAAACCATAGCTGGACAGACTGTTCTTGCTAGCCAGCCAGTTTCACTCAGAATTTATTGCCGTTTTCTGTGTCGTTCCTGCTGTTTGGACTCTCTGCTCAAAAACATAAAAATTATTAGAACAGTTATGACACTCTAAAAGTATGTTAACTGAGAAGTTCATGTGTAGTTATTTCTTCTCCTAACATAGCAGATGCCTTACGCCATATTATTCACGTGATTCCTTCTGGCAGACATGGCAGAAAGAATCACTGTGATTGGTTGGGTGCTTGATTGACAGGTAGTGGATGGAGTTGGTGACAGCCTGACAGCATGAGACTTTCTGAAGCGAGCTTATTCAAATATATAGGTGGGGAGATGTCCACACTACAATACAACCTGTAACATGAGAAAACCACTGCACAAATGTGAAAAATGTAAACTACATGGAGAGGGATGCCATGTAGTCACCTGCTTAAATGTAAGGTGACTTTCTATTATTCAGAGGGGGTATTTCACATCATGCAATGATGTAAAAGGCAAGGGTTTTTGTACTATATGATCATTTTCTATACATTTTGTGAATGAAAATATATAAATACTGTGAAGCCTAAATCAAATATTTTAAACTTTTCTATATTGAGCAGGGTGCCAAACTCTTTGTCATTCCTTTTGTGTTGATATATTTTAACATTATGCATTTCGAACTTACTTGTTAATCAACAACTTTTTCCAAGTAAATCTTGAGTCTTAATTAAGTGTATTTTTATAAAATTATTGCATATTTTATTGTAGACGTGTGGTGAATTATCCCAAACTGCATCCTATTCTGTGACCCTTCAAAACGTTTTACCTGTGATTTTGTCTAAAATCTTTATTTTGTTTTTGTCTAAAATCACTAAATAAGTCTAGGAGTAGTCGTTGTAGTAGAAGTAGCAGTAGTAGTAACAGTGGTAGTACTGTAGTATAAGAGGCAGAAGAAGATGAAGTAGAAAAAGAAAAGAAGACAACAAATCTTGGTCACGTGATTGGCTCGCGCATCTTTTGGTCCATTTTGGATGACTGCAAGAGCACTGTTCGACTGCAACGCAAGAAAATGACAAAACTGCAGTTTTTAAACGTTTTTTTGACTGAGCGTCTCATGCTTGCTGCGCAGGAGATTTACAAATCTGTAGAGGATACGATTTTGGAATACCAGGAAGAGATAGCAATCCGGGAGCGTGAGAACGACCATCTGAGACGCAGGCTGCGAGACGCTGGAATTGAAATATGGCCAGGTTAGCTGCATTGAAAGCTAACTGGAGTTGTGTTCTTTTTATATTCCATGTATATTTATTGTTGTGTGACATTGGTTGGTGAAATGGAAACAATTGCTTGCAAAACCAATGAAACAACAAAATAAATATCACCAGAATAGTGTCATCCCACTTACCCGCAAGTTAACTTGGGGTGTTGTGAGCTAGTTAACGTTAGCCGCTGTTGGCGATAAGTGGCTAGCGCGTTAGCAACCTTTGTTCGTTAGCCATCCAGCTAGTCTACACGACTAGCATACACTAGTGTTAGCATTTAAATACACTGTACTTGAATACTTGCGTTCGTCTTAACTAAGTCTTTACTCGAATTACTATTTCCCTTTTCAGGAACCTATAAAATGCATGACTAACTAAATTAAAATACACTATTTACTTGTTGTTTCATAGCATTTGTTTGCTGCAGTTCAAACTCCACAGATACAAACTAAAACCTAAATTGTTGCTGTAATCATTGATATTATTTATTTTCATTATGCATTAAAATGTTCAGTATATTTGCGGAAATTAATTTACGTACTTTTTGAACTTATAACAGCATAACTTTTCTAGTGCACGACCTTTATTCAGTCATGCCCCCATCCACCTGACTCATTGCTTTCTGAACGTTACTGTAGTTACAGCTAATCACAAACTCATCAGATCAGTATCAATGCAGATGAAATACAGTAATAACCTTCAGGAAGAGTATTATATTAGGTTACAAGATTAGATTATATCTTGAGCAATTTTATCTTTAATACAGTATATAGAGTAAAATTGATATACTGAAGAGAAGTTCAGGAGATCATTAGGAATTGGATCTTCTTAAATTATGCACCTTTAGAATTGATATGAAGATGACGAGGACAAAGATGAATAATACTTAAATGATCCCGAGGGGAAATTATTTACTTCTGCTCAATACAAATACAGTCATACAACATATGTTACACAAGAATTCAGTTATCACAGACAAAAACATAGCAGTAACAATAGATAAACATAGCACGTATGGATATACATGTAGGATATACTTCTATAATAGTCAGAGATGGATCAGAAGTGATGTCTGTTCTGACTGTCTTGGCTCCATATTAGGGAATGGCAGATTTCTTGCCAATTTATTACTGTACAGTGGTCACGAAAGTAATATTTATCCTTCCATTGCCTGTAATCTCATCCCGTGCAGGGTTGTGGGATAGCTGGAGTTTTTCCCAGCTGACACTAGGCCAGAGGTATGGTAACCAGCGGACAAGTTGCCAGTTCATCACTCACAGAAAGACAACCAATCACATTCACATACAGACCTATAGGTAATTAATTCCTTTTGGCCTCCCACCAAATTTCATGGAAATGCATTCATATGCATTCAGTCATTGTGTAATCCTGCAGATCAACCAGTTAGGGTGATAACATGACCTTCTTGGTGGAGGTAAATATCCACCATGGTATAATGGTACACCAATTAGTTCTACGAAGAGAATATTTTGTTTAGGCATCGCATACAATATTATAAATGTCTACAATTAGGTTTTACAAGATTGTGTTATTGTGAAATATGTATTGAATTCTAGTTAGTTATTATAACCAATTTCTCATGAAAAAAATCATGAAACAAGTTAATTCAGAATTTGGGTAAATGACCACCTCTCCTTAAGTTTGTGGGTCGACACCCTGGTACTGTAGGTTGATCACCTCATTTATATGTTGGGATTTGGCACCACAGTTTCTAACAAATGATTCTTTTGTTCTCTTTATGAGTTCAACTCTTTACCACTTTGATGGAAAAGTTGGCAGCAAAAGGACTGTCTTGACTGAAGGACCCCATTTTAAATTACAGATGTTCCTGATGCTTCCATCATAATTTTAAGGTCATTTTGCATTGTGTTCTATCACAATTTTATTGTTGACAAAATCTATTTTGATTTTTACATAAAACATTTGAGCAAAGCCTGGAATTCTGTGTGAACTCAATGTACCATATGGTTTTTAAATAGCATTGTGTGCTAATGACAAAGTTGTCCATTGATGTTTTTAATATTTTTAACAAGCTGTCTCCTCTTATGTTCTTAGACCGTCCTTCCATGGCATTGTTGGATGAAGAGGATGGAGAGCATCCAAGGCGTGAGTGGAGTCCCAGCATGGGGCACGAGGAGCGTATCCCTATTCAGATTAAGGATAAAAGAGATCTTCGGGGCAACCAAGGAGATGATCAGCTTCGTGGCCATTGTTCTTGCAATGCACCCGACAACATGTTCACTTCCCCACGTGTTGCAAATGAGTATCCCCAGGAAGGCCCTCACGCATCTAACCTCCCACAGAACCAGGGTGTGGAGAACAGGGATAGAGACCTTGGATCTCGAGGCCCCTCGAGGAACGTGAAAGTAGAGAGTGCAGCAGGCCACAGAGGCTCTACTTCATCGAACAACAGTGCCCAGCCCCTTGCACCAGTAAATCCAAACTGCTCAAATGAGAACAACATTGACATTATTGGGGTGGAGAATGGAGGACAGATGGTTGGTGCAAAGGGAACTGGAGCTAACAGAGGACAACCCTCACACATGCGCAACCAAGCAGCCAACGCTGTGGACTGCCCCCACCAAAAATCTCCTGTACAAGGCCACATTTCATCTTTTTGTTGCAAGGTTTGTGGTGAAGCATTTAGTCACATTGGCCACCTACATGTGCACGTACAAGTGCACACAAGGGAAAAACCTTACCGCTGTGGGGTATGTGGGAAATGCTGCAGCTCCTCTGGCAGACTTCAGGAGCACCAGCGTAGCCACACAGGAGAGAAACCTTTCCGTTGCCAGATATGTGGAAAAGGCTTTACACAGATGGCTCACCTGAAAGTACACTTGCGGATCCATACCGGAGAGAAGCCATATAGTTGTCCTGTGTGTGGCAAATGCTTTAGCCGTTCTGACAAAATCAAAAGGCACCTCCAGACCCACAGCCGTGAGGGAACATATTTCTCAGGGCAATGATAGAAGTGTGTCGTTAACCCAGTTTGTGATTCATATACATGTGGAGAACTTTACTACAAAAGCTAACATTGCTGCCATTAGGACGAGGCTTTTTATTCCAGAATCTAGGGACTTGACAACTTTAAGAGAGTTTTTTTTTTAATCTGACCTAATTCTTTTCAACATCATAGGTCCCCAGTAGAATTTGTCTAGTACCCAGTTTTGTCATTGTTACTTAGTATTACATTTCTGAGAAACAATTTAAGTTATTAGCTAGCCTCTCTGAATTATCAAGCGTTTCCTTAGTCAGATAATTAGCATGAGGAAACGTTCCACTCTTCTTGAAACTGAGATGCATTACAAAGGAAAGATACCAAGCACAGACACAGCTTATTATTAACTAGTCACAATAGACCCATGGGTTTACAGTCATTCATTCATTTTCTTGAAGTTGGGACAATCAGGAATTGTCACATCTTCAGCTGTTTATCCAAATCCGGATCACAGAATTATGCTTGAGTCTATCCCAGCTGACATTGGGTGGGAAGTGGGATACTCCCTGAGTGAGTCATCAGTTTATCACAGGGCCACATAGAAAGAAAAACGTATAAGTTTACATTTAATTAAAATGTGGAGCTTTGACACTCATAAATAATTCATGATATGTCTGTTTTCTCACTTCACTAGATAAATTTCGGGATAAAAAAGGAAGCCTGTTTTACATCTGGTTTGATGTACCACTGCCAGTAGTCGTTTTGTATGTAGTAAACAAAAGCATCTGGAATTCCACTGAAACTATGGAATTGAATGGCTTTTAACAAGATGACATCCTGGCATTTTGTCACTCCATTTTAGTCTTAATAACTTGTTCCTCTGAGTATATTTGCATTTTCAAGAGCTGAGAAGTACTACCATCTCCTAATGTCACTGCTACATTTTGTCCATTAAAATATGGATATCATGAGACTGTTGTCTTACATTATGTAAAATTCACTAGACTTTGTACAATTTTTTTATCTACCATGTGCACTATGGCATCTGTCTATGATGATGCAGGAATCATCTTTTTTATACTATACTAGGGCCGTACAGTATTAACTGAACTAGTCTTTTCTTGGGGTTCAGTCTTCCATGATTCATTTCATCACAACAGTTCATGGGATACATTTTTGAAGTGTGTGTTTTATTTTCAGTGTTGACGGCTGGTTTTGTCACACTCTTCCTCCGTCCATCTTTGACTAAAGCCAGTAGATGTTACAGTGACATTTCTCCTCTCAGGACCAACGCTGCATTCATAACATGATGGCACTGCAAAAATATTGATATCTGACAGTCACTATAAAAGTCAGAAACTCAGGGTTTGTGAGTTTTCCAATGAAATTTGGCCCTCTTTTACATGAAGGAACCATAACAGTAACCATGACAGTAATTAAAATCATGAAAATGTAATTTTGAACATGATGCAAAAAGTGATACTTGCAGAGATCAAGTACCGCTGTGTGTGCTGGGATACACACTAGTGAAATCCATGTAATGAATGCAACACAACACATGCACATCTGCACAACTAGCCAACTCTATCTTCTCCAGAAGAGTGGTGTTCCCCCTTTACATACTCACACATAAACACAGTTATACAGTGTTGTATCATTAAGTATTAAATGTTATTTTTTAATAAAGTAGCAATTGAGTATCCATTGTAATTGTGTTGTATTGTATGCTAACTTGAACATTTTACATGAAAGAAACATTAAATTTTGGTACTACTCTGCTCTCATATTACAAAATCTGACAGGTCTGTGGACTTTATTCGGATTATCTTCACAATACTTAACAAATATGCCTCTATAAAATAGCCTTTAACTAAAGTGAACAATAGAATTGTTTGACCTAAAAATTGGAAATATGTATTTGTATATTTCATTTGACTTGAAATGCCTCCCGAAAAATGATACCACACAGGTTTTTCATGCAGGAGATGTTGCGGCGTCACACAGCACAAATAAAAGGATAGCGTTTGCTGGTTTACAAATGGCTTACAGGGATTCAGTTGTTAGTGACACCTATAGGTCTCATATTTTTAAAAATATATGTAACCATGAATGAATATTTTTTAATAAGGATATATGGATAAAGAGTAAGTTATTGTCATACATTTATGTAGTAGCAGATAAGCAACACCTGGTGGGGTACTTTCCATTTCAATGGTTTTCATGATTGGTTTAATGGTTTTACTTAAAAAAAAATCTCAACCACTGCCCCTTGCTGTGAGAATGTGTGTGTGTGTGTGTGTGTGTGTGTGTGTGTGTGTGTGTGTGTGTGTGTGTGTGTGTGTGTGTATGTCTATCAGTCTGTATCCATCTATCTACAGTATATATAGATGTATACTGTAGATAGTATATATAGATATATATAGATGTAGATACTGTATATAGATATGCATACAGTATATCAGTGGTGATAGATGTGATACTAGCTGACGCCAACATCAGGAAGAAGGAACATGAAAAGATTGAGAAGTATCAAGGGTTGCAAGAACAGCTGGAACAGATATGGGAGGTCAAGGCTAATGTGGTCCCCATGGTAGTAGGAGCACTCGGAGCGGTGACCCCCAAACTGGGAGAATGGCTCCGGCAGATTCCAGGAACAACATCCGAAGCCTCAGTACAGAGGAGCGCAGTCCGAGGAACAGCTAAGATACTGCTTAGAACCCTCAGACTCCCAGCCTCTGGTAGGGGACCCACACGCACAGTATATTCATTGAGTGATTGATTTCATTCGGCAAGTGGTTTCACAGCATTTATCATTAATTACCCTAATTTATTTTTATTTCAAATTAACAGCATTTTTAACCACAGAAAAGATGGATTTTTTAATGAATTTGCTCAACCATTCTTCATATCAGGACTCCTCTTAAAACTGATAATTCCACCGTTTTGTTGTATGTATCCTAGTGTTGGGCTGTGTATTTACTGAACATGGCAACTGTAAAGAACACATTAGTATACAGAACACTAAACGCCCTTACAAGGTTTATGCAGTACAGCTGTTTATTTCCAACCACTTCAAAATTTTGTTTCTCCATTCTTCATTTTTATGATCTTTATGATGATGACATGTTATGATGATGACATAGACAGGTACAAATACAAAGATAGCAATCAAGTAGACCTTGCAGAAAAAGAAGCTTCAAATCTTAGTAGTTTTAATACATTGGAGTTGTTCACATGAAGAATGAATGGATAGAAAGTTGCAGCTGCAGGTCATCTCATACAATTTATTTTGTCATCAAATGGAAGTAGCTGGAAAACAGAAAATGAGGATGTAAAGTCTCCTTTTAGTCTAAAGCCAATCAAATTGAACAAGCTCATCAAGTTATTGTCTGCTTTACTTAATCATGGACATACTCAGAACCCTGCTGTGTTATCAGCAATCAAATGATAGCAAAATAGGTTTGTATGGATCTGTGCCATTCAAGGCTCCAACCACTTAATACATTTAGAAGCAAACTTATTCAACCCCTATTGGAACTGAATGTCAGCACAGTATTATTGTATGAATTAATCTGTCTGTGAATCTAGTATAGAACTACACGGTCATTTATAGTCTGTAATATTTAAGTAAGCCTTCGGAGTGGTCTCATAAACTAAACTGTATAACAATAAAAATATTTGTTGTTTTTATGTTTATGTATGTTTTGAAATATTTTAACATGATATTTTAGTCTTTCTGTTTAAGAAAACATCTAGCAGATAAGAAAAGTTATCACTCATGCTGACTCATGGTTCATGTCATCTGATTAATCTACAAATTCAATATTCACTTTCTTTTTAGCTATATGTGTCCAGGGGGAAATTTTCAAATCATTAGTTGCTAAGTGCTTCCAGTGAGTTCACCATCTGCTTCCTTTTTTGGTATCACTTTGTGTTGGGTGGTGGGCCTTCAGCACCTTTTCACTGAAAAAGGAAGCCTCTAAGTCAAAACCTCACATGCTGTAAAGAATTGTCACTTGACATGAATGCGATTCGCCACGTAAATTAATTACCATACATAATCTCTTGGAAAGTCAATAATATTCATTGAAGGAAATTATTTTGAGGTCTAATTTCATTTTAGATCTCGGCCACAGAAGCATTAACTATACAGTAAAACATCTTCCTCTCACTGGCAGCTTTAGGAAAGAGTTGAGGGAAAATTCTTGAATATAAAATATTGTGGTTCAAATACTGGTAGGGGTGAAACATATACAGACGAAACAGAAGATAAAGTATCAAAGAAATCTTGAGATGGTCAGTGGGCTCCAGGCCATGACATGGGGTCACCCAACTATGACTTTTCTGTGTTTCTGTGGGTTCCTGTGTGGGTGAAGTGGACAGGGTTAATGTACATTCCACACACTTCCATGACTTTTAACCAGCTTTCTACCAGCTTTCTGTTAATAGCCTGGTCTTGTTGAAACAAATCAGATTTATCCATTGTTAGCTTGTCATTGTTAATAAAGGAGTGAACTGTACACGTCCTGCTGTCTTTAGACACAAATGTATAGCAAACCAGTCAGCAAGAGGTAAAAAAACAAAACAAAACAAGAACAATTTAAAATCAAACTGTAAGGCACAGCGATTTATGCTGCTTTAAGATAAGTTAAGCTAATGATGTTAAGTTAATGTCATTAAACATATGAGTTAAAGGTACCTGGTTTGTCTTGTTTAGGTTAGCTACTTAGCTCTATGATAAAAGTAGACCCTCTGTCCATATTTTATACTCTGAATTTTACTCTTGCCTGCACTTGCAAAATAATTATATCCTTTTTATTATTAATATGGTGATGTACTGTATAGCTTTCCCCCATCCTTTGTCTTTCAGTAAAAATGGTTTTGACTGGCATAACTTGAAATCCATTTATCTTGAAACTTAGCCAACATGTTAATCAATTATCGGCTTTAATTTTTTGAGGTCCAGAATATGTCCCTCCTGCTTTTGTCTATCGACAGTCGTCCTTGTTCTGCTGAGAACACGTGAAAAACAGTCCATTAATTAGAGCCTCTTTTGCTGTCACTCTCTCTTACAACCATCCCTTGGCCCTATCATTGTGTTTCATAGCAGTCTTTCACCTTCAATGCTAGTCCACATTTAGTTTCCATAATTATGTCCACAGTCATGTTTCTGTTCCTAGTATCCTGGCTAACTGGAAACTATGGGTGATTTTCCATCCGATAGCAGTGATTGCGTCTAATTGGTAAAACGAATTACTCTGCTATTGAGAATTATGATGGTGCAAAGAATGGTAAATCATCAAGGGGAGACAAGAATAAGAATTAGATTGTACATTTGTTGATTGCCACCCACCATTTGACAAAGGAGGTCAAATAATAATCGACCTTGAGTTGGCTGATTGCCAAAATAGAAAAAAAAACCCCCCACCATGGCAGCTTTAAAAAGACACATCAACTGGGGACAACAATTGGCAATCTTAAGGTTCACATGTTATAACGCTGTGTTTGGGGCTCCCCACAACTGAGATCAGCAGTAAAATCAATAGGAGTAGACTAAACCATGTGTTTATTTACCGCTGATAGACAACAAAAATTTAAAGAAGAGGGATGGGGTGGTTGTAGAAAGTTGACAACCTTGATAAAATATTCATTGTTAAAATATTAGCACAGAATTGCGTAAATGGCAAGATAGTGCACTTGTTCCCCATGCAGTACTGTTGGCCATGTAGCACTAATTTATATTGGCTATTGCAGATGACTTCACGCTACTGTATTGAAAATCTTAATTGCAGCCAAATTCATAACCATAATAAGAGGAATTGATTGTGACAGAATTAAAAAGCGAATGCACGAAGTACAATTTAAAAACTTGATTCGTGACTCATCAGATCTAAAAGTTATTAAATTCATACACTGTATTTTCATGTCTTTTCATTGAAAATTACTGTTCTACGCTACTTCTAGTTGATTGACTGATGACATTTATCAGGTAACTAAACAGGTAACTGCTTAGTTACTGACATGGTGCTGTTATATAACACTGTCTTGACAAAATGACAGAGAGACAAAAGGGTGGAAAAAGCAGAACAAGTGAAGCAAATGAGCAGTTGAGGTAATTTTGGTTCAGTGGACACTGGGTATACTGGACGTCATTAGAGAAGAAGCTTCACAATAGACGATACTCTAACAAACGGGTCCTGTGAGCCCAGTAGGATGAAGGGATTCAGAGCAGACACGCTTGGACGAATGCATCAGGGTCAGGGGTGCACCCTTTGTGTTCCTGTTGTTATCTATCATCGTGAAAGAACGCCTTTGAAAATCAATAACATTAATAGACTATCGCAATAAATAAACTGGCCAAGCTGGAAAGCATGACAAAGTCAAGGCACACAGTAAGTGATTGACTGCTTTTTCCTGCACCCTGCCAAAACCTGGGTCATTTTAAAACTATTTAACTGAACAAAGATTTGAAAGCAACTCATAAACTTGAATAATTTCCAATCAAACAGAAATAATCTGCCCCTTGGGCCACAAAAGCACTTATGATTTGTCTGTCTTTGAAAAGGTAGGTTCATCTGTCTTTTAAAATATAAATTTCATGCACAATTTATTCAAGGTAACTCCAAAATAAGGCTCATTGTTTTTGAACAATTTTCTTACCAAATTCAGGAATGTGGCAATGCCAGTCTTAGTTTGTCAAACTATGTCTGAGGAGCATGAATGTGTACTGAGACCCACACAAATCAATAAATCAATAATGTCTTTCTGAGTGTACCTTCAATGCTGTTGCTAGCCAAGAAGCATCCATCTCATTTTCACTCACTTCTCAGAGGAGCATGTACTGCATTGTCTATAATAAAATACTTTATACTTTGTTATGACTTACAACATGCAGTAACACCTCTATAGACTTATTCTGAGAATTATTCTAAGATAATAAACTCACCCACAACAAGTTCATCATTATTTTAGTTGAATGTACTATTTACACAGGTTCATATATTAACATGCTAGTTGCAGCCCCTTCATGCTTATGAAAACTTCTGGTGCATATCAGATTGCTCTCAGTGTGAGGAAAGATGCTGCAACATTTGAAAGGGTTTGTGAATGAGGATTATCCAATTTTTGACAAACGTGTGTTCCGCATTTTTCCAAGGTTGAGTTGAAGTTATAAAATCCTCCCTGTTGCATAAGCATTTCAATTGAATAAATTCCTGGATAAAGATCCTCATCCAAATAATTACCAAAGTTTAATTACTGATGCGCTAGGTGTAATGCAAATGCATCTTTCAAAACGTCATTAACAAAGCAAATGACAGTATCTATGAGAAGAATGGTTCAAACTGCCTTATTAGCATTTCTTTAGAAAAAAGGAGGACCAAACCAACATGTAATGAAAATACATTAACATAATGTGCCAATATTGTAACACATCCTAAAAATGTGTTCACTAAATTAACACGGAAATGATGACAAGCTGAAAAATTAAAAACCATCTTGACTCTGTCACATCAGCAGAACAATCGCTTGAGGAATCCTTTGAGATAATTCTACATATAGTTCAGACTGACAGGTTGAGTAACATGACAGAAACAGAAGTGAGCTGAGGCAGAGACAGACATACAGAAACCTTTGGCCCAGTGAATGTCTCGGTTCAGTTCCTCACAGTGGATCAGTCAGTCACGACTGTGTCTCTGCAGGGTTGGTCAGGGTGTTCTTTGAGGCAGTGGTGGAACAAACGAATGTGAGTGTACAGAGGCACACAAAGGCAGTGCTGCAAAAGCCCACTACTAACAACATTGCAGCATATTGGTAACCTTATTTTTGATGATTTATGAGCACTGTGTCATAACATAGAGTTGTGTTTTGACCTTTTACTCAATGATGGGGTGATAGGATTACATTCTGGAGCCAGATTGGAAACGAGCAATATACAACAGTAGTTTACAATTTTCTCTGTTGTTGCTTCAATTCTGCCGTCATGAATTACTATGACCTGGATCTACACCAGCAGACATTTGATTCAGTTGGTGAGGGATTTATTTCCACCTAGCTAGCTGTTTCCCCTATTTCCAGTCCATTTCTTTGCTAAGATAACTGCATGCTAGTTGTATCTTCTTACATGTGCACACATGGGTGGAATTGATTGTATCATCCAATCATCATCCAATCATCTTCAGAAAAAATCTCACAATTCATGACCACCTCCAAGTAGGTGTTTTGTCTAGATTTATTGTTTATTCGTGTGTCTTTAGCAGGAGTATGTACAAAAACAAAATAAAAAAACAATTATAAAAATCTTTTTTTCATCTATTGTGCAAATATGATATTGGTATTGATGAAACTTGATTGAAGGGTGGGGCATGCAGCAAGGAAAAACTAATTCAGTGTGAACATGGGTAGACTTTGCCAATCTTTGCTAACATTTCAACATAAGGCTTTTCAGACTGTCATGTTAGTTTAGTAAAATATTAGCTGAATTATAAGGAAAATTAGTCAAAAGGTGCCGTTCAAAGACATCATATAAGTTGGGACCTAGACTCTGAAGAAAATTGCCACTATTGAAACGCTTTTTGCTGAATACTAATAAACCAATAATGACAACAATGTGCTCCCAAATTCAAAGATATTTAAAATTTAAGATACTTTAGAAATCCCCAAGGGGCAATTCTTTTTACTCTCTCTTGCTCTCTCTCTCTCTCTCTCTGTGTGATGTCTTCCTCTGTCTCACTGTCTTTCTCTCATGCACACACACATATGGTATGTACACATGCACAGACAGACAGACAGACAGACAGACAGACAGACAGACAGACAGACAGACAGACAGACAGACACACACACACACACACACACACACACACACACACACACACACACACACACACACACACACACACACACACACATATGTTGCACATTTGGGCCTACAGACATGGGAATCGTGATGAAGAGCCACCTGGAAGATTTACTTTTTGGGGGTTCAGTGCTTTGCTGAAGGGCACCTCGGCAGGGCTCAGGAGTTGAACTGAAACCTCTCCAGCTACCACTTCACACTCCATTACTGTGGTCCATGTTGGATTTGAACTAGCCACTCTCCAGTCCCTGAGGCAAGTCCTTGTGGACTGAGCTGCTGCCACCCCAAAACACTTGCTTTGGGAGTAAAACCCTGGCCATTTGGGTGAAACCAGGAATCCTAAATGCTAGATCATATTGGATGTGGTAGTGCTAAAAAACAAAAGTCAGACTATCATGTGAGTTGTGATTTTAGGGCAATTTTTAATAAGGGAAGATTGGGCTGTCCTGGTGAACTGACTTACACTAGTCGTCGTCTAGTGTCATTTTAATTGTGCGTTGAATTTTCACTTATTATCTGGGGCATTATGGCATCAGAATACCAACATGCCAAAAATCCACCCAGGCTAGATGAGTTCTTGGCTATAGTAGTGTGACATTATGGAGTGTCCTGTCCACTTATCAATCTGTCGTCTCCATCTACTCATCCATCCATCGGCTGAGAGAAGTTTGCCTCGTCCCACTTTAACATCTTATTTAAAAAAATAAAGTTGTTCATTTAGCCATCTGATTAAAGATGTAACTTTTTGTACAAAAAGCAGAAAAGAAAACTAGTGACTGCCACATACCACAGATACGCATGTAGGTCAGGAGGGACATTGTTGTCTTTCAGGGCTGCTATCTGCAGAATTACAATGAGTTTCATCCCTCAGTCTGCCTCACTGTTGGAGTCGATGCTGGAGCCAGAGGAGAAGAATGAGGAAAAAAAATAGCATGGGGTGGTGTGTGTGTGTGTGTGTGTGTGTGTGTGTGTGTGTGTGTGTGTGTGTGTGTGTGTGTGTGTGTGTGTGTGTGTGTGTGTGTGTGTGTGTGTGTGTGTGTGTGTGTGTGTGTACGACAGGTAAACCATCATTGCACATTGGCAGAGAAGAAAAAAGTCTTTGTTTATTAAATTTGTTGTGACAAATTAAATGATTAAACAATTAAGAAATAATGTCTTATACCGGATACACTTTTTTCATTTTGATCTACAAACAAATTGTGATAAACTGTTTTAATTAAATGTTCTGTTTCTCTTCACTGATCATCTCAGTCTTGTGGATTCTTTAATAATGTTTGACAACGACAGGGTCTTCATGGTGGATGGTCACGACTGGTGAATGAAGCACATGATGGACAGCAACTGCCTTGGTTTACAGCCATAACAAGACTTTTAAACACAACAGTGTGAAAAACTCGTGGACCAGCTCCTTATTTTGTTGGCCTTTGTATGTGTGCACCAGCCGCTGCATCCAAATGTCTCAATTTGTCGGAGATCACTCTCTGACATCAGCGAGATGGGACATATTGGGGGGGGGGTTTCAGCGCTGTATTAGTGCAGCCACATTGAAAAATTGTAGACATGAATTATTTTCATTTCCCTCAACTGCATCTCTATGTGCTCAGGTACAGACTTTGACTGCATTGATCTTACTCTAATCTACGAGCTTCACCGTCTCCTGCAGGATTATGTGATAAAGAGTAGGTTTCATATGTCCCCCGCATATGGCCATCATGGCCTTGAAGCAGCAAAGCATCCCCATATTATTACACTCCCACTTCCATGATTGAGAATGAGTGTAAAGTGGTTTTTGAACTGTGTTTGCTTCACACCAGATATAACAAGATTTCTGTCTTCCAACCAATTTTGAATCATCAGTCATTTGAACATTTTTTTTAGAAATCTCTGATGATCACAAAGGTGTACTGTTGAAAAATTCAGATGAGCCTTAATGTTTGAAGCTATGAACACGGACCTTTACTGAAGTGAGAGAAGAATGCTATTCAGCTGATGTGTTCTTTGGATCTTTTGTGTCTTCCTAAATCAGTCTTTGATAAATTCTGAAATGTTGGCCAAGTCAGTGTCTCAATGTGGATCTGGGGTTTCCCTCCCAGAGCCTTAAAATCATTTTGTCTTACAGGCCTGGTAACTTTCAGAACTGCCTATGTATCCAATAGCAACCAGTGTGTAATTAGTTTCAGATACAGTACCTTTTCCAACTGCTGAAGTAAGTATTTGATTACAGTATTTTCCACTCTATAAGGCGCACTGGACTATAAGGCGCAACTTCAATGAATGGCCTATTTCAAAACTTTTTTCAAAAATGAGGCCCACTGGATTATAAGGTGCGCTGTCAGTTTTTAAGAAAATTAAAGGCTTTTAGGTGCGCCTTATTGTGTGGAAAATACTGTGACCTATTGCTTCGCTGAACTTCATTGAACAAGGTCTTCAATCATGCTGCTTGTTTTAAGTTGTAATTGTTATAGAAGATTCAACACAAAAATACATGTATAACAAATCTGTCGGCCACAGTTCATGATTGATCTCACATCAGTGTGCCACAACATACTGTGTGTTGATCCAGCTGGCTGTTGGGCACATACTTTTGGAAACCTCTTTCTGTATGGATGTGAATGAAAACTGATATTTCGGTAAGTGGTTGTTACCCATGACAAACATGCTCACTTTAATGTGCAGGACCATTTATTTGAATGACTAAATGATGGCTCCTTTTAGAAAAATGAAGGCATGCACAGATACCATAACACTGGCAAGTTCATGGGATTTTTTTGTGTAATTAGAGTTAGGGTTATCCATCCATCCAGTTTCTTGTAGAATGAGATGAGCAATCCTCTCATCTCCGGTCACTTTTCCTCCTTGTAGGTGATGGGTGTTGCTGAAGCCTATCTTAGCTGCGTATCGGCGAGAAGCGGGGTACACCCCAGACTCGTGGCCAGTGCATCGCGGGGCAGAGTATGGGTTGCGTCTTTGCATATTGGATAGGAGAGGAAGCAAATGTTTTAACAATTTAAATTTCTTGAGATCCAATCCAGTGATAAAGTACAAAGGAGACATGAAGAAATTATTCTGTCTCTTACTCAGAAAGTGATTTCAGTATCATCCCTGTGATCTATTTAAACAATGTAAAGCTAGTTACTGGTTCAAGACAAGTCATCATTCAGCTTCATTATTAAGAAAAACAAAGCTTGATTTCATGTTTATTTCATGAAGGGAAAAGATGGAATATTAATGAGATAGGTCACAGCATGATTTGTTGATAGGCCAGGAAGCAGTACGTTGGAGGTAGCAGGGATATAAAAGCAGAGAGCTGAGAGGAAACAATTTTGTGATTTGATATCAGGAAGAGGAAAATAGAAGTTTTTATTCTCGACTCAATATAACAGTTAAAGATTAAAGCATTTATATTTGCCTTTTTTGTTACTATACACAGAAATAGCTGTCAACAATATCTTTGAAATACATATTATTTAAC
The DNA here is from genome assembly GCF_040054535.1 of Antennarius striatus. Lineage (NCBI taxonomy): Eukaryota > Metazoa > Chordata > Actinopteri > Lophiiformes > Antennariidae > Antennarius > Antennarius striatus. The sequence goes on along the minus strand of NC_090780.1, from coordinate 15,691,778 downwards.
ATGTTTTTGTTTCTGGGGATAAAATGCTCTGCCTACTAAAGACCTTAACCCAAACACAACAGTCATGTAAATTTGAATCTGTCATGTAATTTGTGTAAAAAGGGAACCGTTTTGTGTGTGCGTCAACACTAGTAACCACAGATGAAAAGCCTCTTGGCTGACAGTTTGAGAATGAAGACTTTGAACAGTTCATTAAAGATATGAGACAAAATCAATCAGAATACAAATTTGTATCTTATAACATCCTTTATTGGGATCAAACTCATTTTCCCTGGGGATTTATTTGAATAATGGACACTGCCAACATAAAGCTCAGACATTAAGCTCACTGATGAAGAGGCAGGACAGGGTTGTACAGATTTGACCTGCATAGCATACATCTATTTCAGGAATTTGAATACGTAAACTCAGCCTGGCAGGAGAGGAATATTTCTGATTTCACACCAGGGAGGAATAATTCTGGCTGTGGATTGTTTTCCTCTAATTAAGCATGTGATCAGTTTCAGTGGGTGCTTCATTGATAACTTTAAATCCAGATGCTCTAATAATGCATCTACAGTATTATCTTGCATTATAACCACAGAATAATTCAGCTATGATATTATGACACTGGGATCTGTGACTAATAAAGGAACATGCTGCTTATTTCTAATAACTTTTCATCTCATAGGTCATAGTTAGTGTGACAATCAACTCTGATATCAACTGGGGATGTTATGCTCTGGACCAGAGGAAATGAAATAAAGTGCCAAGTGAGTTGAAGCTTATTAAGGTGGCATTAAACTTGTCTAACTGACGAGCAATCAAATCAAGACGCACGTGGTTGTTTGTTTTCTGATAGTCATGTGTTTGATGGGTCTAATGCAACAAAGACCATAACATCTGTCTGTATATACATACAAATATATGTATATCTTCTTCTTCTTTTCCTTTTGGCATTTCCCTTCAGGAGTCGCCACAGCGAATCAATTGCCTCCATCTAACCCTGTCCTTTGCATCCTCTTCTCTCACACCAACTACCTTCATGTCCTCTTTCACTACATCCATAAACCTCCTCTTTGGTCTTCCTCTAGGCCTCCTGCCTGGAAGTTCAAAACTCAGCATCCTTCTTCCAATATATTCACTATCTCTCCTCTGGACATGTCCAAACCATCTCAGTCTGGCCTCTCTGACTTTATCTCCAAAACCTCTAACATGTGCTGTCCCTCTGATGTACTCATTCCTGATCCTATCCATCCTGGTCACTCCCAGAGGGGAACCTCAGCATCTTCATCTCTGCTGCCTCCAGCATGACTACAGGTAGTAAAGATCCATGTCTGTCTCCTGTATTTTCCTCAGTGACACTGTCTCTAGACCAAACAACATCACTGGTCTCACCACAGTTTTGTACACCTTTCCTTTCATTTTAGCTGAAACTCTTCTATCACACATCACACCTGACACCTTCCTCCATCCGTTCCATCCTGCCTGTACACGCTTCTTCACCTCTTTTCCACACTCTCCATTGCTCTGAGAAGTTGACCCTAAGTACTTAAAATCCTCCACCTTCTTGATCTCTTCTCCCTGTAACCTCACTCTTCCACTTGGGTTCCTCTCATTCACACACATGTACTCTGTCTTACTGCGGCTAACCTTCATTCCTCTCCTTTCCAGGACAAACCTCCACCTCTCTAGCTTCTCCTCCACCTGTTCCCTGCTCTCACTACAGATCACAATGTCATCTGCAAACATCATAGTCCATGGAGATTCCTGTCTAACCTCGTCTGTCAGCCTGTCCATCACCATAGCGAACAAGAAGGGGCTCAGAGCTGATTCCTGATGCAGTCCCACCTCCACCTTGAACTCCTCTGTCACACCAAAAGCACACCTCACCACTGTCTTACAGTCATACAAGCATATGTATATAAATCAATAAAATATGATTTCGTCTCTTCTTCTTGTCACAGATTCTTAGTATAGTGATGGAAAAATTGTCACCATACGTGGCATTTCTTTGGAACAAACATCATCTGACTCTCCCACAATCAAACAGGAAAAAAACAACAACCCAACTTTACTCTTATCCATGAGTGCAGGATTACAGAAGCAGATGCTGAAGCTTTTCAATTTTCCAGGACACAGCACAGGAGCAGACCTCATTTTAACAGCAACAGCAAACAAACCTCATACTGGCAGAGTGCCTTTACCAGGCTAGACTGGATGATTAGCCATTCAAACTGAAGCAAACACTGATGATGTAATCTGCACAATCAAACGAGCATTATGATTTTTCTATCATTTCAATTGGGCACAGACTCAATTTGAGTTAGTCGATACCTAGTCATACTTAATAACACCCCCAGCAACACGACTGGGTTTTGATAGTAGTTTGTGCTTCTTGATAGTTTCTCACTTTTGAAAGAAATATATAGTAGCTTGTTAAAATGTATTGATCTGAATAGCAGAGACAGACCAATGATTCACATTAAAAGCAGTATTTGAAGGACGAGGGACAATGTGAGCCCACAGAAATAAGAAAATCTAAATCCCCGTGTCTGCGTGGGTTCTCTCCGGGTTCTCCGGCTTCCTCCCACCTCCAAAAGCATGCGCTTCAGGTTGATTGGCCGGTCCCAAATCGACCGTAGGATTGAGTGTGTGTGAATGATTGTTTGTTTCTATGTGGCTCCGCGGTGCACTGGCATCGTGCCCGGAGTGTCCCCCGCCTCACGCCCTGAGACTGCCGGGATAGGCGCCAGCTCCCCCGCGACCTGCGTTTGCGGATTAAGTGGGTTAGAAGATGAATGAATGAATGTATAAATCCCCCATACTCAAGATACAAATTTTACTCTCTGAATAGTTCTTCAAAGTCCTTACAGAGGCTGACAACAGTAACTACAGAGGAGAATTCATTGAGAATCATTGAGATTCTTTTTTTTTAGTTTGGGTTCCACACTGAGTAAAGACAAATGTAATGCAGTTTAGTACAGATGCAGTCCGTCTGTCATTGAACTTTCATTAAGGAATACATTTGCAAAGCAAGTTTTATGTCTACAATTACCAGCCTATTTATACTTCTTTACCTATCGAGATTAATCTGATATCATCATATCATACACCGATTTATTAAACCCCGTTTCTACACATCAGTACCCCAGTCAGTGTGAAGAATTCCATACTTACTGTCATGGCAGCCAGTTTTGTTCTCCAGTCATGGGTACCTCTGCCAGACACCCGTTGTATCTAATTTTGAACTCATCTCTTGTGCTAATTGTTACAATTAGAGGAATTAAATATCTCACTTTTGATTCTAACTTTTAATTCTAACTTTTTATTTAATTCGTAACTTTCTACTTTCTGTTGTTACTTTTATAAACATCTCAATATTCAAGGGAAACCACCCTTAAGAAATATATGAATCACTTTGTGATTCTCCTCCATATTTTTTTTAACTGTAAATCATATCTACTGCATCTACTGACTGCTGAGAAATAACAAAATCAAAGTTTTACAAACTGCTTTATACTGAGATGTCTGAGATGGATTTTTTTTTTAAATTCAAGGAGGTCTATTTGTCAACTTTACATGCTATTTCCTTTGAAGAGCAAGTGACAAGAATTATGTAAACATAATTTAGAACCAGATTTAGAATACAGTTTTTTCTCTTTTTTTCAGTAATCTAAGTAAGGTTATTTGTATTATTACTTTTTGACTTGGCAGTTGCATCTCTTTGCATCTATGCCTCAAAAAGATGTAACATTCACAGTTTTCAGTTAGAAGCCTTGAATGGACTTTACAAAAAAAAAAAGATTGACATCATCACACCACATTGTACCAACTTTCTCTGAACGAAGTTCATTACTTACTATTTTTAATGCACCAACCGTATCGGCTGCTGTAGAGGTCTTAAATCATAAGCTGATGATATTCAACCGGGTAATAGATACTCGGATCAACTACCTTACTGTTGTAATGTCGACAGTGTGATCACGTTATCAACCTTTTTTCTTTGATTCCCCCTAATCCAAGGACTCAGAGATGGATGTGTGGTTAGAGAAAATGATGATTTGATGTAGGTTTTAAGTTTACTTTATATGGCAATATTTTTATTTAAAAAAAAAAAGTAAATAAAAAATAATGCTGTTAGTGAAATAAATACATTAATTACAATTAATAAACAACACAAAAATGAACAAAAGTGTAAACCATAAAATGCACAATTATTTTCGCACCTGATAGCATGATACTAACGGGCCAACGGCATAACATCGACTGCCCAGACATTGGTTTTTACCTTTTTAGGACCATGAAATCCATGATTTAGCAACAAGCTCAAGCCCATCACACTGGTGATGATGGTGATTATGGTGATTATGCTGATGATCCAAACTGCTGTGAGAAATATTTCCATATGACATGTCCAATAGAGCAAAGTATACCATCCAGATCATGCTGAGACGATTAGGATCTGTTTATGCATCCTGCTTTCATCAGTCATTTATCACCTCCAAATGTTCATTGGCTTGTTAACACACAGTGTGACCTTGAGACAGTAGAGACTGATGGACTGCTCACCAGAGGTGCACTGTGGTCAGGGAGTCAGTGAAGAAATATATGCTAGAAGGTGCCTCCTCACCACAGAGAAGACAACAGGTGAGTACTCAGCTGGTATTCTATGTCTGAATAATGCCTGGTCCTGTCAGAGGGGTTACAAAAAAATGTAAAGAAAATGTAAAGAAAAAATACAGTATACACAGTGTGTGTGAATATATATATATACACTGTATATATATATATATATATATGCAATACATATATTGGCGGCACGATGGCGCAGTGGTTAGCGCTGCCGCCTCACAACACGGTGGACCCGGGTTCTCTCCGGGTTCTCCGGCTTCCTCCCACCTCCAAAAGCATGCGCTTCAGGTTGATTGGCCGGTCCCAAATTGACCGCAGGCGTGAGTGTGTGTGTGAATGATTGTTTGTCTCTATGTGGCTCCGCGGTACACTGGAGTCGTGCCCGGAGTGTCCCCCGCCTCACGCCCTGAGATTGCCGGGATAGGCACCGGCTCCCCCGCGACCTGCGTTAGCGGATTAATGAAGATGAATGAATAAATGAATATATATAATGAATATAATGAATGAATGAATATATAATGAATAAATGAATATATATATATATATATATATACAGTATATATATATACACAGTATATATATATATATATATATATATATATATATATATATATATATATATATATATATATGAATGAATATTTATATATACACACACACACACTGGGTCAGTTTAACGCGTTCATTTGATTAATTAATTACGCTGCAAATTAATGCACTATAAAAATTAATGCAATTAATCGTGAGTGAGCTGTATTGAGTCAGCTTTAGTATTCATTTTGATAGAGAGTCTGCTTATCAAAGTCAAAGTCAAAGTCAGCTTATTGTCAAATGTACCATATATGCACGACATACAGCACAGATGAAATTGCAGTCCTCTCTGACCCATGGTAAACAGGCAGTACAACAGGCAGTACAACAGAGACATCACAACAGGCAGTACAACAAAGACAGTACAACACAGTTAGTACAACATAGGCAGGACAACACAGGCAGGACAACAGGCAGGGCAACACAGGCAGGACAACAGGCAGGGCAACACAGGCAGGACAACACAGGCAGTACAACACAGGCAGGACAACACAGGCAGGACAACACAGGCAGTACATCAGACAGTACAGCACGAAGTATTAGAAGAAACACAAGGGATGGTAAACATCTCTATACACTCCTTAATCCCGTAAGGGGGGTGACGACACGCACACAAGTAAGTATAACAATATAAGCCTACATTGACTCAACCACAGAGTATGAAACGCAAATGCCCTTCTTTCAAAATATAAATTTCGTATACAATTGAGCAATAAGATCAGATGAAGAGTTTGAAAAAGAAACAGGAAGAGTTAAGATAAGCAAAAGGCAGGAGTTCAATAAACCAAGGAAAGCTCATTACTGACACAAAGTGACAAACTTAGGAGGGAGCAGAAGAACATTACACTCAGGAGATTTGAGGTGAAGTCAGACAATCAACAAGAGGGCAGGAAATGAAGTTCTGAAGCGAGAAGAGGGATAGGAAATAAAGCAGGAAACACTGAGACTGACTTAGATGACTTGAGAAGATGTGAAACTGGAGATCTGTGTGTTTATGAGTCCTATCTTCAGGAGGAGAAGGTACAGTACATGCAATGGATGAGTGAAAACACATTTTTAAAGCAAAACCTTTTATTGATCCCCTGAGAGAAATTGTTCTCTCCCCCTTTGCCCCGTCCTTGGGGAAAACTGGGCAGGCCTTACAGCACATAGGGAACAAGTTGGGGTTAAGTATCTTGCTCAATAGAACATCTGTATGTAAGCCTGAGAAGGACAAAATTGATATTGTAGCTTCTTGTTAGCTAGGTAGCTCAGATAAGTGTCTGTTCATCTTAGGTAACTAAAATGATAGCATCACTCCCACCAGCATTCCCCTCTGTATAATGATGACATGAATGTGTTATTAATTTTGCCTTATTAGGTTTAAGTCATATTGCGACCCATTCACTAGTGTTTGTTTTACTGTGTCACAGGATATGGACAAAATGTAACGATAACAAATATTGTCTCCCCATTACTTCTATAATACCAAGAATGTCAAACATTTCAAAGTTCTTAAAATAAACCATCATCAAAAGTACAAGACATTTTATATCAGCTTTCAAGCCTGGCTGTTGAAGAACAGACTCCAAGATCCCATATTTGATTCTCTCTGATGTCTCTCAGCTTGAATACTCTAATTTAATTATCTCAGTAATACCGAGGTGGTTCTCTACTAGGTCTGACAAATAAAGAATGCTTTAACCTCAGAAAAGTCCAGAGTAGAAAGTGGAAGTTACTTTCATTGTCAGGAAAAATTGCTTTAATATTATTTATACTTTCAAAATGAATACATTTTTGTGCAATCCAGACCCATTATTGCATTAGGAAAAAAAGCATTGAAGATAATGACATTGATTCAGATAAGCGACATGAGACATACGACTACTGCCTGTCATCTCTTCTATAGTTTTTGTAAAATTTTGTTCTACGTAAAAGAAGTGACATTTTCACAAAGAATGGGTTGACTTTATGTTCAAGAAAAGCAACAAGCAACTGATTTTCCATAGAGTAGAATACAGTATAAATTTAACACTACCTGCATGTATTGATAGGTGTGTAATACTGTAAAAGAAATGTTAGTATCTATGCTGGAAGGCTGAGATGTTACAGAATATACTTACAAGTTTTGTCAGGTTTTTAGACTTCTCACTGTGCAACATTATTGACAGCTTTGATGATTAAGAGCCAAATATTTCAAACTTCATAATGCAGACAATTTAGTATCAATCAACAAAACAAGCCAAAATAAAACATATTATTATTGCTAACTTTTGCCAACTTTTCATCCAAAATCTATCACAGGTTATGACAAGGGCTTCGCTGGAAATTCAAGGTGTAAATGTAGAATGAATTACAGTATATGTTTGCAAACAATAGTTGAATGCTCCTTAAAATTGATTAAACATCTTTCATTGTGTGAATGTTTCATGATGTAATGTATTAGTATTTCAATTATTGTCAAGCTTTCAAGTTCAAATAACTATTCACCTCTATGCTCCAAACATCAGTATATGTGTCTCAAGAATGGTTTATTCACTGCAGTCACAGTAAAACCAAAATCACTGCATGTGAGAATCACATGAAGTATCTAAGTCCTTCAGGTGTTTTTGTAGTTGGAGGATGCCTTCAATGGATTCTCAGCAGTGATATCTTCAGTCTTTTCGTCTTTAATTCAATCCATCTCAATGCTATTACCTGCTCTCCAACTGCTTTTCTTTATATCGAATGATATCTGCTGTGGGCATTGGAGCAACAGTCAAGAATACAGAGTGAGATTTGAAAAGTTTCTATTAAAGCTTTTAAACCACATCAAGTGCAAAGGGGACAATGTAGTTCATTTATCTGTCCGTTCGTTCGTCCGCCCGTCCGTCCGTCCGTCCATCCATCCATCCATCCATCTCTATCTATCTATCTATCTATCTATCTATCTATCTATCTATCTATCTATCTATCTATCTATCTATCTATCTATCTATCTATCTATCTATCTATCTATCTATCTATCTATCTATCTATCTATCTATCTATCTATCTATCTATCTATCTATCTATCTATCTATCTATCTATATGTCTATCTGTCTATCTATCTATTCATTCATTTATTTATGTGTTTATTTATTTAGAGGTTTATGGATTTATTGAAAGAGGACACGAAGGTAGTTGGTGTGAGGGAAGAGGATGCAGAAGACAGGGTTAGATTTGCTGTGACGACCCCTGAAGAGAAAAGCCAAAAGGAGAAGTAGAAGATTTATGTATTTAAAATAAAATGTTAGCTACCACTTGGAAAAGTATAAGTAACTGTGACCGAATAAGTAGAGTTGTCAGTTCTTCCTTTTATGTCATTAAGATTGGAAAATGATGTTTATGTGTTCTCTCCCCCATGTTTATCTGTTGCTTCCTAAGAATAATTTATTCTTAAGAAATTCTTAACAGTACATCCTGTATTCTTAACTGGAAATGATCTCATAAAGGGATAGATCAAGCTAAATGTCCTATTGAAGTCAATCTTGGTATTTTCTCACACTGGCCAGTCAAAACAGTGAAATGAGAGTCTCAACTATCAAGAGACCAACATGTGTCCCACTTGAAAACCTTGGAAAACACTAGATTTCATCACTGTTACTCTTAAGTGTGCATGTTCCAACAAAATCATGCAGTAAAGTGCTCTTGAGGCTTTCATGTATTTGAAGACTTTTGGACAGAAATGACAGATTATGTATATTTTAAGTAACAAGTAACATGGAACAATCACGTTTGTGTTTGTGATGTTGAAATGAAATCAAATTTTATGACTTAAAGAACTGTCAAGTAGTATTTCCATGGGAGAAGTCATTCGTTCATTCATTTTCAAGAACCGCTTCTTCCGCTGTCGCGGATCACAGGATACAGGAACCTATCCCTGCCGACTGGGGCCATGAGGTAGGGTATACTCCAAGCACGACACCAATGCACGGCAGAGCCACAAGAATACAGACACACAAACATGCATGCACACACTCACATCTACGGGTAATTTGAGACTGGCCAATTCACTTGAAATGCATGTTTGTGGAGGTGGGTGGAAGCCGGAGAGCCCAGAGAGAACCCACGCAGACACGCAGAGAACATACAAACTCCGCGCAGAGTGGGACTCGAACTGGAAACTGCCTTGCTGTGCGGAGACAGCGCTACCCACTGCGCCACCGTGCTGCCCTCCATGGAGGAATTATACAGTAAATTGGTAAACTAAAAAAAGGAGACACACAAATACCACACCATGTGGATCATTGATTTGATTTTTTTGCAGAAAATATCCATCAAAGTTCTCCATGTATAGTGAGAGGGTTTGCAAACTAAAACCTTTTGAAAAAATGTGTAATTTACCAAAATTTCTTAATTTCTGGAGATGTAATAATGAATTTAATATTGGCAATAGTTTTTATTACTTAATTTGTTTATTTTATTGTTTCACATTGCTCTGTAGTGATTTGTTATAATCTGTGACATCTTTATGCCATTTTATTCGTTCAACCTCCTATGTAAGAGTGATTTTCCTATTCCTTATCTGCCCTTTGTCAAGCGTTCAATTTACCAAATGTTCATGTTTTAATTTGCTAAGGAAAAGAGACTTCATGACAACAGTGCATTTAAGCTTTATTTGTGTCAACTCTACAATTTCAGAAACAAATTTTTCATACCATGAAGAGATTTGCTGATTCTGTTGCATCATGTATGTCAGCAAATTAAGCGCTTGTATTATGAAACTCATATTAGCAGGAACGTGTCTGAACAATTTGTTCTATTTACCCAGGAGCTGCAGGGTTCTCCCTACATTATCATGCATCAAAGGTTACCACACAGATTCAGTACAATTGATTTTGATACAAGCTGGGAAATATTCAGCAGGCATTCAAAGGTTGATTTACTGGAAAGACAGGAAAAGCTATTTCCATGCAAAATACTGTCTGAACCTACTGTGGATGAAAGATGTACAGTTATCAAAAAAAATCAACTGTTTTTATTAAGACTAATAAAGGCAGAATTTTCTCATACTGAGATTATTTTCAAGAAAATGCATTTATTGTAAATCCTGCTGCAGGTCCTCTTTCTCATCTGCTAAAAGAAATATAGTGACATTATAAGTGACAAATGAATAGGTGTAAAAAAATTGGGCTGTTCCACATTAATGTCCTATGTGTATAAGGTATTTTGTATTATTGTTTGACTGATGCATTTACGTCTAAGCATTGTTGCATTTGTAGATAGATAGATATATACTTTAATAATCACAAGGGAAATTCGGGGTGACATCTGCTCACAGAGATACAAATAAATACACATAACAGTGACGAAATTGGCACCAACAAAGACGTTGCATAAAATACATAATTAGCATAATGACATAATTATACAACAGAAAAACAGGGGAACCTAACATAAAAAGGAAGTGTAGGAACATGAAAAAAGCGTGAGATGAAGACAATGTAGGATCAGAAGGATGGATGAACTGAGCTGTAAACCGAGCTGTAAACTAAACCGACACTAAAGACCCCCACAAAGTATCTCACAGTGATACTTCAAGTGATAGTCAAGCTGAACTTTATATACAATCAGGTAATTCAAACTAACCTGTATGGATCAAGGCCCTTTCAACCCAACGAACATGAATGTTTGTTCCATAGGGGTGATGCCGGTTTTACATGGGTACCAAGTGAGTATGGGCACAAAATGGACATTTTATCTAAGACACATGCGGGTCATCAAAATAAGTCGTACATGGACAGACCCAGGAGGGCTCCCTATGTGAGTTCTGGCTGGGGCACTGATGGGAAATAAGTGCATAGGCCCAGAATGGACAACACAAATTGAGACCATTGAGTTTGCTAAATGTCAAACTCAATCTCACTCTGAGGCTCTTTGCCACACCAACTCATAGGGTCTCTGTCATCCTTAAGCTCTCGGGCTGTGTTGGTCTCTATCTGGCTCTGGTTGGTCTCTGGAGATTTCTGGCTCTGGCATTGCTTGGCATTCCAGGAATCTCAAAGTCTCCAGCTCTGGCACGGGCTACATCTCTAACACTTACACTACAGCACCGGCACTGCCACTGGCTTTGACTCCAAAAGTGCCTACCTCTGGGGCATCGTCTTCAGTATCGGCAAAAATTCAGGTTCCGTTGTAGACTCCTATACCAGCTCTGGCACCAAATCTGACTCGATTTCAGCCTTTGACACCAGAATCAGCTCCATGGTAAAGGCTCTCACGCTAACTTTTGAACCAGCTCTATTAACAGCGTCTCTTAATACTGTGGACAAGTGCAGTTGCTTTCATATGACAGTATAAATATAATACACTTGTAAATGTATGACATGTTATAAAACATTAACAGTGAATAATCTTTCCTTGAAGGTAGTTGGTGTGAGAGGAGAGGATGCAGAAGACAGGGTTAGATGGAGGCAATTAATTGCTGTGGCGACCCCTGAAGGGAAAAGCTGAAAGAAGAAGAAAAAGAAGTGAATGATCTTTCCTGATCATTGTTAAGGTCACCTTTCAATTATATTGCAACAGTGGAGCAACATTGTTCTGTGTTGTACCATAATGCTATAGACCAGGGGTGTCAAACTCATTTTCATCCAGGGCCACATCAGCATAATGGATGTCCTCAAAGGGTCAGATGTAACTACTGAAATGTATTATTATTGTGGTTGTACACAATAATAATACTGTACAAAAATAACAACAACACACTTCTACATTTCAATCATACTACATCATCATTTGTGCATTCTTTGACTTGCTCAAAATTGATAAAACTCACTGATGAATTTGCCAGTTACATGGGTTTGAATTGAAGTAAAGGATCAAGGAAAACTGTCACCAGTTTCTTTTTTATTTGCCGAGAGAGAAGGCTTATGTGAACCTGCTGCCAAAACCAGGGGTCGCCTGAAAGTGCAAATCGATTTAATCTCCTCTGTGGTTTGGTTTCAGCCTAATCCACACTGCTCACATGGTGACTGCACCTTCAGCCAAGCAGTGGGGACACAGACTGGAGCTGATAGTCAGTGACAAAAGTGGGCGATTGTAACAAATAGCCTTTGTCTTATGTCTTAATTAAAGCAAGAATCCAGATACGTTGTGATATCTCTCAAAACACATGTTTATAGCTAAATCTGCTCCCCCGCCAGATTCTATCACTGATGGGTCCTTATGCGTCCAATCTAGATACAAAAATCACTATTTGGCATCTGATATACAGTGCAAAGGCTTCTCTTTAGTGTCAGGGACAGATGTGTAAAGCCATCAAGCCACAATGCATTTCTCACACAGGACTACTAAAGTGAAACGATCACACCACATGCGATTCACACGAGTTGACAGCAAACTAACAAGCTCGCCTTAACAAAGATTAAATCAGAAGAGGTTCCTTCCTCTCTCTCACCCCATGGTTTTGTGTGTGTTTCAGGAGAATGATAGGAGAAAAATGCAAACTTCCAAGCTACATTTTAGTCTTGCTCTATGAAAGTTGTGATGGCGGGTCAGCAGACTGAATCAGTCACAAAGATCTTATCTTTTAGTGTAAGCGCTATAGGTCATTTCATAAACAATCAACAACAATTACTGAAAGAGACCACCCAAAAACTACCAGGGAGAAATTCAGTCCTGCTTTTACAAGCAACAGCAGCCTTCCTTCCTCAAAGTACATTTATGTCAGCACATACTGAAGTAGAGGGCCATATTCATGAAGAATCCCATTTACCGAGCACACAAACTACTTATCTCCCTCCCCTCGGGCAGAAAGCTGCACATCCTAAAAGCCAGAACAACAAGGATGAAATCCAACTTCATCCCAGGACAGCTCATGACTCTCTGATCTGAAATCTGTCCTTAGCTCTGTACTGTTGTGACTGCATGTAGTTATTGATATGTGGATAACATGCTACTTAACTGTCTTTTACTTATTAATAACGCAATTTTTTTTCCATTTATTATTCAATCTATTTTAGCTTTTATTCTACAAAATATTATTTATTCTGTGCACTTCTGGATCTGGCTAATTAATTTCACTATTTACTGTTTATTTTAATGATTATGATACAGCCCTACAGGAGCAGAAGCCAGTGTCAAATGTGGGCCAGTCCAAAGTGCAGACGGTTGTGGCAGGAAGAGCATTTGGCATAAATCTTTGTCAAATAAATATAAGCGCTAATAAAGCGCATCATATAAAGAATTCCGGACCAGATCGGACATGGCCCAGGTTAACAATGTCCGCCACCAGCGCCATTAACTTACAGGGCATTGAGGTAAATTCAGCTACTGTGGGTCAACGACAAAGGAGAGGTGGACAACGGATTCTCAGACAGACGAGGAACGGAAAGCCCCATGATCTGAAAATGATGACTTTAGACCATGCCAGGAAAAGCTAGGGAGTTGGCTGACATGATGATCAGGAGAAAGATAGATTTAGTATGTGTGGAGGAGAGCAGGTGGAAAGGCAGTACACTCTAAAAAATGATTTAAGGGCTTAGTAAATGTGACAGTAATATATAGTTATGCATGCTCAATAAATATTCTGAATATCATAATGATGAGTATTTGATTTGACTACATCAAAATTAATTGGTAAAACTCCCAACAGGAATATTTGTGTGAAATAGACACATGTTAATTAAGTTTACTTGCTTAAAATAAAGCATTACGTATTTCACTCACAGATTATATGGTTTAATTATTTGTAATAATAAGTGTATGTTTCACCAACCTATTTGAGAATATATTAACAAATATCAGTTAGTTTTAATAAGTGCAATTATTAAACAAGTCAACTCAATTTTATTGGAGACGTAATGAACAACTTAAAAACATCAAGTAAACAGAAGGGAACCGATTCCGCCTTTTTAGGATTTTGGGGCGCTGGTCACTCACTCTGGCAGTGGCTCAGCGGTAGAGCAGATGTCTTGAAGATGGATGATTCGAATCCCGCTCCCGCCAGGACATACCTCGGAGTGTGAGCTGACGGTGGGAGGTGTCAGCTCACCTCCCAGCCACTGCCAAAGCACCCTTGAGCAAGGTGCCATCCCCCCTCATTTTGGGATGCGACCCCCCCCAAATTCAGTTACATTTACTCAATTTGTGTAGGTAATTGAACCAAATCATTTCGTTCAGACATACTAGAAAATATGACTTAGATTTTACTCATGACTCAGGTTTTGTTTTAACAAATTTGAGAGCTTTCACATCTACTCAATATTTGTAAGTGCAAAAATGTTTCACTGATTGAATTAAGTAACATGCAGTATTATTTTTTGAGTGTAGGTCTAGAAGCTGAGGAACAGGATTCAAGTTAATTTATTAAGATGTTGATGACAAACGAAATCGAGTAGGGGTCATTTTAAAAGTGTGGAAAAAAAGTGTCTTGAAGATGAAAAGAGTGTTTGATCGAGTGATGCTGCAAAGGTGGGATGTGAACTGGAGGAGAAAGAGAAATTCTGGATGGAGGCAGAAGAAGTTAGTCAGAGCATTCCAGAAACGAAGGGACTTGTGGTTTGTGCAGATTCTAAAGCACATGTTGGGGAAGGAAATAGAAGTAGTAAGTAAGTAAGACAGAGTACATGTGTGTGAATGAGAGGGACCCAAATGGAAGACTGAGATTACAGGGAGAAGAGATCAAGAAGGTGGAGGATTTTAAGTACTTAGGGTCAACAGTCCAGAGCAATGGAGAGTGTGGAAAAGAGGTGAAGAAGCGTGTACAGGCTGGATGGAACGGGTGGAGGAAAGACAAAGGTGTGATGCGTGATAGAAGAGTTTCAGAGCTAGAGGTAGCAGAGATGAAGATGCTGAGGTTCTCTCTGGGAGTGACCAGGATGGATAGGATCAGGTCAGAGGGACAGCACATGTTAGAGGTTTTGGAGATAAAGTCAGAGAGGCCAGACTGAGATGGTTTGGACATGTCCAGAGGAGAGATAGTGAATATATTGGTAGATGGATGCTGAGTTTTTAACTGCCAGGCAGGAGACCTAGAGGAAGACCAAAGAGGAGGTTTATGGATGTAGTGAAAGAAGACATGAAGGTAGTTGGTGTGAGAGAAGAGGATTCAGAAGACAGGGTTAAATGGAGGCAATCGATTCGCTGTGGCGACTCCTGAAGGGAAAAGCTGAAAGGAAAAGAAGAAAAAGAGGGGAATGAAATAGAAGTGATGAAGAAGTGATGGGTAAGTTTGGCATCCAGGAAAGGAGAGATGGTGAGTATGTTGCTAAAAGGGTGTTGAGGTTGTACCAGTCAAGTGGGCAAGAAGAAGACCAATGAGAAGGTTGATGGTTGTACTGAGGAAGATAGATGATAGTTGGTGTTAGAGGGGAGGATGCAGAAGATAGGCTGATATGGAAAAGGATGACACGCTGTGGCGACCCCTAACGGGACAAGCAGAAAAGCAATGGAAGGACAGATTGTTTCTAACATGCCTGAATGACAATACACTAAAATTCCCTTAACTGAACCCAACAAAACACTTCATCATCAGCTCTGTTTGAGTTTTGTCTACAATTATCACGTTACTTAAAACTGAATAATAAAAAAACCCAGAGACATTCAGCCTATAAACTGCAGGTGAAGGCCTGAGAATGTGTTGTTAGTCTGTGTATCTGGATCACTCACCATTCATTCTTTACTTTGGTATATTTTTGTGTAGTCATGGTTATTTATTTTCAAAATAAAAGGAAAAAAACACAAAAAACAAGGCTGAATGCAATCAGGGTTGTAGCTTTGCAATAATTTTACTACTGTGAATTAAGAATAATAGTTATAAATTCAGTTGTATAAGACATGCATGTCTAAAATGAGACATCCTGCTTTGAACACTCTGCTTTAGTTGTGTATGTTAATTGACCAATTCATTAATTAATTGACTCTGGGGTGCTGATCAGTTTTTGTAAGAATTTGTCCATATTTTAAAGCTTAGAACACTATGTGAAATCCCTGTGGTTACACAGTGGTACGGGAGTATAAATTTTGATATTGTTTCTTTGTCCAAAAGGCAGAATTAATTGCTGCTTTGAGCAACTTGTGTTTTCTTGCTTTTTAATAGTAAAAAATATTAATGAATCTTTAAGAAGTTGACAATAATCAATTTCCCCTAAATAAATAATGTAGGCCTACTCCTCATTATTCATGATCTATTGATGTATGGAATTACAGTACTGTCAACTGTAAGCTACGAAACCATTGTAAGACTGAATTAGTCTGACAGTGTTGATGAGTTGAGAGTGCCAGGCTTTGTGGGAATGATCATTAAAATGTGACAGAAGTCAGTTACAGACACCTGATAGATAAAGGACAAAATCAATCTCACAAGAAACTTCATTGTAAGAAAAGGAACGACAGCCTTGCTAGCACTTTAATAGTGTTCTTTGTGACTCCTCTTTCCAGCAGAGCAGTGCTCCATAGATTGACCTGCAAAGCTCCAACAGCCAATTTTTGTCTTTCAGGCAGCTGAGTCCTGCAATTTTCCACTGACCCCAGGATGAAGGTGTCAGCGGTGTTTTATTTTCTCCCTTACCCTCATTTTGTATCACTCAGATTTTATCTTTCTTCGAAGTGTCAACTTCATGGGCTTATACTTTCATCAGCTCTTCATCTCAGTACTCATTCTGAAGAAAAACATCACGTGTAGCCTGGAATACATGTACCTTTTAGAGTCCCTCAGGGTATAAAAATATAATTTCACACAAAAGTGAGTCTAAATGATGAAAATATGAAGACATGTTTGACAATGGCTCTGATGCACCTGTCATACTAAATTCTCAAAGTGCTCACTCTCATAGAGGGCGAGCTTCCAGGCATGCTTGGCGAGAAAAGATACGAGTTTGTTTTTTTAGTGATATCATAAAAACGGTGGGCGTATTCCACAGTATTTTAACGAGGATCATTTCAGGAGAAACGTTTACCCCCCCCCCCAAAAAAAAACGTTTTGAGCTGGATAAAAAAAATGTTATACTAAGAAAAGTCATGATGTTGGCGTTTATTTTTAGGACCCCTGACACATGGTCAGTCGACTTTGGGAATATCTTTGCCACTCGTTCCTGGTTCCGTCCCATCTCTCCGTCAGCAGACCACCGGGGGTCGGTTGGGGGGGTTGTTAGGGTACTCGGAATCACCACCTCGGGTCCATAGGGAGGCCAAGTTCTGCGTTTTTCCCGCGTCACTCTATGTTTTGGACCGGATCCTGAAGTAATTCAGAGCCACCTACATCACCGGTACATCTCTGTGGGTATAAAACATGAGAAAACCAAGTGCGGGTGTCTCCGTGGGCGATTACAAAGTCAAACAGAGAAGTCCGCCGACGCGTTCAGGCTGCTCTCTCCGCTGAGCGCGCACTCCTCCAGCGTCCGTCACCATGCCGTCGGTCGTGGATGCCTCCACAGCCGTCTACATCGGGATGGAGGTGGTAATCGCCCTGTCGTCTGTCATCGGTAACATGATGGTTGTATGGGCTGTGCGTATTAACCGTTCTTTGAGGGACACCACCTTTTGTTTCATCGTCTCCCTGGCCTTGGCTGACATTGCGGTCGGGGCTCTTGTCATCCCCCTCGCCATAACCATCAGCATGGGACTCCAGACGCACTTTTACAGTTGCTTGCTGGTCGTCTGCACAGTGCTCGTCCTCACGCAAAGTTCAATCCTGGCGCTGCTGGCCATCGCCATCGACCGCTACCTAAGAGTGAAAATACCCATGAGGTAGGCAGAAGGTGATTTATTTTAGTTTTCAATCTATCACAATATCTTGTGTCATTTATCCTTTGTGTCTGGGCTCCTGCCTGGTCCAAGGACACCTACCGGAGCGGTCACCGCGGGGACATGCGGGATTTTCAATCAGAATTTATTTATGCTTGGAACGCGCAAAGGTGTTAATTTATAGTAACCTTAATGTTCGTTGCATTCATCTCTTTTCACATCTCTGTGGAATGATTACATGTCAGTGGTTACATGATTTCTAAAGTTGTACTCAGTTTTATTACCCGGCGTTAAGTATGTACAGCATACATTTAAAATAGACAGACGGATAGTTGGAAAGCGAATTAATATTAATTTACAAAAGCGTTCACTTCAAACATATTTTTATCTCCACATTACATGGTCCACAGAGGATAGAAAGAAAAAAAAACCCCAGTCGTTTCAAAACTACTGTACCACAAACAAACAAACAAACAAACAAACAAACAAACAAACAGATAATCTTTAAAAACACAGCGCGGGTGCACATTACTTTAATCGACTCTACATACTCTGAATCATATAGATAGATGCAGCAATTATCAACAAATATGCACGTATGGTGAATAAAGAATATCCTGATGTCCAAACAAACAACAAGACAGTCTTGTATGTTTAGCGCAAGTTCTACAAAGTCAAAAACCTATTTGACAATTTTAAAACTTGTATTTCATCTCTTTGATTATGGAGACAGACTGGTCAGGAGCCAAAACTTGCAGTGATGCAGCCCAGAAGCAACCCGACATAAACTAATGTGATGAGCTAACAACCCCTGATAAGAAACGTTTACATCATATTTGGTCCTTATGTCTACAATTTAATTCTAGGAATACTCCAGTTTCCACTTTATGTTGGCTCATTTAGCAGGAAGCTTGATGAGGCAGATAATGCATGATTGGTCAATAAGCTCATGGTGACTGGTTGTTGGATTGTGTAAATTGTCAAACTGGCAACCACAAAACACATGCAAGCACACAGACTCCTCTGACACTGCACACAGACACAGTGAATACACATTACATATGTGGTATTTTGTCAATATCAGAGGCTTTGTTGTTGCTTACGTGATAATATTTGCACCTATGCTCCTTCTATGAGTGTGTGTGTGTGTGTGTGTGTGTGTGTGTGTGTGTGTGTGTGTGTGTGTGTGTGTGTGTGTGTGTGTGTGTGTGTGTGTGTGTGTGCACAAGTGCGTGTGTGTGGGTGTGTGTGCAATCTTGTTGTTGTTTTCAACTGCTTGTTATTAAAGTCCAGGTTGTGGGGGCAACAGTTGTAAATTACCTTTATTCTTCTTTTTAATGTGGCAATATATCACATTTGTGTCATTCTCAAAATGATTTGTCTGGACAGTGCAAAAATTATTTAATCACATTCTGTATTAGATCATGAAGTGTGTCTCTTAAGGGTTTTCATTCATGTCAGGAAAAGTAGCTGGGTGCTTTCCATCTAAAAAAGAAAAAAAACCTACAAGTGTCTTGTATTTTAGTTTTGACCAGTTCTGATTTAAGATTAAGATTAAATCACTTTATTGCCCACACAATGGTGAAATTGTCTTTACACTCAAGTTATATTTCATCTTTTTATGGGAAATAGTCATCTGAGCCACAAATTCCACCAATGGACCAGTTAACCAGTTGCTTTTTATAGCAGAGGTGGTTTAAAAGTGCCGCCATGATAAGAGTGGTGTCTAAGATTTTAAAATATCTCAACTATTGCTCTTGTACCTAGCTGAAGGATTTGGTTTTTAGTTTACACATAAGGAAAAGAATTCCAGAGGTTAGATGGAGGAGTTGAGTACTGAAAGTAATTTTTGGCAGCAGCTGATCATTTCAAGAAGCTTCACCGTACGTGACACAAGTTTAGATCATAGCTGCTGTCCTGTACATGAGAATACCTATCCAGACAGACTCTTTTTAAAGATCATAGCAATAAATAATTTGTCCGTTGTTGTGTCTTCACCACCCATGTTAAACTCCTGATTGTGTGTACACTGAGACAGGGAGTAAAAGCAAAAACAACTGAAAACACATTGAAGAAAAACAGAAAATAATTTGACACATGTCTCAGTGTTAGTGAGGTTAGCCAGGGATGGTTAGTGATAAGAAGAGCTCAAGTGTTGCTGGCCTACAGAAGAGAGAGAGCCCTGAAATTTTAGTCACCCTTTCGGATGAATGAGTCAGCACTTGTTCTTTAGAAATAAATGAAATAAGAAAAACAACAGTCCAGACTGCAGCAGAGATGTTTTATGTCAGACGATGAGTAATTCATGGATCTGGCCAAAAGAAAATCCGTGTGTGGTAGATAAAGGACATGTAAAGTTCTGTACAGACACCAAAGTACTTGAGACATAATTTTAGTTTTTTTGCACATGGAAGGTAATCAAATTGAAATATGATATTCCACATAGGACAAAAAAGAGATATTAATTGGAATTTTTAAAAATATAATTAGATCCTAAATAAGAAGTGACCTCCTAAAAGGCAAAGCTTGAGACACATATCCTTAACTTACAAATAAAACTCAGATAAACAATTTTAAGATACTGCTCTTCATCAGGCAGTTCTAAACTAATTTGTAGACTTCAAGACTCCTCTGCTTTTACGTCTGTTGCACTGTGCTATAATATACACCATTATCCTGTAACTGTGCCTTGAAGCCTCATTTTATTATGTGGTTTCCCTTTAAGAGTTGAAACAACAACATACAATCTTCTCTAATATTATCGGTTTACAAAGGAAGTATTTATTATAAATCATTTTCAGTAAATTAGATGGTCCAGTAGACTTAATTTGAAACAAGATGTTAGTTTCATTGGCCTATTACAAAAGATGTCATCTTGTAAAAATAATATTGACACATAAAATGAAGCATCTGATCAGTGGTGAGATCATTTACACACTGCTATTAATTAACTAATGTACAAGAAAAAACTTGTGTTTCTCCACTGAGAGTACTTTATCTTCTCCGTTGTTGCTGTAGCTACAAGCGGCTGGTGACCCCTCGACGAGCTGGTACAGCCGTGCTATTGTGCTGGCTGGTGTCCATGATAGTGGGCCTCATACCCATGCTGGGCTGGAATAACCTGCAAACTCTTCAAGACAATGGCTCCATGATCAGTGCTGATCTCTCTGTGAGCTGTGAGTTTGAGACGGTCATCAGCATGGACTATATGGTGTACTTCAACTTCTTCGGCTGGGTGCTTCCTCCACTGCTTCTCATGCTGGCCATCTATGCTGAGATTTTCTACATGATCCACAAACAGCTCAACAAGAAGGTGATTGCATCTTCTTGTGTGGAGGACAAATCAAATAATTGAAAGATTTTAATGAAGTCTAAAACTAGACACACTTTGGTGATTCTCTTCTCTCTCTCTCTCCATAGGTTACAGCAAGTCACACAGACCCCAGGCGTTACTTTGGCAAAGAGCTCAAGCTGGCCAAATCGCTCGCCCTTGTTCTTTTACTCTTCGCGGTGAGCTGGCTCCCTCTGCACATCCTCAACTGCATTACCCTCTTTTGTCCTACCTGCAAGAAACCGTTGTTCCTCATTTACATCGCCATCATCCTCACTCACGGCAATTCAGCTGTCAACCCAATTGTTTACGCTTTCCGTATCAAAAAATTCAGAAGAGCTTTCTGGAAAATCTGGAAACTGTATGTGCTTTGCCAGGATCCGGTCGGTCAGCTTCCTCAGCGAAGCAGTCAGAGAGGACAGAGCAATGAGAAGAGGCTGAGGCAGAATGATGATGACGATGATGACATTTGACTGTTGGTCACAAATTAGGAATGCTGTGCGACTTCCAGTTTCTTCCACTGGTTCACAGAATGTAAAAGACATTATTTCCAGGAGATTACTGGTCAGAACAATCTGAATGGTATTGAGCACTAGATGAACATAAATCAGACTTTGTTTGAAGAAAGACTCTGCTGGCTAACAAAACAATGATGATGATGTCACTATGTTAAAGAGTTTCTCATCAGTTTCAACTCCAACCTGTTGAACTTGAATTAATGCATATCTGTAGCGCACAAGGTACAATAATAGTGTATGGTAGCCTTTTTTCATGTAAATGATCTCAAGTAGTAAAGCATTGTATTATGTTCAACATTTACATACTAAGAACAGAGAAAGTGATGAAGAGGAATTAAAATATCTCCGTACAATAATTCCTATCCAAATATCTTGGGGGCCATCTGCTTTGAGCAGGACAGAATTTATTGTTTAGTGGTAGAACAAATCAAAATGGTGAACAAATCAAAATGGTGAAAGTGATTTTTTAAAAATTGTGCTGTCATTAGACCCATGGCCTTTACACATATATGATGAACTTGTTGGGGCTTTTGACTTGTCTGACATCATTTGAGTGATGTCAGAGAAAAAAAGTTCAAAAAGTATGTGATGCTCCTCACTTAACATGCATATCAACAATGGCAAAAGAGAACCCCAAAAAGAAGCAGCCACATACAATAATCCTATAACTGTAGCTACATCAGTGAGGAAAGACTCTAAACAGTAACAAAACGTGACCATCCATCCTTAAAGTTTTATTTTATCTGTGATAATAATTTTGAACCTACGTTCCAAACCGGACCACCACTCACAGGAACATTCATTTATGTTTGCTCATTTTTTATCTGTTTGAATGAAAGATATGTGCTGAAAAGGGACTGATAATGCCTATATTGTGTACTGTAACACATTCATATAAATGAATACTACTGTGTACAATTTACCTCACTGAGCAAACAGCTGTTTATCTCTGACACGTCCTCTTGCAGCTGTCGATGGAGTGAGCAGATTGAGGAACCCACCTACCAGCTGTCTGATTGTTTTTATGCTATAAGCATAGATAAATGGAGATAGAAAAGTAAACATATGCCGAGCCTTGATTAAAATTTGTTATCCTGTATGAGTGTTATCATGTGGAAGCATCAACATCCATACTCCCCATGCTTCTCTGTGTAAGAGCCATGTTTTGTGAGCACACTCTGATCTTCCTCCTCGCAGAGAGTCGGCTCATGTGTGAGTGATTTAAAGGTTTTGGAGGTGAGGAGGGACAAGCTGAAAGATTATTTTGTTTACAAGGAAACTAGAAGGAGGGAGTACAGCTGGGGAACTCATCAAGAGTTCATATCTCCGTGGTGGTCCACATGCAGGATACCCTGGTGCCACCACATCATAAAGAGACTTGTTAATGTGATCCATTGATCTCTGTCCCAACCTGCTTTGGTCGTGTTTGTTACAACATATACAGTATATACACACAAATTCATGTCACGTCTTAATCATACAAGTATGACCAGTGTATTTATTTCCGATGGTGCTTTTTTTAAAAATTAATTTTGCCATGTGATTCTCAGTGTGTGCTCATGTGAATTGTTTTAAAAGCCACTATGAGTAGGATTTGATATTATACAATATGTACAAATATATTATTGTATATCTCAAATGGTCATTATTGTATAAGTTTGTGTACATAGTAAATTTCCCAATCCAAGTAAAAATATTTTGTTTATTTTTGCCCATTCATTCTGCATTCTGCATCCCAGTCAGACCAATATGCATGAAGACAGGGATGCAGGGATTATAGAGCACATAATCTAACATACAGTAGTGCAGGTTATGTTTTCATGGCCGCTTTTTTTTCCTGTCTTGTTTGTTTTCAGTTAGTTTGTTAGGAGGATATATCAAAGTTTTGAATGTACTGTATTTCTATTGCATTCACTGGAGAAGTGTAGAAAAGTGAACAAACTTTGATAAGGTTGTGGATCACTGTGCATACGTGGACTTTTGTTGACCTCATACCTCTGCATATAGGTGGCTGTAGAGATTTCATTCATTTTGTGTCCATAAATCATTTGACATTTTCTCTGATGTACATTAACACCAGAATACAAGGAAGATGTTATTTACTGTTAATAAGAATGGAATCTCAAAGCATTACGTGCTCCTCTGCTGTTGAAAACATGCTTTTCCATTAAATGAAGGAAAATAAAGTTGTTTTTGTCATGGTGGCAGACCACAAAGAATTTGTTGGTGTTATCAAGCAGAAGCTTTTTACAGTCAGTGACAATTATAATATAGAAATAACAGGTTTCTGCCAGTATAATAAATACAAACACACAGATCAAAATACTCTATTTGCTCTAGCAATTACCCTTCTTTTTAAATGTAAGGAGTAAAACCCCCACATTTTTATAAGTAAAAAAAAACTTAATGAAAAATAATTTGTATATTATATTTTCTTCTTACCATATTTTTCAGACACAATTTCACTATTGAAATTGGCAATTGCGGTAAAAAGGCAGAAAAATCCAGTGCTCTGATGCTAGCAAAGCTATCATGGCAAGACAAAGAAGATTTTGAGCGGTGATCAATATTTTTGCCTGGCATATAGACATGACGACCTGTGGATATGTTGCTTTTAAATGGAAATGCATGCATGCATGAGAGGAACCCTCAGTGTTGGTTGAAAATGTTCACCCTATGAATAAGAGAGAAGCAATGCCTACCCTTTCTGAGTTCAAAGCTCATATTCTTTTGCAGCTTTTAAATTCTTCAGCAGTGCATCTGCTTTCCATGTGGTTTCTTGTGCATATGATTCAGGTTTCCTTTGTTCTGTCTCAGAGTTAGTGAGGAGTTCATACAGAATGAAATTAGCAGCAGTGGGAATGTGTGGTCTTGAATATCTGCTAAGCCATTAATATAAGAGCGAGATGAGTTCAAATCAAATAAATTCATAATCAGCTAATATAACCAATGTAAAATTCCTAGCTCTGTTAAGGATGTTAGTCGTACTCTGTGTCAGGACTGTCAGCAACAATCTCCTTTAGTCTTTATGGGCACCCTTGACTTTCCCACCTTCCTCATAGAGGTGAAAATCTACAGTCAGATGCTTTACATCCTGGTGTGAACTGCAGCCACAGAGCTGCAGACACTATGATCATGACAACAAAGAATAGCAGAAGAAGCTACAAAAGTAGAAGGCAATATCAAGTTTTATCTGAAGTTAGGTTTTGTTTTTAGTTCTTCTTTTTAGTCCCAAGCATTCCCAAGAGCACTGTCCAAATTATGTAACGCAAGGCTGAATTCTGGGGGTGTCCAGTGATTTAAAGTGCTCCATACTGCACTCTGTTGGTCACATGCATAGTAGATAAGATTTCTAATTCTTTGAGGCCTATAATTATATTTCTGACACCATGTCAGCACACCTTTCCTGTGATTACAGAACAGATTTGATGAATAAGGCATGACAAAAATGCATTCAAACTTAAGTCATTTGTAAAATGTGACTTCATGCTTTAAATCAGATATGCATTCACAGAAACATTGTTGAGAATACATAGTATATATACCAATGCAATGAATCCATTGTAAGAACACATGAAATCAATCTCAAGTTTTATGTGCACACTGACAAGCACACATTTGTTAGGCAGAACATTTCTCATGAATCTGTCTTTCTTTTCCTGAACGCTTCCAGTTTGTTCTTCTGATTACAAATTTTAGTCTGTATGCAAACAGACTAAATGATGATGCTACATACGTGGGGATAGAGAGAATAAAAATGCTTTATATGGCCTGTGTTTGCTCCATCTCTCAAAATTAGACATCTTTGAGATCAACATCAGACTCCAACCTAAACAAAGTTCAAGATCTAAATGGAGCAGGGTGTTTCTTTAGAATGACTAAAGTGCTTGAAAATATACCAGAAGTACTCTTACTTCTATATTTTATACAGGTTTTATTTCATACCTCGAGGATGGAAGCCCTTGGTCGTGCCCTGGCCTGTCTATTGCCAACGACAGGTTTACATTTATACACTGGAAGAGGTTGAGGATCTGCATTATTTGCTATCATATTTATGGGGAAAGTAGTTAAAAATGCATCAAAAAAATAAATAAAAAGCATAATTATGTCAGTTGTAGCCTGGATGTAAAAATACAGATATCACCTTCAAAGATTTAGTTTTTATTCATATCATCTTAAAAAAAATTACAAAAAAAACAAAAAAATGTTCCCAGATTTTCAAATAGTTGTGCATAACAATAAAGATGCCTATTACATTGATTTTGTCATCTACCTGACCAGGAAATGACCAAACAATCATGTTTATGAATTTAAGACAGAAGAACAACAGTAATCTAGAAGAAAAAAGAAAAGATTGAAGCACTAGAAATCATAGCTTGGATGAGCTCCTAAAATGTCATTATCTGACAAACTATGTATGTGAAAATACAAGATTTGATGGTGAATGAATTATTTAATTTGCTGCATGCCTTCTCATAACCTGCATGGCATAACAATGTAATCCATTAACCAATGCAGGGACTGCAAGTCAGTGAGAAGTAAAACTATTTCTCTCAACTGCAACTTAGTTCATTTTATCAACCTCAGTTGGTCTTAACAGATTTCCCCTGACAAAAACTCTTTGAAATTCTAATGAAGACACTTGGGATACCATCAAATCTCTGATTGTGCAATCGGAATCCTGAACAGAGAAGATTACAAACAAACAAAAAGCTTTGTCAGGTTGCCTGGTGAATGAATCTGGTTCAGGTGCTTCATTGCAGACAGGCTGGTTTGGCAAGATTTGTTCTTAAATGTTCACTTTATCCTGAAAAACAACAACAACAACAAAACAAATGACTGATTTTATACGTTCAAGATGACAAACACCTCACAAGATTCACAAGCATGAATGTGTACTTTCACATATTTTAGCACCCTGCCAACTAAGGCTGCATTATTGTGCCACAGAAGCTAAACTAATTTGCATAATTTTTCCCAGACAATCCTGCGTTTTAATTATCAGACTGTTCACAGGTGGGTCTGAAGCTGCCAGTAACGTTAATATTTAATCTAATCAAAATAGACAGTGAACTCTTAAGTACGGAAGCCATTTAACTAATATTTCCAAGGCAGCATATGAAAGACTTTCTTGTAAAATGAGGAAAGGTGAGGAAAATAAAATAAAACAAGGCAGTTGCAGACTGCAACATCCCACAAAACCCCTGAATTCAAAATTTTACCTTGACCTACTGTACTTGCATAGGTCAAAGCCATCATCTCATTTTCATCCCCTTTGCCCCTTGGGTAATGTGCTTTTTGTTTCATCTTTCTATCTGCAACGGTTGTGAAGATATTTGGTGGACTAACAGACGGACGGACGAACACACAAACACTGACAATTACAATACATCACCGCTTTGAAGTGGGATGTAACTACACTTGAATGAAATGTGTCTGAGAAACTACAATAATGTCAATGAAAAGGTTTGTTCTCCTTGAAGAAACAAGGAGAAAATGTTTGTCTCTTTCTTTTGTTTGTTTATGTTTGACATAATTTAAGGAATGGTGGATTTAATTGCTTAACATTATAAGCTATTACATTCCATATGCTGTCACAGTATCTAAGCTTTCATCTTGAAATAATATTTTAGTGTTATTCTGCAGATATTATAAAGTTGTATTTTGCAACAAATATCTCCTAAATTTATCATACTTACCTTTTCTAATGTGTTACAGCTGTTAAAAATGAAATATCTGATGAAGAGCCTAGATTTTGCACTTAAAAACTGTTCACTGTATTGACTTTAGTAGTTAGAACTGTACTGACTAGTGTTCCAATTATCTTTCTTTAGTTGTATTATGACAGCAATCACAAGTGAAATTAAATCAAGCCTCCTTACCCATCCACCTTGCTGAGTCACCCATGTGCGCACACGCCTGTTAAGGAATGCTCTCATAGCACCAGGGACTGTACTTCTCAGATCTGGAGAAAATTTCTTGATATAAAGGCCAAAAGACACCGAGGCCCTTATCAGCTGGATCTCCGGAGCTGCATCAGGAGTCTGAGGGAAATGAGTCTGACATAAGGCCTCCACTCCCTGGCTAAATGCTGCTTCTGTAACCTGGGGAGAGGTAAGACAGTGGTCCAGATGTTACACAGCAGAGAATTCAGTATAAACTCATTGTGATGATCATCAAATTTGACAGGAAGTTTAGTTATGGTTACAGTACATATAAAAATAAGTTAAGTTTCCAAATGTTTCATTGTATGCTCTTGGACTAGAAATACTTTTTAATGTGCAAAATTTCAATTTAACTGCAGTTTTTAATCAAGTATTTCAGTCAAGTCAGTTCAAGTGATTTTATTTCACCAGATTTGGAGACATACAGTCTCAGATTCTCACTATAAACCCAGGAGGATGTTGGTAAATGTAACTTGGGATAACTGGCCCATTTTAAAATCTTAAAGTGTTATTACAATAAAGCTAATAAATAATGAATAGTTAATAAAATAACTTTTCAACCCTCTGCTCAAAAAGAATAAAGGGAACTCTAAAGTAACACCCTCTAGATCTGAAAGAATGAAATATTTTTAATAAATACTTTGTTCGTTCCATAGTTGAATGTGCTGACAACAAAATCACAAAAATTGCTAATGAAAATAAAATGTATCAATCCATGGAGGTCTGGATTTGGAGTTATACTCAAAATTAAGGTAGAAAAACACAACACAGGTGATCCAACTTTGATGTAATGTCCTTTAAACAAGGCAAAATGAGGCTCAGTAGTGTGTGTGGCCTACACGTGCCTGAATGACTTCCCTACAACGCTTGGGCATGCTCCTCATGAGGTGGTGGTTGTTCTCCTAAACCTGGACTAAAGCATCCGCCAACTCCTGGACAGTCTTTGGTGCAACTTGGCATTGGTGGATGGAGCAATACATGATGTCCCAGATGTGCTCAATTGGATTCAGGCCTGGGGACAGGCAGGCCAGTCCATAACATCAATGCCTTCGTGTTGCAGGAACTGCTGACACATTGCACCACCTGAGGTCAAGCATTGTCTTGCATTAGGAGGAACCCATGGCCATACGCACCAGCATATGGTCTCACAAGGGGTCTGAGGATCGAATCTCAGTACCTAATGGTAGTCAGGTTACCTCTGGCGAGTACATGGTGGGCTCTGCGGCCCTCCAAACAAATGCCACCCCACACCATTACACACCATTAGGGAAAAATGGAGGAACCAGTGGAAGGCAGCAGACTCATCCAGGCTTCACCACTACATCAAGGACCCCACAGATGTTCCCGGCCAGAACCTCCCCCGTAAGGAGTGGACAACACTCAATCGCCTGAGGACAGGTGTGGGACGTTTTGGTGCCGCAAAGCAGATCTGGGGTCTCACAGACAGCGCCCGCTGCGAGTGTGGAGACCCACTACAGACTGTCGAGCACATTGTGACCAGCTGCCCCATATACCGGCCTCCGAATGGTGATCAGGGTCTGGTTAACCTGGACGATGACACGCTGAAATGGCTTGCTACAACGGAGCTGAAGGTCTAAGGACACACGACAGAAGAAGCCTCTAGTGCCAAAGAGGGTAGACAAGTGTGTGTGTGTGTGTGTGTGTGTGTGTGTGTGTGTGTGTGTATGTGTGTGTGTGGGTGTGCGTGTGTGTGTGTACCTCCTTTGTCACTGCTTTCTTCATGTCTTTCAGGACAGCTGAAAATGCGGGATCATCAACCAGGTTATCAGCAATACTTCTAAGTTTACCAGCGATGAGGACGGGGTCAAAATCATCTGAAAAGAATAAAATACACATATTCAACATCTGATATTTTACAGGAGAGAAAAGTTTTCATGTATTTGAAAAGATACGAAATGATATCAACTTTATTTATCCACTGTAGGGGAAATTATTTGTCCACTCTAGCACACATTAGTTGTTGTGAAATATACGCGTATATTGATGCAGGCCTGTAAAACACACAGACACAGACACAGACACAGACACAGACACACACACACACACACACACACACACACACACACACACACACACACACACACACACACACGAGGCAAGTGATGGGTACTTAGGGAGTCATTGGTTTCTTGGTCACTTTCTACCACTACTGGGAATGAAAACTGTATTGTTCTATTGAATACAACGGAACAGTGAAGTACAATGTCATTTCAGCCATCTGGATTTATTCATCCAGGATTTGAGAATATCAATGTAAAGCGTCTTTGAGTGTCCAGAAAAGCGCTATATAAATCTAACCCATTATTATTATTATTAATATCTTTCTGATAAACAGGATAGCTTCAAAACGCGACACCCGCGGACTCAGTGGGGAGCGCCACACCGGGTTACCGGAAGACAACTTGAACACGAAAAACGTGTGAATGATGTACATCACATCAAACCACACATTCAGCTTCTTATGAATCAAGGTACATTCAGTATAGCTGGCGTTCACGTTACTCCTATGTTATCCAGAAGTCATTAACGTTAGACAAGACGAAATAAAAAAAAAGAACTAACCTTCTGGACTGTCAATCTCCAGATCACCATCCACCATAAGGCGATTTTTAACGTCGTCTTCATCCTCAAGAAGACATCTAATTATTTCATATGTCTGCCATTCAACGACTGATTCCGACGGAGCCATTGTTGCTACAGGACTCCACGCAGAGCGCACAGGCGCATTCGTGACTTCCGGTTTGTTGCCAATCGTGAATATATTTTTTCCTGAACCTTTCGAGCAAGTGAACGCACCTTAGGCAATCCCGGGTGAGTCGTGACGTCACAATTTGAATCGCGCTCCAAAGCGCTTTGGTGCGTCTACTTAACTGCAGGTCTACAGTGGTGCCTCGTTAATCGCGGGAGCTACGTTCTGAAAATAACCCGCAAAGTAGTCAGCTTTATTTTTTATGATCATTAAAGATATTTTAAACTTGTAAAACCCCTCACTACACATTTTAGACATTGTTCTTAGACAGAATTAACATTGAAATAAAATTGTACATAATATTACCCTATTACACTTATGGCATGTTCTACTTGAACTAACTGTACCTTCACTGTTTAAGCAGCAGTGTAATATCAAGGATTCCCTCGATAGGTTTCTTGTAATATCTTGATAGAAAAATATGTAATATAAAATGTGCATTAACACCCCACAAAACTGTCATCAATGTCTTCTGTGACTTTACGTAAGCATCAGTGGTTGAAAACTGCATTAATTTTAAGACCTGGAAATTCTTAGACAAATTCTTTTTGGCACATAGTTGTAGACTAGCAACCAGTAATAAACCAGATCACTGCAAAACATGTGGAAACAAATTTGATGTCTAATTAAGATTTTAAATTTATTAATTTAAAACTTTCTGAATTTGTAACAGGACAGCATGTCATTGCAATGTGTATTTATTTGTGTCTTTTTTCTGTGAGCAGATGTTTACTCTGAATTTCCTTTGGGATTAATAAAGTGTCTATCTATCTATTTATCTATCTGTCTGTCTGTCTGTCTGTCTGTCTGTCTGTCTGTCTGTCTGTCTGTCTGTCTGTCTGTCTGTCTGTCTGTCTGTCTGTCTGTCTGTCTGTCTGTCTGTCTGTCTGTCTGCCTGCCTACCTACCTACCCACCCACCCACCCATCCATCCATCTACAGTGCCTTGCGAAAGTATTGGCCCCCCAGAACTTTTGGACATTTTGCTATATTTCAGGCTTCAAACTTAAAGATTACAAACTGAAAATATTTTTCAAGAATCAACAACATGTGAGACACAATTGTGAAGTGGAACCAAATTTATTCAACATTTTATATTGTGTTTACAGATAAAAAACTGAAAAGTAGGACGTGCAAAAGTATTGGCCCCCTGTTCTCCAGAACTCCAGAAGTTCCCTGATGACTTCTGAATGACCCAATGTTGTCCTAAATGACTAACAGTGACAAACAGAGTGCACTTATATCTCATTTGGTCTCAGTTTAAATGCACCTGCTCTGTGATGGTCTCAGAGGTCTGTGAAAGGAACACTGGAGAACAAACAGCATCATGAAAAACAAAGAACACACCAGGCAGGTCTGAGATAAAGTTGTGGAAATATTCAAAGCAAGAACAGGATACAAGAAGATTTCACAATATTTATATGTCTCCTGTAGCACTGTGCGTGCAATAATATCAAAATGGAGACAGCATAAAACCACTGCAAACCTACCAAGTCCTGGCCGTCCCTCTAAACTTTCAGCGCAAACAAGGAGGAAACTAAGCAGAGAAGCAACCAAGAGACCCATGATCACGCTGGATGACCTGCAGACATACACAGCTGAGGTGGGACAATTTGTCCATAAGACAACTATTAGCTGTACTCTGCATAAATCTGGCCTTAATGGAAGAGTAGCAAGAAGAAAGCCACTTCTGAAAGAAAACCATAAAAACACCCATTTGGAGTTAGCAAGAAGCCACATGGGAGACACAGATGACATGTGGAACAAAGTACTGTGGTCAGATGGGACCAAAATTGAACTTTTTGGGCTGAATGCAAAATGTTACGTTTGGCATAAAAGTAACACTGCACATCACCCTGAAAACACCATCCCACCGTCAAACATGGTGGTGACAGCATCATGCTCTGGAGTTGCTTTTCTTCATCAGGGACTGGGAAGATCGTTAGAGTTGATGGGAAGATGGATGGAGCCAAATACAGGGCGATTCTGGCAGAAAATCTGTTGGAGTCTGCAAAAGACCTGAGGATGGGGCGGAGGTTCACCTTTCAAAATGACAATAATCCTAAACATAAATTCAAATCTACAATGGAATGGTTTAAAACTAACCATATAAAGGTGTTAGAATGGCCAAGCCAAAGTCCAGACCTCAATCCAATAGAGCATCTGTGGAAAGATCTGAAAATTGCTGTGCACAAACAATCTCCATCTAACCTTAAGGAACTGGAGCTGTTTGGTAAGGAGGAATGGGCAGATATTTTTGTCTAAAGATGCAGAACTCAGAGAGACATACCCAAAAACACTTGCGGCTGTGATCGCAGCAGAAGGAGGTTATACAAAATATTAACTCAAAGGGGGCCAATACTTTTGAACGTCCTACTTTTCAGTTTTTATTTGTAACCACAATATAAAATGTTGAATAAATTTGGTTCCACTTCACGATTGTTTCTCACATGTTGTTGATTCTTGAAAAATATTTTCAGTTTTTTATCTTTAAGTTTAAAGCCTGACATGTAGTAAGATGTCAGAAAGTTCTTGGGGGGCCAATACTTTCGCAAGGCACTGTATCTATACTTGTATATATGTAGCACAGCTGAATAATGATGATGAAGTGAGAACTTCTTCTCCTTTCGGCTTTTCCCTTCAGGGGTCGCTACAGCGAAACAATTTCCTCCATCTAACCCTGTCTTCTTCATCCTCTTCTCTCACACCAACTACCTTCATGTCCTCTGTCACTGTCACTGTGAAGTGTGTGAAATGCATCTGGTAAACTAGAAACCACAAACTACATTAAAAGTATGTTTATAACTGTTTCTTGATTTGAGCAGACATTCACAATGATTGTTCATTTTTTTTGATTGAATGAGTGATGCATGCTGACACAAATCTTGAAAGTCATACATTGGCAGGCTCAGGGGGCGGCAGTGGCTCAGTTGTAGAGCAGCGGTAGAGCGGGTCGTCCACAATGTTCCAAGATTGGCGATTCATTCCCACTCCCGCCCAAAAACACCCAGTGTGTGAGCTGATAGTGAGAGGAGTCAGCTCACCTCCAGAGCACTGCCAAGGCACTCTTGAGCAAGGCACCGTCCCCTTTAAAAGTTGCATCACGAGGCGCACCACGAAGGAGCTTCCTGCCACTCTACCTCCCCCTCACCTGCGTGCCCACAGGCCCTTTGTTTGTGTGCGTGTGTGTGTGTGTGTTATGGGCCTGTGCAAACTGTATATAGGCATGTACCAACTAACCTGTGTGTAGAGCGGATTCTTAATTTCCCTTCGAGGATTAATAGATTAAAAATAAATTTAAAAATGAAATTAAAAATAATCAGTAGTTCAAAGTCACACTGGCACCCACTGAACCTGCATCACAAAACTCCGGTTTGGAGCATATGGAGAGTTTGACACAGATTTGCCTATCAATAATGGGAAGGAAACACACTCAACTAGATGTTATTCTATGATTCCTCCAGGAGATGGCAACATTCACCTGGTGTTGATGTTCTTTAAGCGTTGCCACACCCTGGTTCACACACTACTACATGAAGCTGGTCGCCAAAACAATTAAATCTTGTTTGCAGCATCTGCAACATTTGCATTCCTAACAAGGCAGTCAGAGACTGCAACATCTCGCGACACCCCTGAATTCAACATTTTACCCTGACCTACTTTCACCTACTTTCTCCTGAATTTTGCACACGAAAAGATACGAAAGTGGTAAGTTAGATAGATAGATAGATAGATAGATAGATAGATAGATAGATAGATAGATAGATAGATAGATAGATAGATAGATAGATAGATAGATAGATAGATAGATAGATAGATAGATAGATAGATAGATAGATAGATAGATAGATAGATAGATAGATAGATAGATAGATACTTTAATGATCCCAAGGGAAATTCAGGTGACATCTGCTCACAAGAGATACAATAAATACACATAACAATGACAGAGAGAAATGGCACAGCCAAAAGACATTGTATAAATTACATTATTTACATACTGTTACATAATTATAACAACAGGAAACAGAAGAACCTAGAATAAAAGGAAGCATAGGGACATGAAAGAAGAAAGAAGCATTTGGTGTAGATGATGTATGAAGTTGACGTTTTTCTAGTTTTCCAACGGTGAAGCTCTTCATTACAGTTTTGTGCGTCTGGCTTCCTGAAAATGTTGCTTTTTGTTTTGTGACAATATCTCAACATGTTTCAGAGATGTGTACCTAAAAAGGTATAGAAGTGAAAATTTGACCTCGACTTAGTTTTTCAAGCACAAGGTTGTGATCTAATTTTCATCTGGTTCCTGAGATATTTGCAAAGAACGTGTAAAAGTTTAAATTTGACCTTGACCTACTTTTCTCAAGTTAAAGGTCAACATCTCATCCCCTTTGCCGGCCAAGTAATGTGCTTTTTCTTTCATCTTTCTATCTGCAACGGTTTTGAAGATATTTGGTGGATGGACGGTTGGACGGACGGATGGACGGACGGGCGGACAAACAAAGACATACAATTACAATACATCACCGCTTCATGGGACGTAATTAGGAGTGTCCTGTGGTGTATGTGCATTCTGTGGTGTGCATAAATATCAGGAGGATTATAGTCAAAGACAAGCAGAAACACAACACAACAGAATGCTGTGCACACATTTCCCCCACTATCAAACTGCTGCATTCCTACAAACTAAACGAGCCACGGAAATGTGAACTCACACAAGATTGTTCTGTGAGCCAAATGCTCACAAGGATGTACTTTATGAATGTACTTCTCTATCTTGTGCCACTGCATCAACCCTGATTTTCCCACTACTTTGAATCAATGTGATCAATTTGGGAAGATATGCTCCAAAAATTGTTTAAATGCATATGCAAAACCACAATTTAGTATATGTTACTTATATACAGTATTATCCAGTATACTGTATATAGTATATATATTGTAAGTCTATGGTAATTTCTTAATTATACAATCCAATGCACCTATCTGGAAACATTTGACTTAATGTTCTTCCACTCATTTACTCTGAATTATTTTTTTTTGTATTTTGTTCAGATTTTCAGAGATTATTGTAAAATATTTCTTTTCAAAGACAAAGGACTAAGAAAAGATGTGGACAAGCCTCTCCATTTACTTAATTATTAAGATATGTATACAAGTTTAGCTGTCACTAACTATTTCCTTCAATTTTTGTGATAGATTATGTCTTGCTAAGATAATTGATCCACCTTACATGAGATATCAAGATTGATTTTTGCTTAGGTGTGCCCTGGACTGGTCCCAATAAAATAACAATTGAAAGTATGTCATTTGTCCCGGAACATGATTGTAAAGACGATACAAGTTTTTCGGGTTTGTGTATTTTTTTTTTTTTCACAGTGAGCCTTGTCCTATCGGATACATTTAGAAGAACTTCCAACTGGTGCCACAACTACAGACAATATGTAATCACGCTTGCTCACAACCTCCCCAGCCAGTTTCCTGACCTGTATTATTGTCAGAGAGTGCCCACCCAGACATCTGATGCTGTAGGTGAAAGGTGAACGTAGGAGAAGTTCATCTGGATGCCTGTCCTCCTCTTGACCTGACTACAGTTTGTTGTCACAATTTCTTCAGTGGGCAAATGCTCACCTTTTATTTCATTTCACGCTTTAGAGAAGTATTGTCTTCATAGCTGAATACTAGCTCTTACAGTACTAGGTGGGTGTGTACACCAACTTTTTTGGTGTTTTCAGCAGAATGTTAAAGTTACTGAGGAGTAGGATACAAGCTACATGTGTACAATTTCCATTCATCCATCAATTTCTTTGGAGACGATCACAATCATCTCATCTACAACCATTTCACTGCCTTGTGTCTGCTGGATATGGGTAAGAGGTGGGGTACACCCCTAATAAGATGCCAGCTCATTTCATAGACACTGTAAGGAGAACCTGAGGACAATTGTGGTCCTTTCCATTCATCGCCTTTACGTGTGATGCTGCAGTGGATGAGAAGACATCCCAATCATTACATGTACAGTATGATCTATTCTATTCTATTCTATTCTATTCTATTCTATTCTATTCTATTCTATTCTATTCTATTCTATTCTATTCTATTCTATTCTATTCCATTCCATTCTATTCTATTCTATTCTATTCTCTTGAAATGTGTGTTTTGATACGTCAAACCACCTTATGTTTTCACCACTATGATGATAGCCACCTTGTTTGTTTGTGACGACTGAAGGAGGAGATGAAAATAATGACAAAAAAAAATTCATTCACACACTCCTCATAAGATGAGATGGAAATCTGGATGGTCAGTCACATAGTTCCTTTTTCTTTGAGAACAATAAACAGCTGTTTGGGAATTACTCGCTAGAGTAATCAGTGGGGATGACTGCATGCACACGCCAACACAGCAAATGGAATAGATGCAATGTTTGCATTGATAATAAAACTTTTAATATGACCTTTGATTCTAAAAAAATGAAGAATGGAGAGGGAGAGAGAGAGAGAGAGAGAGAGAGAGAGACAGAAACAGAGAGAGATATACAGAGAGAGAGAGAAAGAGAGAGCGAGAGGGAGAGAGAGAGAGAGAGAGAGAGACAGACAGAGAGAGAGAGAGAGAGAGACAGACAGAGAGAGAGATAGATTTTGGCATTTGGTACTAACATCCATTCATCCATCCCTTGTCTTTTAGAGGAGACGACCATAATTGTCTCCTCTACAGCCAATCTCCTCTCCTGCTTTGCGGGTCATGGGTGTGCTGGAGCTGATCTCAGCTGATTACAAGATAGAGGCAGGGTACATTCTGGACATGTCGCTGGTGCGTCATGGAACCACATGTTTGGTACTTAATGGAGTAGAATATTAAATTTTGGAGTACTTTTGCTTTCATCATATAATCTGTCACCACTACACTGTTTGATATCATTAAGTAAAAGTGGTATGTTTGATATAAGATGGGTAAGAGCTAATGCAATAATTTTTCTGGGTAGTTGTAGCGGCAAAGAAGTAATTTGTCCTTTCAGCACTAGAAAAAGAGACATTGAAATTGTGGGTGGGACAATCAAACAGGAGACCAAACATGTCATGTTCCTGCCTTCATTTAAAGAGCTGTGGCCTGTTCCATAAAGAACGTTTATGAAACAGGCCCCACCTACAAAGATATTGTGTCAGGACTGGATGTGTTATTCCCACTTCTTCCTCATGTTTCATTAATTTTTTCCTTTTCCAGAGCTTCTGTCTGGGTGTGTGTCCACTTATTTGTGCTTCTCCGGGGTGTGAGTGGTAGACCTGTTCTCCAGTTTGGTCCCAATCTGTACTCACTCAAACAAGTACTCACCTGTAGGCAAGCTCATCATCTATCACACTAGTCCATTGCTGAGTTAAAGCACCATCCCTCCATTTCAGTGCTGGTGGTTTTGGCTATTGTACTTACTGGTAGCATGTATGACTCGCGGCTGATGTGTTATTCTGATACTGACTTTTGTCTCCTGTGCCATATACCATAAGGTTGGTTATCTGTGAGTCGCCTGCCTGTCCAGCTCTTGACCCCATCTACAGTTTTTAAAAAAAAAATCTGTACATATTTTTAATAAATCTTTAGCCTTTTCATTTACTCCCTGAGCTCTGTGCTTGCATCCTAACCAAATGTACACTGCAATCAAATGCTAAGAGAAACATTTCATCAATGCAACAACCTGCCACCTTTCATGAATTCATAGGAACTTGAGAAAAGCCACTAATTTAGCTTGATAACACAAGATCGTTATGGCACAGTCCCATTATTCTTTTTTTTTATTTCAGAGACGAAATCAATATAACTCATTAGTCATTTAAATGTTATTAATAATTACGTTTGTTAATGCTTTTTGCTTTTCATATTTTAATACACTTTCCATAATTAACTATACAATCGTATCAGCAAACATGAAGCAGTCCTCCATAAGCACATGACAGATAATGTAATACTACTACTACTGCTACTA
Source organism: Antennarius striatus (assembly GCF_040054535.1). NCBI lineage: Eukaryota > Metazoa > Chordata > Actinopteri > Lophiiformes > Antennariidae > Antennarius > Antennarius striatus. Next base: position 15,653,350 of record NC_090780.1, on the reverse strand, counting down.
CTACTACTAATAAGAATAATAAAAAATAATAATAGTAATTTAAAAAAAATCTTACAATTGTAGGTCCTCCCTACTTTAGCACTTCTATCAATGCATTCTTCATTAATCTCCTTCATCCCTTTGATAACAAAAATCTAACAATGTCCATTCCTTTCAGTAAGTGAGTTCAGGGAAAGGAGACTCTCAGGTCTTTTCAACTTTGCTTGAATCCTCCCTCTGGCTCAATGCAGGCAGATTTAACACATCAATAGTTGTTTATCATCTCATTCCTCAGACAGTAATGGATCTCTGCAGGTTTGTCTACATTATTTGACATTAAATCACATTTGCACTGGTTACATTTTCTGTTTATCCAAAGCACACACTCGCGGTCTCAAGTTATCCTCTTGATTTCCTTTTTAAAAATTCATTGTATCCACTAAGTCTGCTGTTATCTACTGTTCAGGCTTAAATAATGGAGTGAAGGCTGTTGGGCCAGTTTAGTTCCGATTAATTCTTCTGCTACACTTGATACTTTACTCGCTGTGACATATAAAACGAACCCTGTGCATTGAAGCGTGGTATTCAAACTGGCATTCTGGAGCTCAGTTATGTGTTCCTGCTTCTCTGCCACATGACATTATTACAACTCGGGGAATTTTAGAAGCATGATTAAATTTCTCTCGGCTGCTGTTTTACTGGTGGTAAAATGTTTGGCTTCACCTTAAGCCAGATTCAGGTCTACCCTGTCGGAGCTGTGGGATTTACACTTTAGATACCTGGGAACACTACTTCAAATTAACAAGATAAGTGCTTGTAATTTGTACCAATTTACTCAGGAGTGGAGATATTGACTGTTTTGTTTGTGTGGTTGGCATTATGAGGTTTTGTTTGTAATCTTTTTTGATACATATTTAATGGTGACTCATTGTGGTGCTTTCCAGCTGTTAAACAACTTAACTGGGAGCGATATAAAATATTCCTTTTTTAACTACTCTGAGTTTAAGACTGATTTGTTGTGTTGCATTTATTTTGGACTATTTTCCTCAATTATTTCTTGTTGCTGAAAATTCATGCTACTGATGTTATTATTGAATATCTGTTCTCTTACATGTAGCCCATTCCCTTTATTTCCTTGGGATGTTTGCTATTCAGGAACTCAACATGGCTTCTGTAACGCATAGTATTTTCTCCCAAAGAATTTGATTGGTCTGCTTAACAGAGTGTTTGTGTGTGTGTGTGTGTGTGTGTGTGTGTGTGTGTGTGTGTGTGTGTGTGTGTGTGTGTGTGTGTGTGTGTGTGTGTGTTTGTGTGTGCTTTAATACCTGCTGCAGATTTGACTTGTTTTCTCGCATGTTGCTCCATATCAGGTGTACTGCTGACAGTCCATCTGAGTTCATTATATTGTCCTGTCTGTCTGTCTGTCTGTCTGTCTGTCTGTCTGTCTGTCTGTCTGTCTGTCTGTCTGTCTGTCTGTCTGTCTGTCTGTCTGTCTGTCTGTCTGTCTGTCTGTCTGTCTGTCTGTCTGTCTATCTATCTAACTATTTATCTATCTATCCCGTGTGGTTTATTAATGCCACTCAATAATCTTCTCTGTGCTGAGGTTGTTTTCTTGTAGAGACTGATGAGGTTAATTAAAACCAAATCATTGTTCAGTGGCTGAGGTGAATTAACATTAACTACACTTAATTTAAATTCTAAATAATGGCATCTTCCGTCTTTCGTGTACCTGTTGACTCTTTGTGTTGAAACCATAAATTGTCTTGTAGACGAAATGATCGCAGTCGTCTTGTCCGCTTATCCATCTTGAGGGTCATGGCTCTGCTGCAGCCTATCCCAGCTGGCGATGGGGGAATGGCAGGGTACACCCTGGATGAGATGCCAACTCATCATGGACACGAAAAAGACAAGAAACTATTCATGCTCACACCTACAGACAGATCACACCTACAGACCCCACACATAAAACAAACAAACTCTGCACGGAAAGGAATCCAATCTGGAACTTTCTTGCTGTGAGGCGACGGCACTACCCACTGTGCAACCGTCCACCTCTATATTGAAACCCTTTTTGGGATTTTTCCTCCAAAATGTGAAAATCCTAAAGATTTCCTGCATAATAATTAAAACATGGATAAAATAAACTGATTATAATTTGATCAAAACTACATCTTTTTCTTTTGTTCACTTTGTAGCTGCACAAGCCAGTGTCTTATTGTGCCGGTCCCAAGCTCAGATAAATACAGAAGGTTGTGTCAGGAAGGGCATAAAACATAACACTTTTGCTAAATCAAAGATGCGAAATCGAATCTATGACTTCCACACCGAATCGGTCGAGGCCCGGGTTAACAACGACCTCCATCGGTTCACGTACCGGGTGCCGGTGGAATTGGAATACTTTTGGTTGAAGAAGGAGGGGAGGAAGAGAGAGAAGAGGAACGCCAAGTCTATAGGACTGAGAGTAGGGACGTTGAATGTTGGAACTATGACAGGAAAAGGTAGAGAGTGTCAGGTGTGATGTGTGACAGAAGAGTTTCAGCTAAAATGAAAGGAAAGGTGTACAAAATGGCGGTGAGACCAGCGATGTTGTTTGGTCTAGAGACAGTGTCACTGAGGAAAAGACAGAAGACAGACCTGGATCTTTACTACCTGTAGTCATGCTGGAGGTAGTACAGATTCAGATGCTGGGAGTGACCAGGATGGATAGAATCAGGAATGAGTACATCAGAGGGACAGCTCATGTTAGAGGTTTTGGAGATAAAGTCAGAGAGGCCAGACTGAGACTGAGAGGAGACATAGTGAATATATTGGTAAAAGGATGCTGAGTTTTGAACTGCTAGGCAGGAGGCCTAGAGGAAGACCAAAGAGGAGGTTTATGGATGTAGTGAAAGAGGACATGAAGGTAGTTGGTGTGAGATAAGAGGATGCAGAAGACAGGGTTAGATGGAAGCAATTGATTCGCTGTGGAGACCCCTGAAGGGAAGAGCTGAAAGGAGAAGAAGAAGCTGCTTATTGGTTGGATTACACTTTTATAAACATACAGTAAATCGTCCAATACAGTTTGTGAATCATATATCTATAGTTCTGTTATGGTCAATATTTCAGAACAGAATTTTACTCGTTGATACTGTTAATGTGTCCATGATGAAGTGGCTCTTTTAGTATATCACAGAAGCATGGAGACGCTGACTTACATGTGGTGGTACTATATATCATTTGTCTGACAGCGAAGCTTATTTTGGCTTTATTGTTCCAACTAAATACCTACAGACACTGACCTTTTGGTCTCACCTCATATAATATGATGCATACGATATCTGGTCCTACATTGATTTAAGATGGGGAGTGGGGGGTGGTGGGGGTTAGGTTTGGGTTGCTGTAGATACTGCTCTCTTTGCCTTGTATAACTGCCCTTTTCAAATGGCACATCAAAACATGAATACAAAATGCCTAAATGGTGCTTAGCTAACTAAAATGTTTGTTGCTATCAATTCAAAATCTTTTGCATTTTCGGGTTCGTATGGTAACAAACTACTTAAGAGGAATATTTGAGTCACAATCACATATAAGGTTTCATTTATATGTCCTGTGAGTAGAGAGAGGTCTGGAGTAATCTGAAAAACAGCTGATATGTTGTTCTACAAAGTTCAAATCACAAACCTTTTTATTTTGGTCATTGTTCAGTTCCCTGTCATCTGTGATATCCATAACTTCCAGACTCCAGTGCCAGTTCATATTCAGGTCTAAGCAGTGGTCCTCTACCTTAAGGTCATACTAGATTTCAAAACATTTCATTTCATTAACAAGTGTCATTAACAAATCATCTACCAGTGAGTCTTTTATATGAGGAACAGCTACAATGAAGCTCTTGATTCAAGAGTCCTGACCCCTTCACTTTAAATTGACACTTTAAAGACAGCCAAACTGAAGAGTTGAGTTATTGTATATGCGGTTTCTTGTACTATCCAAAGTCTATAGCCAGGGACTAAAAATGGCTTTAGCAGTGACAGTTAGGAGGACATTGATGAAGACAGTGAGGTCTTATGATTGCACTCTGAGCTTCTGGTTCTTGCTTAAACTTGTGTAGTGCCAATACTTGTGTGCTGAGGGTTGTCCAAAGCTGCCATCAGACACTTTTGAGGTCGAAACTCAATTAGACATAATTTTATAGATGCATTGAATAAAATTAGAATAGTTGTGACAGTACAGGAAATTCATTTTTTTGTTTTTAGATACCCTTACAACCAGCCTGACTGAATAATCAATGCTTCATTCAGGAGAAAATGTTTATGTTGGGGATTTATCACTTGAAGTAATCATAGAATAATAGTTACTCAGATATCTTTGTCAAAGTCTTGGCAGTAGCTGTTTGAGTGATAAACCATTGATTCTCATTTCTTTAGTGAGACAAATTACACTTCATCTTGTTGTATAAAATGAAAAATACTGACTTAATAAACATGGTCCAAGGGTTTTCACAATTCTTCTAAAAGCTGAAACTGTTGCTTTTAGAGGTTTTTTGGCCTGTTTAAAAGAGAGCTCATAAAGCTCACCGATACAATGAGAAAGTAATCCTCCAAATCAAAAATCAGTAAATATAGAAATATTATCAGTATATTGTCTGATACACTAATTTATATACACAGTAATACACTGATTTTTCTCATAAACACCAAAGCCACTGTGAGCAGAAGGTGGGAAGGAGTGTTTCATTTTTGAGGCTAACCAACAAGATGGTGCATTTTCGGTATTTTGCTTGTTGTAATAAATCCCACTCTCCCATTTCTACACCGCCCCTGTATGCACACAGAATGCATTGTAAAAAATTGTGCTTGAATGTTTTGACATGCAGCCACATAGCAGCAAAGGGCTCTTATAAAACAGCAACAATAATACAGTATATCTGAGGATGGGAAGAGCAAGGTGCATTTCTCGTTCACTCTGACAACATTTGGATAATCTTTTCAATACTTTGTGTCTGTCACAATTATTTCTCACACACTGTAACTTTGCAATTGCAACAAAATCCATTGAAATAGTTCCTCTCTTTCCTATCTTGCTTTTTCATCTTGACCCAGAAACTAAATACACTCCAAAATCCCTTGTCAAAGTGATTCCCTCTAAACAGTAAATTCCAAACGAAATAGTCACAAAAGCCCATCTGAAAAACATGAAATAAAATTTGATGTGAGAACCTTGATGACAAGAATATGTGTATATGTTGAGTAGATGGTTATACACTGTTAATGTTATACCAAGACATGTTTCAGGAGAGCACACAGTGTGCTTCATCGGACATGCTGAGAGCATCAGTGCCCCTGCTGCAAGTAAGTGTTACTTTAAGTGACTGTATTTTTCTAAATTCTGTTACTGGTTGGATTCAGTTTTATGACAGCTGTCACCAATGCCACCCCCACTACGACTGCTGGGACAAGACATGCACATAGAGGGTAATGTAAACTGAATTATTCAAGAAAAATCCTGTGTAAGCTGAAAAAAAAAGAAGTCCTTATAGCATGATGAGAAAGAAACACTCACTTATTGTTACACAGTCTCCATCATCTAGTTATTCATTCATTTAGTTTAATCTTAAATGTTCTCTGTGGACGAAGCTGCATATTCACATTTCTAAACTACATTTTCTGTAATTGTATGAACTATATGAATATAGATAGCTTTTAGTGTCAAATCTAAATCTCCATTAAAATTAAAAATTCCATTACATGTTACGCAGTAAATTGTGAAAGAGGCAAGAGATGCTGACTGTTATTATTTTACCCCCCCTCCCCCCCCAAAAAAAACAACACCCCAAAACAAAACAAAGAAGTAAAAAGTTTGTCACTTGCTTTCATTTGACAGTGGATAGTTAATGCAAACAAATATATTACATTTCTACAAGATCTAAAGCCAAATTACAGGTATATGCTTAAAACATTTTAAACTAAGATTAACTCTATTCATCCCAAACTGAGAAATGTTCATATTTCCTTTATTGACTGGAGAGACGCCTTAAGTCAAAACAAATCAAGGCCCTGAATAACTAATGTTTTTTAAAACTTAAGACTAGTGGGAGTGAACCATGAGACAGAAACCACTGATAATTTCTGATGTGAGAAATTTCTACTGTGTGGCTTCATTGGAATTCAACATTGATTGTTTTTTTTTCTGGCATTTTCTGTCTTTATTTGAAAGGAAAGCTGCAGATATGACAGGATGTTTGAAGTCACGATGTTGTGTTCTGACAGTCACATTGATATATGGCCTGCTCTTTTGGGAATGTTGTCAAAGGGATTAATAATGTGATGGTTGAGAAGGAGCTTCATTTCAGTAGTTGGCACTTAGCCTTTCTCAGCTCATCAGCAATGTGCTGCCCGACTCCAAAATTGTCCTCTTCTGACTACTAAAATGAAAGTACACTCTGAGAAGTTTTATAAAAGTAGTAATTTTTTAATTACTTTTCAATTAAGGCAATCCAATACAAAGCATTTCACAACCCACCATATGACGATAATCATGTACAATAAAAACATACTGAAAAGAAAGGGAGTCATGCAGAAAACCTAAGAGATAAAACAAGAGAAATCAGGGGGTCGACAAAAAATAAGAAAAATAAAATATGTGTTAACTGTAACATGCTATTTAGCTACAGTTTAAACCACTGGATAGACAGGAAAACTTTGGAGAACCAGGCACAAGAGAGAAGAAATAGCAAACAGAGTTTACTGCCATGTTTTACTCTGACATGCATGTAATCTGGTGTCTCGGGTTCCTATTTTACAAATGGCAGCACTTTGGGTAAAACACTCTTCAACGTACCACAAGGAAACATGCAGCTGATCCATCATACTGTTAAAATCAGTGGAGGTAAAGAAGACAGGAAAAATGAAAACAGGTCTTCACAACTATATACCTGAAAATAAATGAATAATAAATTTAAAAAAAAAAAAAAGATATTACTCATTTGAAGAATAAAGTGTTGGGATGAAGACAGCTTATGCACATGTTGTCACAGCAGACAGAAGCCACCATGGTTAGAACTGCTTCAGCTTGAATGCTGCAAACATCTATTAAATCTGAAATGGAGAAGAGCTGATGCTGACAAAAACAAACAAACAAAAGCACAAACAAACTCAAAACAAAACAAATCAGTGCTATCAAGCATGTTGATATCAGGAAACCTGATTATAGTCACACATTAATGCCCACAGTCCACTGATTCATTGTTAATTCTAAGGACCACTGTTGAGTCCACCTTGCTTTTAGCTTTAAACTGTACTCATTCCAGCCATGCTGCCTGGTGTTTCAGCAGTTATCCTAACATGATGTGGTGAATTCTGGTGTTAGAACATTACATCCCTTCCATAAACAAATACACCACTGTATAATGTATTCTAAACCCTTCAACCCACTTGTGTTTTTACTAGTAACAGTTTCCTTTTTTAGACCAAACAAAAATTCACAACCAAATTGCCACTGTACAATTTGATCACCTTTAATTCATTTTCTGTCCTCAGCCCAAGAGCCATACTTATCCACCCTAATCGCTCTCCAATGCAGGACTAAATGAGATGGAGTGAATGCATTTCACATTATTAAGGCATTTAGTTTGCTACATTAGACATTTTGAATAGAATGTTTTAGCTCCTATTAATTTAACTTCCGCATCGCTTCATTGGTTTAGCAGGACAGGACACCTTTTACAGGCTATTCTACTCATTGTAGCTTTTATTATGCATTACTACAATGAGGGGCATATGAGGGTCAAGGTAGTAAACAAAAGCAAGCAGAACAGGAATAATTATACGAAGACATGATAAGTGAAGAGGTGACATAAAAATCCTTAAAGATTTAGAAGCACTTCATGTTCAGTATACAGTCATAGTGACTCTGATGATGCACAAAAAAATGCTTTGAAAATGTTATAATACTGAAAATGACCATGGTGATTTGTCTATGTGTTTATTGCCTTTTTAACAGTTGGATTACTCATTAATATACAAAGGTGGACAAAAAGAACAAGTGCGCAAGTTGACTGGTATGAAGACAATCAGAAGACCAAAGATCAACGCGACCAACAATCTGTGCTGGAGTATTTATGTGTTTTACACATAAATATTTACACAAAAATAATAATCTTTTACAGTGTTTTATGAAACCTGTCAGTGTGGAATTTTTTTAATGAATATAATTATGGTCCTTACTGGACAACTGTATTCATAATATTGATCTGGATGTGTTGAGTAGGAAAACGTGTTAATTTCCTAACTTCAGTGAGTTAAGATGATATGATTAATTAATTAGCATTGGCCACAATGCATAGCTGAGGTTGATGTCATTTTCTTGTTTGGACAATGATGCCCAGATTCAGGTTTAAAAGCTTGTGCTGTGCCCCAAATCACCTACACACACCGGTGTACGCTAAGCATGTCTACTTTTATAGTGTGTTCCGCAATGTAGTGTTGTCTCAAATTGCTATGGTGCATGTCATGGAAATGTCAGCTGTAATTGCTGTGAGTCATAATAAAGAAAACATACTGATTTGATTAATATGAATATGTGTCAGTATTAATGTACGAAAACTATAATTCTTACTTTCTCGTGTACATTGTGCTTTAGTGGCATATATTTGCAAAAAGCATCTATTAATAAAAGTATAAGAAAATAATGTGAAACAGTTGCCTACTTCAGTGCAGCTATGAATAGCATTTATAATATGTCTCTCTGCCCTTTATTTCTTTATATTATGATGCATTCGGCAGAGCTTATGATGATCTGATAAATATTCTTCTTGTGCTGGCAATACAACCACACTGAATGATAACAGACATTTGATCAGCACTTGACTTGCAAGAAAATAATGTGTTCTTTCTTCAGAAACAATGGATAGCAGCACTCACAATGAAAAAGTATGACTAACCTGGTAGCACAGATTCTGTTTTGCCTCTATAAGCAATCACTTAAATAACTTCAGAAAGGACAGTATCTGATAGGTCAATGCCCTGCCCAGATCCCTATGAATAAAAATGGAGAATAAATATATATTAGGATATGGAGAATAAAAATTTCATACAGCATGCTCTTAAAACATTTATTTGCCACTAAGTAAGAGAAGATGCAACACAACATGGCATGAAAAGCCTGATTGCTGTTCAGTGTAACCAACCGTGATCCTCCATCACAACTAATTCATTGGCAGATATTGGGGTAATCCCCAAATATATAAAAACGGATTCCAGAAGGGAAAAGGCTTCTAAAAATATCACTTTAATAGGCCACACCAATGACTGACAAGCAAGGTTTAGGTCAAAGTTGACCTGTCCTGAAACACTTAGAAAAACAACCACAGACAGGCACAACTTTTAACCACAACATGACCTTTTTAACAAACCTGCTGTCAAATCAGACGTGAAACAGTCACTGCCCAAGTGAGAGTTAAAGGCTTTCACTGTAAGTCCTGGAAAATTTGCAGCCTCTCTTTTGGCCAAATCGATCACAGAAAAACAAATGTAAATTACCAACAAAATGCAGCTCCAATTGTTGCTTGGAGGATCAAAATTTTACAACCCTTTCCTGATGTGTCTGTTCCTGTTTTCACAAGGGAGAAAAAACGGCAGAGTTCCCACAGGATTCAAAGTGGTTGCTGCATGCCATTAGTCCTCAGTGAAAAACCATGAGGAGGGATTCAAATCTGTGTGTGATGATGTGTGTGTCCGGGAGGTGTGTAGGGAGGCGGCGCCGGGTTAGGTTTGATCCCACGACTCTTCATGTAAGAGATGAACTGATCTGGAATCTCTGCTAGCACGTCTTTGGCGAGCCGAGCCATGCTCAACACGTGGTTGCCTGTTCGGTCCATGTAATCTCTGAAGGGAACAAACTGAGGATGCAGAGAGACATAAGTGTGATATTAGTAAGCTTATATGAAATTTTAAAGGCAACTTAATATATAAGTAAATAGGAAATGTCATTTTCAACTAAATTGAAATCTGCACTGATTTAGAATGACCATCTGTCCCTAATTCTAGTGTAGTGGCTTCTTCGAGGAGGGAAATATTAAAATTAAAATATTAACATAAACAGTGTTTTTTTTGGGTTTTTTAAAAATTGCTTGTTTATTTTTTGTTTACACTGTTTTATTTACACTGTATGTTTGCACTTTTACACCAATCCTGCTATATTTGCTTTCAATTGCCCCTTGGGGACAAATAAGGTTTTTTAAACTGAATTGAATTGAACTGAATTGAACTGAATTGAACTGAATTGAACTAAATTAAATTAAATTAAATTAAATTGAACTGAAATTAATTGAATTGAATAAAGCTCTACTGGAGTCACTTGTTCCCATTATTCAAATATATATCAGAATGTCTCTGTCTGTGATTACTTTGAGCATGATTCAAAACCCAATAATATAATTTTAGTGATGTTTATACTCTCATCTCCCATGCAATATAAGGGCTACCTTTAGAAAATTCTGACTAGAGTAGGTCTTAAATGAGGTGAAAGTTTTGTTGTGGAGTATTATTCAATAAAACATTCAATATATTTTCTTCAATCCCATAAGATATTTCTTCATGTTTTGAATATTTTTTCTTGAGTACATTAATAAAAACATTTTTTATCTGTTTCTTAGATTAAAAAGCAGATCGTGCGCGCGCTCGCTCGCTCGCTCGCACGCACGCACGCACGCACGCACGCACGCACACACACACACACACACACACACACACGCACTACTGACTCAATACCTTTTTACATTGTACAGTTTTAAGGGGATCTCATGTCTGTATGTCATCTACTGATGGCTGCAGGAGTATTTTCAGATTATTTTTGTGGACAATTACTTTGACATGGTCTAGAAATAGGTTTTCTTAACATATCATATGTCAAGCACTCATTTGATATTTTCACCTGACTGAATTAGTGCCTTTTGCTATCTGGATCTGAATGAAATATTTTGGATTTTTCCATCTTTTGTATTATTAGCCACCAAAGATTATGAAACTGTTCAGCAGAGGTCAAACAACAAACATTTTGTGCAACCTGTTGTATCTACTGTATTTAGTTATTTCAGTAGATGATGGCAGATTAACATCCATTAAATATCATATACAGTGCTGCAATATGCAACATGTCATCTCTCCTGTAAACCAGTGAGGGAAATACACAGAAAGATCTTCAGTCGGTATTGCACAATTTTCAAGTGACATAAAATCTATTTTTAAATGCTTGTTTCTGTGGGAATAAGTAGAAACCATGTTTTAATCTGTCACATCTGCCAATGTGAACAAATGTTTAATCAAAAACATTTAAACTCCCATTACAGCATGCAGTATGTAAAATGCAAATGTAAAATAATTACAGATACACATAAAGCACTGGAAACCCAGTTGGATATAAATAGTGATTGGTATCTCACTGCCAAAGACCCCACAAGAGAAAGTTTCTTCATGTTCTAAAGTGCACTCACCTGAACAATGTCTCTCTCTGCCAGTTTCCCCCGAGATGAGACCCTGATATCATCACCATCCAGTTCCACCATAGCTGGGAGGCACAAGTTCACACATGCATAAATGAATAAACAGAGCTCATACACTTCTTACATAAATGTTCGTCATCAACCATATTTATCTCATGCAGTGCTGCCATGATATTATTCAAGGGAGAGGATGGAGGCTAGATGAAATGTCACTTCATCCACTGGAGCCTCTATTTAGAGTCATCTGTCTGATATATTGCAAGCCCAATAATGAACTTCAAAAAGGCCTTCTGCTTGTATGTACTTTCCTGTTCCTTTTTGACTAACTCAAATGAGTTTGCACAGACATTTTCAGATGTATATGTCTATGCATTAGGGCTTGGGAGGTTGGCATTGACTGTACAAGTAATAGTAATGAGTTAAAGGCATCAGAAGGTCTCATGTTTTAAAGGATTTACTGATCTGTGACTGGTGAAGTATTAGATTGTATTGGTGGTATATAAAATTAGTACAAAAATGATTATATTCATACAGCAATTTAAACAGCAATCATACCGTCAAACTCAGCCTGACCCACTCCAACTATGATGATGGACATGGGAAGCTTGGCACCCTGCAGAGAGACAAAATAAGTATAAGGGAGTGTATGTAAATGTACATGTACATCAAATGTACATCAAATGTACATTTCACAGCAGCATCCACATTCCCCCATCATTATTCACTTCTGCTGTGTGCCGCTAATGTTTTTGCTGTAGACATTTTTTAATTCAGAAAGGAGAGAAGCTTGTCCACATCACCACTGACCTGTAGTACTCATTACTGTATAATCACACATTAGAGCAGATACATGTTACAAGCACAGTAATGTTCCGTCTCACCCTCAAACCAGTTGAATGACCTTTCAACAAGACAAGGACTGCTAAGAGAATTAGAGGGTGAGTTTAGCGAAAGGAAGTCAGAAGAGAAGGGCAGAAAAAGGAGATGCTTCAGTAAAAGCTCCTTTTGTGTCAACCTCCCTTATCCTACATGTTTTAAGTCACAGTGTCCAATTTTCTGCTGTATGAATGCTCCCTGGCTCTTATCTTGGAATGGCAATTTGTTTTTCCCCCCACTGTATGCTGGTAATCAGGCTGGGGAGAGGAGATTAGACTCCCTGACAACATAAAACTAATATTGTCCCCAGAGATATTTGGCCAACAGGTCGGTAGTATCAGCGCTAAAGCTATTTTGACAGCAGGAGCAATCAAATACATCCAGAGAATTCCCACACTGGATTGATGGCACACTGACCTGCCAACAGAACAGCGCTTTGTCATTACAGAAGCAAAATGTAGGACACTACTTAAGACTAACAGGAGACATTTGTTCATGCAGAGATAAGTTGAGTCATACAACTCAGATGGCAGCTGTGGCCCGGTGGCTTTTGTGAGCTGGGAGAGGAGGGAGAGGGAGGAGGAGCAAACTTCAGTCGGTACAGCCACCATCCTCAGGCACCCACCCAGCCACTCCCAAGCTACACCTCTGGTCGGATAACACCGCTGTCAGTCTCTAACGTGTGTTTACTCTCTCTAAAAACAAACAAAAGCTTAATGGAAAATCAATACGACAACAGATGCCATTATTTATGAAAACACAGATCTAGGAAATATATTTTTATACAGACTATTGAGGACATTATCCTTTGATGTTGGGTTTATCATTTTATCATTTGATCCTCCTCCTAATTTTTCTGTCTTAGTTTAGCATATTTGCATGTTAACTTTTTAAATTATGTAAATAGACAAGGCGGAATGGAATTACATGTTTTTAAAAGGATTTCGTCATAAACCAAATTACTGGACCCTTTGGAAATCTTGCAATCATTTGTTGGAACATACAACACATAAGTAACACTGAAGGAAGAAGTTGGTGAGAAGTCAAGGTCTCCATGATAGATAGATCTTTGTAATGAATAGTTTCAACTGGACTCTCAGAAAAAGCATGAAGACATTTTGCCAACCGCTTACCATAGAGTGGATGATGAAACATCATTTTGGGATCTACAGTATGTTGGTGTAGATTCTCACTCATGAGTTCACTGTAATCCCTACAGGTTGAATCTGAAGCAACTGAACTGTTTTGGGTCCGAAGACATCTCACCTCTCATCCAAAATGTTTCTTCAGTTCTAACTGACTGGTGGTAAAGACAATTATTTTAACTCCACTGAGGTTACTAACCAGCATCTCTCACAGACATACAGTATTGTACAGTCTAAGCATCACTCAGGATTGTTTCATCACCTTTTCATTCAAGAAAATTCTATAATGATGATGATAATAATAATAATAATAATAATAATAATAATATTTAATAATATTATAATAATATTTAAGACTTAAAGGATGCACCATTAGACAAACCCATAAAGACTTTTCTTGTGTTAGTGTCCTACAAAGAGTTTAAATGTTGTACTCCCATCAGGCAAAACAAATTTTCGAATGGGAGGTGAGACATCTTCAAACCCTATGTAGAATTCCTTCAAGGATTCAAGAATTACTTTGGGATTTTGGGCAATCCAAAATCCCAAAGTGTATGCTTAGTGAATGTCTGAACTAAGCATAAACCTATTGTACAGTTACTCACTGGAAGTTGTCTAATATGTTAAAGAAGTGAGTCTAACATCACTGCAATCACAATCTTGTTTGCTTGATTGTTTGGCTTTTTTCTGAGATAAATGTTGCTATATTTTTGGAGGTTTATGAAAAATTAATTACTATTTCCAATAGGGCCATTATATTTGCATGCCAAATTACCTGTACTGTATATATCCTTTCTTAACGTCCACTGGATTGACTTAAACATCTTTGGATGACCATGACCTGGATAACTGAGAACCTACACAGACATCTGTACTGTATATACATTTTAAGTCTGACATAACACAACTTTTTATTTCATTGTTTAATTAAATTTACATTTAGGGTACTTTGAAGTATACATCCATCCCAAGATTAACATTAGCTAAACCATTTATATTGAATTGTTTTTACCAAATTCAACCTAACGTAAACCTAAACAGAATCTACTCTTACCTTGAAGGATTCGCATCAGACTTTTATGCAACTTAAGTCATTTTCTTTACAGTCTGGCACAGTGACAGTGGATATATTTCACTATGACTATATGCAAAGCTACTGTCGTTGTGTTTTTATAGTATAGCAGCAGTAAGTGATGTAAATGGTCAATGCAAAAGCTCCTATTACAGTATACTGTATATGGCAAGTTTTCTGCCATTGCGTTTTTCAGGGGGCACTTAGTGGAGTTTAACTCTGGCACAAGAAAAATGTGCTGTGCCAAATAAGGAAGCCTTTTTTGCCGTGGGTATGAGAGCACTCTCAGTTGACACTGCGTCAACTGCAGCACATCAGCGCGATTATCAGTGTTCAACACAACTCCTGTCACTGCCTGTCCACCCACACACATTCACACACAAACACTCACAGGAGCTCATGCATGCGCATTCAACCGAAAACACACACACACACACACACACACACACACACACACACACACACACACACACACACACACACACACACACACACACACACACACACACACACACACACACACACACACACACGAACATAAAATGTTACCAAATATAACCCTGCAATGCACCATGCCCCATTTTCACCATCCTACTGTCACTCTGACTGGCAGCCGTGATCCAGTGCAATGAAACGACAAAGTGTCAGTCAACACTCATTACACCATTATCCTACTCTGAATGTACTATTTAATCCAAAGCATGCCATACATGTAATGTGTCGATAGCTGGGTTTGTCCTTGTCTGTATGGCCACACTAATGAACACGAACAGGTTTGGATATACCCGTTCCCTTATTTACTGTTCCACTTACAGAAAACCTCAATGTCTGCAGGAAAAGAAACAGAGAGCTATTAATTTTTATATATTTCCTTCTTTTCTGTGAAAAACAAAAAAACACCAATTGAATTTCATAGCAACCAATATCATGAGCATAAGATTGTAAGATTGTATGTAATAAGATTGTATGTTACGCCCTTGCTGACTCTGGTCAACTGGGATGTACCATGGAACGTGGAAGATCAAAAGTCAGAATTGCCTCCCAAAAACATCCGTAGTGGGATAAAACACAACAGTAGATGAAATCTGAGAGAGAAAAAAGACTTCAGCACCCAGGTGGTTCATCTTCCAAGTTTGGCTCCTGGCACCCTGCGGTTTAGTCAAATACTGGAACTGCTTATGTTACGTGCATGGCTAACCAAGCTAAGAATATATACTGTATTAACTACAACAAAATTAACTTTAACTGTCCAACAAAGGTTGTCCAACAAAACAAAAACTCTTAACAGCTTTACTCAAAGTAAAATGATCAAAAAAATAATACCGAAAAGATCTGTAGACATTGTGAGAGACTTCTTTCTCATTTGAACTGAGTTCAAGTGATAAAAAAACAAAAAACAAAAAACAAACCAGAAACAATCTCACCAGACCTTTACATAGCAACATTTCAGGCAGGCTGAAGATTAATGTGTTCTGACCAGTGCATAAAAGGATCTAAAATTTATACTGTGAAAGAATAATCAATTCAAGCTTGATGAGCTGGACAATAACACAGATAGCCAATGAACAAAAACCCAACAACAACATATATATTATATAATCATATAATGAAAATGTTCATTGACCACTTGATGCTGAATACTATTACACAATACCTCCCAGGATGCACCACCTCAATGTAAGTTAATCTGACTCAGGTGTCAGAGAGGGTGACAGGATGGCAGGTTTAGCAAACCAAAGGTGAATTTTATTTTTAACTTAGGGGTCACCATTGTATGAGGAACTCAAAAAAATACATAAATAAAAAAGAAAATTCTTATACTATTATATTACACTAATTATAATAATATTATAAATCAATCTTAAAGGTACACGTTCACAACAGCCAAGTGGGTTTGGCCCAGTGATAAAAACCAGGAATGCTCATCGACTCCTCTTCAAACAATTGTCCCACATGGTGAGTTTGATCAAAAGAACAGAGCATTTCAGGAATGAACTAAAGACACATGAGCCAATAATATTATAGATATTCAGTAGTTCATGGGTTCATGTGTTTGCTTTAAATTTCATAAAATTTAATGTAAAAGGTAAATGAGTAAAAGACCAGGGGTGAGTAAAGAAAAAGTTTCATCCATTTGGTCACACTGAAACTATCAACAACTTGTGATATTGCAAGATCATTCTCCCCAAAATGGCCAAAAACAGTTGTTTAAGAAAAACCAGCCAGTTTATTTAATCCTTGTATCTGAGAAAAGCCCAAGAAAACTCTAGTGTTTGTGCACTGATGACTGTCCAGACGCTGTGAAATTCCTGATACTTAGACCCAGCACCCCACTAGGAGAAGCCGAGTGATTGACAGCAGGTTTATTTGGAACATCAGCGTCTCTTGTGGCTGATAAACACCCTTGTTTACATCACATGGATCCATATCACTAAAGCACACGCAAACACCCGCATGCACAAAAACAAACTCACTCATGGAGTGATGCACATTCACACTGCTTCTCTGCTCCTTACTCTTACCCTCCAGCATGAATAGGTATGAGGAAAGACTTATATAACCTCAGCTGCATGTCCTCTTTTTCCCAGGATCCATGGGGAGTAAAGTGGAAAGCAGGTGAAGCAGCAAGCATCAGCAGACAGTCAAAAGTAGAGGCAGTGAGATAGAGCAGCAGGCAAGATCTTAAAAGGAAGGTGTGGCTGTTCTAATGTTTTGACTAACAGTCGCAAATTCCCTTTAAATCCAGTCTGCTGTGTGTTCTGTGCCTCTGGCAGGAGGTGCAGGAGAAGGGGAGAAAAGAGACCAAGAAAAAGAAAAGGAAGCCAGGCACCTACTATTTAAAGCTGGAAAAAAAGATAATTGTTGGGAAAAGCTCAGAGAAATAAATCACAATGTTGTGTTTTTCTTTACTGCCTTGCCATAAATATGTTCGCAACCATTTTTTGGGGTGAAAAGGAAGCACATCTGCTCATTTAAGGAAAATATATGATTCATTCACAGAATCTGTGGATTTGTCAGAATGAAATTGTTACTTTGGAAGAGCTGGCAAGAAAACAATTTGTATATACAATATATTGATCTTGAATTTGAGGCAAGCAGTTACAGCTGAGAAATGTAACACATGTGACACCAATATAATGTTTCTCAAACTGTGACAGCAGGAGGTGTCACAATTTGAGGAAGACAGTAAATCTCAAGAATAGCTGTACTACATATTTCTGTCTGAGGAAGCTTCCACTGATCAGAGATAGTACATTACCTTTACTGGTGCCCAAACAATCTGAATATTGGCTAGATAGATAAAAACTTTATCCCAAAGGAAAGTTAGGGAGTCAGCCACTCCTACAGACACAAGCGTAAAAGATGACAACAATAGTAGCAGGAAAATAATAGTCTAAAAAGAGCAATTCAGGTATTAATAGAATAAAACCAATAATATCAACAGGAATATGAAATGTTGATTTTTTTTGGCTTCGGTCATTATAGATGCTGTAAAATCTGGTGAGTTAGTCTAAATCAAACAGTTTGATGAAACTGAGTTCCTTAAATAATTAAGGTTAATTCACTCAGATAATTAAGAATTTGATTACGTTTTGTTGGAGTAAAACTAAAGTGAGTGTTTATTGTTAAGGTAACTTGATTAACTTTATAAAACCAAGCTAAATTAACTTCATTTAACAAGTCTGGAAACACATAATGTGGTGGTGATACAATTTCACATTATGTCACATGGAACAATATTCATGGTAATGCATTGAGTGATTTTTCAAAAATCAAAATAAATAAATTTGAACATTTCAGTTATTTGAGTTGATCATGATTGAAGGTAGATATAATAATTTAAGATTTTCTGAAACAGTTTGAGTAAATGAATGCACAACATTTTTGCAATAATATTGATTTCTCTGGAGCTTTTGGTTGATCCACTTGATAGATATTATACCTCTTGAAAAATTACTGTATATTTATGTCTGATATGGTTTATCTTGCTTTTGTTAGTATTCAAAACACAATATCATTTTTCTAAATACGTTGGAACAGGAAAATAATTTCAACTCCAATGAAATATTCAGACCTGGGCTGAAATAATGAATCTGTTTCCCTGTGTCATTGCAGTGTTTAGCTGTTCATTATGTTTTCACAGTGATCTTCTCATGGGATAGGTGAACTTTTGGTGGTTAATCATAAAGAGACAAGCACAATTCACAACATCTAGTTTCTGCATTTCCGTCGGCATCCCCGGAGGCAGAGGAGATGCCCAAAGGAAATCATTAGATCAACTATACATAGAAAACAACTTCCGAAATCCCTCTTTTTCCCCTCCTGTATTAGCTGCATGGGACCTTGGCAGGTGCTAGCAACTTCCGTGGCAATTCAACGATATCTACTGACGGCACTTGAAGTCCCAGCTCAAAGAGGAAGTTGAACCAGCAGGGTGTCACTGAATCCTGGTTGGTGCCACAGCAGGTGCACCCCATAGGTGTCACGGCAGGGGCTCCAGTACCGTGGAAAATGCCCCGCCAAGTGTCTTGGAGCGGAGTAGGTGTCACAGTGCCCTGGCAGGCCCCACCTGAAGACCCCGCCCCAGCAGTGAAACAGAAGTTGACAAGGAGGGTCTTGCCCTCATAGCATCTGCTGTCTCCTATCTCTCTCATGGGCTTTGGGTCTGGCTCTCTTAAGGGCTTTGTTTCCCTTGGGGGCTCTGGCTCTCATGGGGGCTTTTGCACAGGAACTAGGACTAGTATCAGCTCTGGCACCGGCTCCAGCACTAAGCAGCTCTGACTCTGACACTCCAGTGATTGTTTCTCTCTTTCTCTTTGCATAGGGTTGTGTGTATTTGCATGTTCGTGTGCCATAGATGTGCATACCATTACAGTGCAGTTTAAAATTAATATAAGAATACTATGTAATAAAATCAATGGCTTTATATAGTGCACCATCAAATTTTGTCTTCTCATTTCATCGTTCTTACATTTACAATGGCCTCTTTGGTCTGGGCCATGTCAGAAATCACGCCATCTGTGATGATGAGGAGCACAAAGTACTGAGAGCCATCCTGCACTGCAGCTGCATACCTGCATACACACAGATACGGACAGAAATTAGATGAGGCTGCATAATCTGATCTGAGTGTAACCTTTATTCCCTGGAATCACATAGAAGACCATATTATCCTAATCATCTGCAACAGAATCTTATCGGATAAAAACCAAATTTGTTGGAATTGCTGACCATAAATAGATGAAATCATTGCCAGTAGTAGTAACACTAGGAAAGCACCGAAGGTCTCCCATTCTTAAATTATAATAAATTACAAACAGAAAAATTGGAAAAGAACATCAATGGGATAAAACTACAAGTCGGGGCATCACAAAAATTAAATTGCAAATATGTAAAATGTAGTTACTTTTATGTTTATTTTTTTTAAATTATGAATTTACTCAAGGCATTTTCCCCAGATTTTAGTTACTATTTTTATAGCAACAACAAAGAAGCTGGTCATCATCTGTTCCTCACCTGGCGACATGGTTCACCACAGGAGCAAAGTTAGTTGGCCCATAGAGCTGTACTGTCCTGAGACTCCGATGGTAGGCCTCTAAGATGCCCTCAATACCATTGCAGTACGGATTTTCCATGTTTCCATTCTGAAGAATGGAAACAGTGATCAGTTTCATGGAAATGCCTATGCACACCACACAATAAAAAAGTATTTTACTTTTATTTCATTTTAACATTTATTTTTTATTACAGATCATGAACAAACCCATAAATTAGACACAAAAAAACGTTTGGAGCTCAAGTTGGACATGACAACAACCAAACAAAAATGATATAAGGAGATAAAAAGGTTTTCCTCACCAGTGGAAACTCATGTGACACCCGTCCATCAGGAGGAAGTTTGGCTCCAAAGCCCAGAGCTGGGAACATTTTGTCGCTGTCATAATCTTGAATTATCTCTCCAACAGCCTTCAGAGCCATGGCATAGGCATTAAGCTGATAGGGGTTCATATAGTGCAACGATGTAGACTGCGAGGGGTTACCTGTTGACCAATCAATCAGTCTAAAGGTCATTCAGGGTGATGGGGACAAAGACGCACACAATGCAAGTTATGATATCGCTGAAAATGTCTGGTAAACCGTCTATCTATCTATCTATCTATCTATCTATCTATCTATCTATCTATCTATCTATCTATCTATCTATCTAAACATGAGGTCTCATTCATTCATTCATTCATTTTCCGTACTGCTTCCTCTGCACTCGCAGGTCACGGTACTGACCTGCGAGTGTATACCATGATAAATGTGATTCTGCAAGTTGAGACAATGTGTGAGAATCTCTTACAGATTCATGCCTCTCCTACGCACCTGCCGGGAAATAAATATGAAGTATATAATTGTTTTGATTTACCAAATGGTATTAAAGTCTAAAAGATAAATGAATTGAGCAATTGGAAGAATACTGATGACCTGACGTTCTCTAATATCCCATGTACATCTTTAATTTTTTATAAGCAGATAAAAACAATTGTCATTGCGCCCTGTGACGTTGACAGTAACATACTGTATGTTAACCAGTTGTTTAAGTAAACTTGCTAGGTTTTTTGGTAAAACCCTACTGTTGCTGGTTAGGTTGTATATTCACAATATGTAACATAATTGATTGATAATTATATTATATCTGAAGTCCAGTTCCTCCACCACAGTCAAAAATTCTGACATCATAGTTTTTAAGTTATTGACTATCATGCTATGTTTTTGAACGAAGAAGTATTCCAGCTTCATAACATTGTCCTTTTAACTTCCTGTAAACACTGGGAATTGAAAGTCTTGTTATGAATTTCATCATATTCTGCTTACTATCACCATGTGCCAACAGATACTTTAAAAAATATATATTTTATAATAGCATAGAAGATAGAGCATGTAAAACTCACAGATATGTTTGTCCATTCTTGTGTAACAACACTAATTATCTGGGTAGATAGCAGATGAGCTGACAGAATGTATTTCTGCTGATAAAATGGCCTCTGGCCTCTGAAGTAAAACTAGTTTTCTAATGAAGAGTGTAAGCTTGAGAATCAGCCAGATTTTGACACATCTGCTGCTTATATCACAGCAGATAGACACACAATTTAAAGCGATGCTTAATCTAACAATAAATATCTTAACAGCTTCAAAATCATTTTGGTGGTACACAGGTTTTAATAAAGTAAACGGATATTTCTGTTTCAGGTTCTGTGTGCCTCGCAGTACTTTATGGCACTATGTCACACAGACCCTCAGCTGCCACTCATTACTGTCTTTTAATATTAATTTAAGGTTTGTGCAGCAAATGTTTAAATAGCAAAAAAAAACAACAACAACCATCCAACCACACCAACAAACCCCAAAACAAAAACATGACCTGAAGACTTTAATCTCCCAACATAAGAATCTGCTCTCGTAAACACTAGACCAGCCTCTATGACGCAGTCACATGACCAAAAGATGGGTGGAACCTATTTTTTCCCAGATTATAGTGCACTGAAGACCACAAGCAGTGTGTTAACACTGCTGGCACATGAGCTATGGACTGCCAGAGGTGATACTTAGGTCCAGGGAAGACACGAACAGTAGTGAGTAATGGTGATGGAGAGCAGTGCTGAAGTGGTCTTCAGAAGCAGACCTGGGGGAAAGGGGCAATGGTGCTGGACTCAGCAGACTCTCTGGACAGCATGACAAAGATGAAAAGACTGAAAAGACCTTATGGGAGAAAACTTGACAAAGAAGGTGGCCGAATGAGAAAAACATGGTCTGTAGCTGTTGCTGAGAGTTTCATGAAAAGAGAGGCTGCACGACAGATGCCTAACTGGATCTCTTGCTGCTGGATGGGTAATCAGCAACCAAAGAACAAACCCATTATGTCATTACACCTTCAAGCAATAATCCAATTCCAGTTTGCTCCTCAGAATAAGAGTGTTGGATCTCATTGATCTACTTTTACAGTTTGGGATCGTACTGGTGTCATTAATAGTTTGGCAGTCGTAGATGAAAACAATACTGTAATCCCTCGCACATTCACGTGTCAAGATACTTCACTTCACCTCATAGCAGTTAGGGAGTCACATGATACCGTACGCGCATTCTATTGGCTGACAGCATCTGGAAGTGCGCTGTGTTCCAAGACTCACGGAACGCAGCGCACTTCCGTGTATTAAAGAAACACTTGAAAGTGCTTTAAACAATCTATAAGTGTGTGAGAAAAGGTAATACAGCTAGAAGGTGGTTTAATATCAGTATGGCGAGTGTTCATTAACATTTAAATGACCATAAATATTGAAATAAATAGTTTGTCACATTATCACAAAATTTTGTTATTTGCGGGTGATCCTGGAAAAGCATTAACGGCGAGTAACGAGGGATCACTGTATTTAATTTCTTTTCACATGTCCAACCCCTCTAAAAGTTTCTAAAAATCCATAGAAAGCTTTAAAAGTCTATCCATGCAATGTTAGAAAGTGAGGCTAATTATTTGAGGGGGTAATTACCTGCATTGCCATATTTTTTATATTTTCGTTGCAATGTTTTGTTTTGTTGAATTCACTTATTTATTCTATTGTTTTGTTTTGTTTTAAGTAGAAACCAAGTCAGCCCATTTGACCTGAAGTCCAGCAGGTTTTTTTCCAGAATATGCAAGACATTGCCAAGTTTTTGTCTAAGGTTATTTTACCTCAGATTACTGTTTTACTGTTTGGAGTTACTGTATGTGCAGCTTTTGTGCATATTTTTTACCAAGACATTTGTTATATATATGACTATACTGTTAGAGAAAACAAGGATTTGTATTTATGACAATTATGATGCAGTCAGGGAGGATGGAGGCACTAAACTACACAAAACAAAAGACTAATTTTTACACAATTTCTTCCACATGATTCCATCCAACTTCACCACCACAACTTCAACACCGTTACATTACATAGAAAAACCCAACTGTTGCTGGACCAGCTGCATCTAGTGACGACTGCTGAGGTATGATTGGATGATTACCATGTGGTGCGAGTCTAACCACAATAAGATTCAAATGTTCCTTCAGTAAGTAATTGTTGACACTAGAGAGCTCTTTTTTACAACATTGTACTCAGGCATACTCAGGCATAATTAACAACATAATAGCACAATTAGAATTAAGTGTGGCCCTTTCACCCACTGAGAACTCCTTATGTTAGGAATGGGGTTTCACACAACTTGACTTCTCTTTTTACCAAATGCCAGTTTCAAGCTTTTAGATTGTATTGGCAGAACACTTTAGATATGCAGCTGTGCGGGAACGCCATTACTTGTAGATGACAATATGTGTACAGGCTGAATGTCTACACAGTATGTTTGTGTGATTGATTCAGAAATCCAACACGCCACGTCCAAAGAGCACTGTCATCTATTCTCAACCACCCCCCAACACACACACACACACACACACACACACACACACACACACACACACACACACACACACACACACACAAACTTTGCCGTCAGTATCACTCACCATTAGATGCTGTAAAATCGATGGCCACAGTGAAATTGATTTGCGTCCTGGAAGGGTGATGAAGAGGACATGAAAAAAAAATATCAACGACAAAGACCAGCCAGCAATAATAACATTCTAAGCTTCAATCAAATCCCAGTGCTCTCACCTCTAGTCACACACAAACATACAACTAAATTCTGATTCAATATAAAACAAAAATGCTAAATAAGAAGTGGCCATTATTTCTTTTGATGACATGAGGAAAATAAATCAGTACAGTAGTCACAACATACACTTGCTCTGTCAGAAAAAGACTTTAGATTGCACTTCTGTTTATCCGACTTTCAGCTCCATGAGGGATTACAGGTGGTGCCAAGGAGCTTTTGACACACTGAGCAGGGTAAAAAACAATTAAACTGACAGAGCACTTAAGAGCAAATCATAATCCAATTTTCCCTGCTGATGAGCCACTACCCTCTTGTTAATTTATGACAATGAGATGAGGCCTTTGAAGGCTCAAATGACAGACCCTCATCATCTGCTGTAACGAAAGCCACATGAGTGGAAACCACACACAAAAAAGGGTTTAGAAATAAAATAAAGTATCAGAGATTCGATTTCAACTTTCAGGTTGGGATGGGCACAGGAAAATATGCCAGAGCTCTGCTCTGACGCTGCTGACCTAAGTAATTTTACTGCATTTTAAGAATTCATTAAATGTGCTATATCTGCATGCAGAAGCGGATTTCCAAGTAATATACCTGCACCAAAAAAACTTAGTGCTTTTCACTGAGATTTTCACTTCGGCTTTGGATGCCAAAGCCCTGTGGTGTGGTCTGTTGTGCATTCAGCTTAAGTTAATATGAAACTAGAACTACCAACTCACGGCTGAAGATCACGGTGTGCAGGTCAAGTTCCAACTTCCATCCATGTTTACTTTTGTTTTAAATCATAAAATGTAATCAGTCAAATCCTTAGATATTTAAGCTAAATTATATCATAAACACAGAATATAACTGAGTTACAGCCAAAAATAGTGACTGTTTGGTGAGGAGCTATGAACTTGGACCACTGAATTTGATTATTAATTCTTCAATGGAGTGCTGAAATGTTGCTTCTGGAGGCAAGGGTCATAGACAAAAAGTTCAGACATATCTGTATTTCTTTCTGTGTGTATGTTTTCTTTCAAATCAACAGTATGCCATCAGTTCTACATTTCTTTGTCCTTATTCTAACTTGTCCCCATAGCTTCAGTTCAGAATTTGTGGTGGTAACGTTGACTCTATTCCATTTACATTACTGTTTTTATTAATATTTGAAAAGCCAAATTATTCTTTGTCTCTTTCTCTTGCCCTGCCGCTATCTACATTGTTTTTTTTTTTCACCCAACCGGACAAGTCAGATGACCGCCCTCAATGAGGGAGTTTTTCCACACCACTGTCTCTTAGGCTTGCTGTGGAGAGTTCTGTTGGGTTTCTCTGTCTGTTATGGTGCTTAAATATGTCTGTTGAAGTGATGAAGTGCTTTATAAATAAGAGTTGATTGATTGATTGATTGATTTATTGATTGATTGATTGACTGATTGATTGATTGATTGACTAGTTGATTGTGGATATATTCTTGTCAGCTTTATGATTTAAGTGGTTGACAACTAAGAGGATAAAGTGGGTATAGTTCATTTTAAATAATGAGAAATCAGTAACACCATCTGTCATAGAAAAGCCCTACAGCAGCTACTGTAATACATATTTTTACATGTACCATATTTGTCATGTTCTGCTAGAAACATCCTGGTCAATTTAAAGTGACATTCTTCCAGACTGATGACAATGATATTTTTGAAGTGAGGCTTCTAAAGCTTATGGTTATTGTATCGTAGATCAGCCAAAGCCAAGAGCTGTCAGCGAAATCTGTCACACTTGTCAGCTCTGCCACACTCTGAAAAGCCCATGACAGCTTATCCACTGTGATGGGACAGAGAAGAATGGCCCAACCTGTCATAGAGGCCAAGTTCACCTGAGACATACTTGATATTCACATGTCAAACTCGAGAAATTGTAGTAAGCTGAGGTCAAAGGGAATGCAGTTTGACTTGAGCTAGCTTGTACATGTGCTACAAACACAGACAGACCCTAATGCAAGTCCAGCGGTTTTGGTTTCTATCTTACAGTCTAGTTTGGCTCAGTCTCACCACATTGCTTTCAGATGCACCATGCAGTTAACCTTAACACAAAAGAAAGACAAACCTAAAAGCAAGCTGGTGAATGCAGCTGAGTGAAAGATTTAACAATGAAATGGCCTAAAATGACAAGAAGTTATATAATTTGTTAATGTCGCTACCTCACGTCTCCTTGACAATATTTGATTTAGTTTTTTTATAGACTCTTTTTTGACATTTTTTCTTGTATTAAGAGAAATTGTTACCACATAAGATATAAAAGCCATTTTTAAGCTTCTGTAAGAATTCATACTCACCCTCCTTTTATGTAATCTAAGAACGTGAACTCTGATTCCACCGAGAAAGAGAGCAGCGTAACCTTGAATAAAATACAAAAACATTTAACGAGCGATCGTTTCAGCCTAAACAAGAAGTATATCTTGATGTGATTCAGCATTTTACAGTCACTTGTGCAAAAGATAGGAGCAGACTGGTGTCTGATGACTGGGTCATTGGCGTCACCAGAGGACATGTCTGACAAGAGTTGGATGAATATTGATGTTTCAGTTGATATCATTCACTCTAATCATCCAATCAAATGTCATCCAAGTTCTGCAGTGCCTTCCACTTTAATTTTGTTCCTCTTAATTACTTACTACCACCGAATGTCAGTCAGTCAGTTATCTTCAGATTACCACCGCTGTATCCGCCACAGCGGGTCACGGGGAGCCGGAGCCTATCTCGGCGGCATAGGGCGAGAGGCGGGGGACACTCCGGGCACAACGCCAGTGCACCGCAGAGCCACACACAAAGACATACAACCATGCACACACACACTCATTCCTACAGCCAATTTGGAACGGCCAAACAACCTGAAGCACATGCTTATAGAGGTGGGAGGAAGCCGGAGAACCCAGAGAGAACCCACGAAGACACAGGGAGAGCATGCAAACTCTGCACAGAGCGGGACTCGAACCCGGGTCCGCTGTGTTGTGAGGCGACAGCGTTAACCACTGCGCCACCGTGCAACCCACCACCGAATGTATTAATCTTAAAAATCATCGCTATTAAATATCAGAGTATTTACTACATAAATAATCCTCTCTTTTCTTGTTTTGGCTACTGTTCAACAGCTTATGCTTTTTAAAAAAAATAAAACTTTTTAAGTGGCTTGTAAAGCACAGATATGCAGCATCTTCTAAGTAGACAGCCTTTTCATTATCAGTGAAGCCGGACCCATTTAACAGAAGATCAAAAAGAAAGCAGAACAGAGACAGTTCCAAGATTTGTTCGCTGCCATCGCCATACTCACTGTTCCAGAATTGACATATTTCTTTTTCTTCAATTTCTTCTTAGTATTAATCACCTAAGAAATAAGCAGAATAAAACACGTAAAAAAAAACCTTAAAAAACATTTAAAAAAAAAATACTGTAGCACTCGAAAAATGTTTCAAAATTAATTTAGCTAGTCTTGGATGTTTTTATTTTGTGGGTAGATGAGCTCGCTCACGAATGTGACAGAGGACAGTTCAGGGAAATGGTAAAAAGAATGTGTGTATTTATCAGGAGCATAACTCATGTGAGGTCACCTTGTGTCATGTCTCCGGACAATTAAGCGTTGCTTTTCTTTTCTTTTATAACATGTCATATCATTTCAGATCCTGTCTCATCTACAATCAGTTCATCCCCGGCACCTGCTTTGCTCCACACAACTGTAGCCACTCCCCAATCTGTCCCCACCCTTCAAAAGCCAGCTCAGCCTTCTGCTCTCTGCCAGATTGTTTTAGTGTTCGCCCTGACTCTCCAGCCTTTGATTCCTGCCTGCTTTTCTTATTCCTGTGATTGACCCAGCCTGTTTCCCGGACCCTGCCTTTCGTCGACCCCTCATCTGATTTGTCTGCCTGGTTTGTTGATCGTTTCGTGCCTGACCCTGCCTGATACTGTACTCTACCATTTGCCTGTCGTTTATTGGATATCTCTGCCTAGCGGACTGATTATTTGGAACCTGACCCCTGCCTGTATCATTAAACCCTCTTTTGAGACTTTGCCCACCTGCTACTCTGTTGTGCTTTTGGGTTCTCCCTGCCAGTCGTGTTCTAGCCCTGACACCTTGACACCATTGACAAACTTAATGGGCTTGACAATGTAAATGTTACATTATTTCACCAGTATTCTGTCAGCTCCAGAAAACCTAAGAAATATCATTCTGAAAACCCAATATGTCTCTGCTCATTGCTCTTCATCATGTTTCATAACGATGACTGTGACAGTCCTTAGTTCAACATGAAGTGATGGCACTTTATTTAATACGTGTAACAATCTGCTGATGCAAAGAACAAAGAACCTCTTAGTCTCCCTGGGATGCCGAGAGGAGTCAAGACGAGCTTTAACAGCAGCTGACATGTAAAAGACAGGTATTGGTCTTTCAGATAAAAGCAAAAAGACATGAAAATATTGACAAGCTGTCTTTTGAGGTTTTGAATGTAAAATATATGGTACATAGTAGTTTGCCTAAAGACAAAGTGCACCTACATTGCTCTGATTCTGGGACAGGAAGGCATCAGGCTGTGTTTGCAGGGTGCATGCAAACCTGTATTGTGTGCTAATAAGAGGTTAGGTAAGTTTTGCCATGAGCAGAGGTGAGAAATATCTACAATCAGTTTAAATCCCTGGATTGTTCTGCTAATGCCGCTGATACAAGCTCAATTTATGTGTCACCAACCAGGTAATTACTTTGGCAAATTAAATCTTGACATTTGAAAATAATAACAGGGCCAGAAGAAATATTTAACTGCTTGTGGAAGGTGAGGAGACATGCAGGAATACTGCACAATAAAAATGCCCTTTCAATAATTTTTTTGTGGTTTTTGCATAAATACATCTATTTGCTGTAAATGAACACAATATGCAATGGAAGGAATGTGCAATCGTAATGGAAGACTGTGCAACAGTGATGTCAGAGATAGAAATGTCATTTGTGTCAGAATTGTGAAGCGAAATACGATGTGCTTTCACAGTTCAACAGACGTGTTATGGAACTGTGAAAACACTGGAGCTGCTCACCTCGTACACATTGAATTGGCTCTGCCCTCGAGCTAGTTCTCGGTAGCTGGTCGTAAAGTCCCCAATGAAGTCATGGCTGCGAGGAGGGAATAAGAGGAAAGAAGCACTGGTGAGCAAAAACAAACAAACACAAAAAAAACCCTGACTTCCTTTACATCATGTGCAAATATTAGGACAGATGTTTGTGACACAAAATTATGGTTCTTCAGGTAGATATGTTTGAAAAACGTTTTTTTTAAATCTGATGTTGAAATGACTCCCCCTAGAGCTGCAACCTTGTCGTGGTGGGGGAGTTTGAGTGCCCGAATGATCCCAGGAGCTATGTTGGCAGGGGCTTTATGCTCCTGCTAGGGTCTCCTTTGGCAAACACGTCCTGGGTGACGGGCCAGGCAAAGAGCAGTCAAAAATCCCTATGACGGCAAAAACATCAAGGACTGTGACGTCGCCCGGTATGGCGCAACTGGGGCCCCACCCTGGAGCCAGGCCCGGGGTTGGGGCTCGTATGCGAGCGCCTGGTGGCCGGGCCTCTGCCCACGGGGCCTGGCCGGGCTCAGGCCGAAAGGATGACGTGGGCCCAACCTCTGGTGGAACTCACCACCCGCCGGGGAAACCATAGGGGATGGGTGCAGTGTGGATTGGGCGGCAGTCATCAGCATGGGGCTCGACGACCCAATCCCCTAGGGACCCAATCCATGTCCCTAGAGTCTAGCTCTAGGGACATGGAAAGTCACCTCGCTGGGGGGAAAGGAGCCAGAGCTTGTGAGGGAGGTTGAGAGGTACCGACTACATATAGTCAGGCTCACCTCCACCCACAGCTTGGGCTCAGAAACCCAAACCCTTGAGAGGGGCTGGACTCTCCACTTTTCAATCAATCAATCAAGTTTTATTTATATAGTGCTTAATCATGGCAGCAGACATTTCAAAGCGCTTTAACAGACAGAGAAACCCAACTGAACCCTCCAGAGTAAGCATAAGCGACAGTGGCGGGGAAAAACTCCCTCGATGAGGAAGAAACTCCGAGCAGGACCCAGACTCTTTTGGGCAGCCATCCGCCTTGACCGGTTGGGTGGAAAAGAAATCAAAGGAAGATAAGAACAGCATCACAGAGAGAGAGAGACAGAGAGAGAGTGACAGATAGGTCAGATAGAGTTGGTGTTGCCCACAGTGAGAGGCGACGGGCTGGTGTGGGCTTGCTTGTGGCCCCACAGCTCAGCCGTCATATGTTGGAGTTCACCCCAGTAAACAAGAGGGTCACATCCCTGCACCTTCAGGTTGGGGACAGGTGTCTCACTGTTGTTTCGGCCTATGGGCCAAATGGCAGTGCAGAATACCCGGCCTTCTGGGACGAGTACTCTATAGTGCTCAAACTGGGGACTACATTGTTCTTCTTGGGGACTTCAACGCTCAAGTGGGAAATGACAGTGAAACCTGGAAAGGGGTGATTGGGATTGAACGGGCTCCCCTATGTGACCACGAATAGTGTTCTGTTATTGGACTTCTGTGCTAGTTACAGTTTGTCCATAACGAACACCTTGTTCAACCCCAGGGATGTCCATAAGTGCACGTGGCACCAGGACATTATAGGCCAGAGGTGTCGCGGCGGTAACCCCCTAACCCCGAAGTAAGGGATGCCGTCAAGCTGAAGAAGGAGTCCTATCAAATCTTGAATTCTGGGACTCCAGAGGCAACTGACAGGTACAGCAAGGCCAGGCGTACTACAGCCCTGGTAGTCGAGGAGGCAAAAACTCAGGTCTGGGAAGAGTTCGGGGAAGCCATGGAGGAAGACTATCGGTCGGCCTCAAAGAAATTCTGGCAAACCATTCAACGCCTCAGGAGGGGAAAGAGAGGCACAGCCAACACTGTTTAGAGTAAAGGTGGAGAGCTGCTGACCTCGACTGAGGATATTGTCAGGCGGTGGAAAAAATACTTTGAGGATGTCCTCAATCCCGCTGCCATGTCTTACACAGAGAAAGCAGAGGCTGAGGTCTCAGAGGTGAACTCATCCATCACCCAAGCTGAAGTCACTGAGGTGGTTGCCAAACTCCTCGGTGGCAAAGCACCAGGGGTGGATGAGATTCGCCCTGAGTACCTCAAGTTTCTGGTTATACAGGGGCTGTCATGGTTGACATGTCTCTGTAAGATCGCATGGCAGTCTGGGACAGTACCTCTGGATTGGCAGACCGGGGCGGTGGTTCCTCTTTCCAAAAAGGGGGACAGGAGGGTGTGTTCCAAATATAGGTTGATCACACTCCTTAGCCTACCGGGGAAAGTCTATTCCAGGGTGCTGGAGAGGAGGATTAGACCTATAGTTGAACCGCGGATTAAGGAGGGACAATGCAGTTTTGGAACACTGGACCAGCTCTACACTCTCCATCGAGTGCTCAAAGGGTTCATAGGAGTTTGCCTATCCAGTCCACATGTGTTTTGTGGATCTGAAGAAGGCATTCGATCGTGTCTCTCGCGGCATCTTGTGGGGAGTGCTTTGGGAGTATTGGTTCTGGGGCCATTTGCTGAGGGCTGTCCGGTACCTGTATGAAATAAGCTAGAGCTTGGTTTGCATTGCAAGCAGTAAGTCAGACCTGTTCCAGGTGCATGTTGGACTCTGGCAGGGCTGCCCTCTATCACCGGTTCTGTTCATAATCTTTATGGACAGAATTTCTAGGCACAGCCAAGATCCAGAGGGAGTTCGGTTTGGGGACCAAAGGATTTCATCTCTGCTTTTTGCAGACAATGTTGTCCTGTTGGCCTCATCAAACCTGGACCTTCAGTGTGCACTGGGACGGTTTGCAGCTGAGTGTGACGCAAGTGGGATGAGGATCAGCCCATTTAAATCCGAAGCCATGGTTCTCGACCGGAAAAGGGTGGTGTGCCCTCTTCAGGTCGGTGGAGAGTCTTTGTCCCAACTGGAGGAGTGTAAATATCTTGGGGTCTTGTTCATGAGTGAGGGAAGGATGGAACATGAGATTGACAGACAGATCGATGCAGCTTCTGTAGTTATGCAGTCGCTGTATAGGTCTGTCGGGGTGAAGAAGGAGCTGAGTCGCAAGACAAAGCTCTCAATTTACCGGTCAATCTATGTTCCTACTCTGACCTATGGTTATTAGCTTTGGGTCATAGTCTAACCTATGGTCTTGAGCTTTGGGTCATGACCGAAAGGACAAGATCCCGGATACAAGTGGCTGAAATGAGTTTCCTCCGTAGTGTGGCTGGGCGCACCCTTAGAGATAGGGTGAGGAGCACAGTCACCAGGGAGGAGCTCGGAGCAGAGCCGCTGCTCCTCTGCCTCAAGCAGAGCCAGCTGATGTGGCTTAGGCATCTGTTCCGGATGCCTCCTGGACGCCTCCATGGGGAGATATTCCGGGCATATCCTACCAGGAGGAGACCTCAAGGAAGACCTAGGACACACTGAAGGGACTATGTCTCTCTGCTGGCCTGGGAACGCCTTGGGCTCCCCCTGGAGGAGCTGGAGGAGGTGTCTGGGGAGAGGGAAGTATGGGCATCCCTCCTGAGACTGTTGCCCCCGCGACCCGGCCCCGGATAAGCGGTAAATGATGGATGGATGGTTGGATGTTGAAATTAAGTATTACTCACCTGCCATCTCGATCCCAATCATACACCTCCACTTTGATTGTTCTGAAAAAGAAGAAAATAAAGCTAGATCTGGATCATTCAATGGTGTGAAATGAGTTTGCCCAGTCCTCGACAAATTAAAAGCACGGATGTATAATTTAATAATTTATTATAGAAACTAATTTCATAATAATTAAACTTAATTGCTTTTGTTTGCAGATTACTAATTTAACTGGCACATTAATGGCACATTAATAAATAAGCTAAACATACATCTGAGCATCGTCATGCACTACGAGCAAAATTAGGATACAAAGCTTTCAAAAAACTCCTCAGGCTTAGAGTCAGGGTTCTGACATTAGCTGATGTACTATACACAAGAATTAAAAGAAAAGCATTTTCTCTTCTCCACCTTCAATAACACCAATAAGTCTTTTGTGATTAAAAAGGGCAGGAGAGTCCTACAGGTGTATTCTCTTGTTTCATGCCAACCCTTTGAGCCTTGGGAGTTTTCTCTGCCAAACGCACAAGGCTCATTATTACTATTGAGTGCTAAGAGAAAAAGAAGAATTCAGAATGGCTATTTATTTATTTAACTGAAAAAGTGTTCTGATCAGTGTTTACTCTTAATGACTAAATTATACAATTGGTAGAGGGGATCTAATTATAATTATCTCAAGGAAAACAATATTTTCTTTTTGTAATTACTATATCTTTAGAAGTCTTTTTTTTTTTTTACTGGAGATCATCAATATCATTTTTTTGTTGATTTTAAATTAAATAGTACTGAAGG
Organism: Antennarius striatus; assembly: GCF_040054535.1. Taxonomy (NCBI): domain Eukaryota; kingdom Metazoa; phylum Chordata; class Actinopteri; order Lophiiformes; family Antennariidae; genus Antennarius; species Antennarius striatus. The sequence goes on along the minus strand of NC_090780.1, from coordinate 15,619,704 downwards.
AAACCCAAAATCAGTTGAAGTACAGATGCCTCTTTAAAAAAAGAGTGTTTCTCAACAGTTTCAGAACAAGGTGAAGAGCTGACTGTATTTTACAAGCAAAGAAGTCAACTCTTATAAGGAACCTCTTCCTAAAAAAGAAATTCAAACAGAAAAGATACCAACAACAAATGCAGGAGAAGCAAAGTCCCTGCAGATCAGAAAAAGAAAAAAAACTTTTGTGGCCCCTTCATTCTTGCATTTTTTGATCTCACTCCAGTGTTTCCCCATTCCTTACTTCATCTAGCACACGTTCTGACACAAGCCCAGATTCAAAGAAAGCAGAAGGAAACAGCACATCAGAGACTCTTTCCTGACACACAGAAGAATTAAAAGATCTCTGAAATAAGCCCAGCTTCCTCTATACCACCTAGCCCTTATCATTTCTTTGTGAAAATCTGTTGTTTTTTTTAGGACTGTGAGGTGGTAAAAATGTACTTGTCATCTGGGTGGCTGAAATGCGATGCATCTCCGCCTGCACAGGCAAAAACAGCAATAAAATACAAAAAGAGTTAAGCTACACAAAGAGAGAGCAGAGATGACTAGAGAGAAAGTGTCCTTTGTCTGATCAATATTAAGCAGCACCAGGTATGAGTGGTGGAGTTTAAATGTGGGATGTGTCACTCAATGAAGTACGAGGAATCTGTCATCACTGCAACTAAAAGCATTTCCATCATTTTATTGTAAATCCTACAGATGCTTCAAAGGACTCAGTCACAGATTCTTGAGGGACCCTTTGAACTTCCAGAACAATATACACTCCAAACCTAATCTGCCACTGATCTCTCCAGCTACTATTCTGAGGCATCTTTAATCATCATGAATCCTCAGAAATGTAGGCGCATATAATTGGGGTTAAAGAAAAAAAAATCAATGAACAATTGTTCTTCGGTTACTAGGATCCGTCTCTGATCTGATGCCACGAACAGAAATTGACTGTGCTGGAGTCATCTTGAAGCTGTTAATGAGGAAGAAAGGATTTTTTTTCTCATGCCATCAACATGTTATCAAAATATACAATACAGGGTATATAGGAACCTTAAGCACCACCTACGCAGAGGAAGCCCAGCGTACAGGGGTGATAATAATGCAAAGAAAAAATAGAGGAGATTTCCACAGTGTCTGTTATTCTCATCTCCTCAATTAATTTTTCCATTCTTGTATCACTTTCTTTTCTTTCTTTTCCTCTTTGCTTTAATACTTCCAGAGTAAACTATGCGGACAAATTGTGTAGAGAAATGGATTCCGTCAAGGATGTCACCAGAGACTTGACTGGATCCAACAGTCACCTTAATCATGGCATCCTGTCAACAGTCAGGAAAATTGGAAGGTGTTTGCATTTTCAAATCTTTGTCTTGGTGTTTGTAATGTATTTTAAAAGGTTAAAAACAAATATGACTCATATGTTAGAAACATTGCCATAGCGGTGAGTCATATCTAGGATTCCAGAGTGTTGTTTCCTACCCGTAACAAGCAGCAATTTTCCTAGCAGCATTGATTTGGTTGCACATTGTTATGGTTGTTCCTTTGTGTAACGAAAACAGTAATTATTATAATTATTCTATAAATCAAATGATAGATGCAAATTAAATCCAAATGGTGCAAGTTGTTGTTGGTTAAGTTATTATTACCATTATTGTTATTTGTCTGTAGAGATTCTCAGTTATCCAGGTCATAGATCTCTTGGTTTGATAACGGAAACTGGACTTGTAGGAGAAGGTTGTCCAACCTAGTGGGAGTCGTCAACACCCCAAATCAGAAATACAGTAAACAATTTTCCTTTTACCTGTCATCCTGTTTTCATGTGAACATCTGAATTTTAATATAATGTTCTTACATTCTGTAAAATGTAATGGAAATGAGGATTTGAAAAAAAAATCAATCTTTCTCAAAAAATCACAATGCAGTCACTCAAGATGTTCGTCAAACAGAGGAGTTTTACAGAAGGATTATCTGATGATGATCTCATGGAATAGCGGTCTGTGCTCTTGGCAGGCTGCCATGTAAACATTAAGAGGGTATTTCTCATTTTAGCTGTAATATCAGCTTCATTTCATGTGGTGGGAATAAAATGTTCCTTCATGAATCAGCTCACAACAAGGTCTGTGGATTACATTAATTAGCCAGATGAGTTTTTGGAAAGAGTTAAACATATCTGTTGAGTTTTTCCAAATTGGGTTGCTTTAAGCAAATTGCTATCTTGTTCCATTATGTTCAAGAGGGGGGGAGATGCTATTTCTAATGCTGATATTGCCGAAACTCACACTAAAATAATATAGATGGATAATGAGCACTACAGGAAAGAGAAGGGAAAAAAATCCCAAACACTCTGTCTCTGAAATTCTAAGACACATGACTTGATTTTTTCACAACCCTGTCATTCACTGAGATCTGAACTGCGCATGCGCGAGCTAGCCGCAGGTTTTCGTCTGCTCCGTTGTATGTCTTATTTTTTAATCGTTTTTCTTTGTCTTATCTAAGTCTTTTCCTTATTTACACAACCACAATGGATAGCACTGTTTTCATGTACTCCATCTCTACACCAACAACAGATAGTGTCACCCAGGACATGTCACCGTGAAAACCACGCTGTGCAACAGGGTTATGGAGCTAACAGCTGTTAGCATCAGGCCCTATCACCTGGCGCGTGAATTTTCACACGTCATTGTCCTCGCCGTCTACATCCCCCCACGTGCAGACCCAGAGACGGCACGAGAGACCATCTGTACGACCACCTCTGATCTTCGGACCCGGCACCCGGAGGCGCTTGTCATCGTCACAGGGGACTATAACCACATCACCCTGGACTCATCCCTCCCCACCATGTCCAAGTGTGTAGACTGTCCCACACGGAAGAACAGAATCATTGATCTGTTTTACACGAATGCCAAGGAGGCATATACCGCCACCCCCCTCCCCCCACTAGGCAGATCAGATCACAACCTAGTGTGCCTTCAGCCCACCTACATTCCGCTGGTGAAACGGCTGCCAGCAACAACACAGCAGGTCAGGAGGTGGTCCCCGGAAGCAGAGGAGACACTGAGGGACTGCTTCCAGACCACCAACTGGGATGTCATCGTGGGCTCACATGGGGAGGACGTCGACGATGAGAGAGGCCCAGCAGGCAGTGAGACTCTGCCTGAGGGAGGCAAAGGACAACTATAGAAGGAAGCTGGAGAACCAGCTTGGGCGCAACCAGGTGCGGGAGGTCTGGAGTGGCATGAGGGCCATCACCGGCTATGGAGAGGGCCACGGTACAGTGGAGGGGAACGTGGAGCAAGCTGATGAACTTAATAGCTTTTTTAATCGGTTCAGCTCCCCCACCACTCCATGCGCCTGTCCCCAGAGTTCCCCTGGCCCAGCTGATCTGACTCCACGTGCCTCCTTCTCCCCCTCTCCGTCCAGCTCATCTGCCTCCCCCTCTCCCTCTCCATCCACCTCACCCATCTACCTCAGTCCAAACCCGGACCCTTCCCCCACCTCAACTGCCAGACCCCCCGGCCGGAGGGATCAACGTGCCACGCCCTCACACACGGCCATCACTGTGGAACAGGTGACGTCTGCGTTGAGGAGGCTTCGCCCAAGGAAGGCGGCCGGAACAGACCAGGTCCCCCCAAGACTCCTCAAGGCTTGTGCTGCCGAACTGGGTGAACCCCTACACCAGGTCTTCGACCTCAGTCTCCGGCTGGGGATTGTCCCGTCCTTGTGGAAGACATTGTGCATCGTCCCTGTACTCAAGCGGAGACGCCCCACAGAGCTCAATGACTATCGACCAGTCGCTCTCAGCTCGCACGTGATGAAGACCCTAGAGCGACTGGTCCTACAGCTCATGCGTCCCCAGGTGCAGGGCGCGATGGACCCTCTCCACTTCACCTACCGGCCACAAGTTGGGGCTAACGACGCAGTCCTGTACCTCCTCCACCGGGCCCTCTCCTACTTGGATGTCGGGAGCTGTGCAGTGAGGGTGCTCTTTTTTGACTTCTCGAGTGCCTTCAACACCATCCAGCCCCGGCTCATGCAGGAGAAACTATCATCCATGGCTGTGGATCCCTATCTCGTGAGCTGGATCACAGACTATCTAACAGACAGACCCCAGTACGTCCGTATGGGGAACTGTCTGTCATCAGTGGTGACTAGCAGCACAGGGGCCCCGCAGGGAATGGTACTCTCCCTCCTTCTCTTCACCCTCTACACAACGGACATCCAACATAACTCGGGTACATGCCACATGCAGAAGTTCTCTGATGACACTGCAATTGTGGCATGTATCAGGGAGGGTGATGAGAGGGAGTACAGGAGAGTGGTGACGGACTTTGTGGGGTGGTGTCAGCAGAATGAGCTTCAGCTAAACATCTCCAAAACCAAGGAGATGGTGCTGGATTTCCAGCGGGCACCACCCTCCCCACAGCCAGCAGTCATCGGGGGTAAGGAAGTGGAGGTTGTGGGGACTTATAAGTACCTGGGGCTGCAGATGGACAGTAGACTGGACTGGTCCCACAACCTGGACTGTGTATATAAGAAGGGTCAGAGTAGGATGTACTTCTTGAGGAGGCTGGCCTCCTTCAACATCAGCTCTAATCTGCTCAGACTGTTTTACCAGTCCATTGTGTCCAGTGTGCTATCCTACGCCATTGTGTGTTGGGGTGGTGGTGCCAGGAAACGGGACACAGAGAGACTTGACAGGCTCATCCGGAGGGCTGGTTCTGTAATCGGTCAGGATCTGGACTCTATGCAGACTGTTCTAGAGAGGAGGACTATGTCCAGGTTTAGATTGATCCTGGGTAACACCACCCACCCCCTGCACACCACCTTCGCCCAGCAGAGGAGCTCCTTCAGTGGCAGACTGCAGTCACCAAGCTCCTCCACTGAGAGACTCAGGACCTCCTTTGTGCCTCGTGCCATCAGAGGGCACAACCACTCTCTCAGAAGGAGGGGGGCTGAAGCCGCAGGGTCATCAAGGTCGGCTGAGAAGGGAAAGACGAGGGGGGCCTGGACGCACTGTGGATGCACTGTGGGACACTTTGTGGGGGTCCTTAGTGTCAGTTTACAGCTCGGTACATCCATGTGTTTCTGTTTCTGATTATACATCATCTACACCCAATGCTTCTTTCTTCTCTCATGTCCCTATGCTTCCTTATTTTCTAGGTTCTTCTGTTTTCTGTTGTTATGATTATGTCAGTATGTAAATAATGTAATTTATACAACGTCTTTTGGCTGTGCCATTTTTCTGTCACTGTTATGTGTATTTATTGTATCTCTCGTGAGCAGATGTCACCTGAATTTCCCTTGGGATCATTAAAGCATATATATATATATATATATATATATATATATATATATATATATATATATATATATATGTTTGTGTGTGTGTGTGTGTGTGTGTGTGTGTATATATATATATATATATATATATATATATATATATTATAAACCTTCTTTTTATTATATATATACAGTATATATATACTGGAGTTTATTTGTTTATTGTTTATACAATTTCCTCCGGGATTAATAAAGTATCTATCTATCTATCTATCTATTGTACCCACACTGGTGTTTCCTGTCTTTAACATCTCCTGTTCCGTGGTGCATTGACGTTTTCCCTGCTTCTCACAAGGTTAGTCCACTGGATAAGCTCCAGTGTCCCCCTGGCCCACAAAAAGCAGACACAGCATTAAGAAGATGAATGAATGAATGAATGAATGAATGAATGAATGAATGAACATCTTCTGTCTTTTCCAGAGCCTTTTCCACACCCCTTCATCCACTCAGTTAATTCCTGTCACCTGTGTTGCTCAAACACCTGCAGCTCACCTTCCAACCACCATCCTACAAATACTCTCAGCACTTACAGTAGTTGTTGGTCAGATTGTCTTGTGACTTGTTCTAGTCTCTGGTGGGCCTGATTATTTGATAACTATATTCAGATTTTGCTTGGTTCTTGGAATCTGCCTGTTTGCCTGCCCCTGATGTGTCTGATATGTCTAATGTGTATGCCGGATTCTCTGATTACCCAGTTTTGACTCTGCTTATTACTAGAACTTTGGATTTGGACTCACCTCACCTCTACTGTTGTGCTTTTGGGTTACTGTTTTGGGTTGGGTAGGATTTTGGGTTCTCCTTACCTGTTGCATGACATATTCAGGGTTCATGCAAATTCTATCTTGTTTTAGAGGGATTGTCTCTGACAATCTGATACTGATGTGGATATACACACACTTGTTTCTTTAAATGATGCTTCACACCAAAAATCTACAAATAAAGAGGCAACATCACACTGACATGAAGAAAGGCTGTGAATTCATGGAACGAGTGTGCTACTAATTTCCCTGCGGCGATTTTAATCACTATATAAAATTAAGGGGAAAAAAACCCGAGAATGAGCTTTTGCTGATTCACAACACACAGGAGTCCTAAATGCTTCAGGTCACGTAACAAAAATCATGGACTAATTTTCCAAATTATTTTTTCCTTCTTTTGATTTAGAGGTGTTTTATCTTCCACATACTCTAAATGAGAAAAAATAAATTCTTTATAGTTTGGGATGTTGTTCAAGAAAGAAATATACAGTATTTCATGTACCTGCCAATGCCAATGCTTTCTTTGCCAAGAGACAAAAAGAAGAAATTGCTTTTTCTCTCCTTTGTTCCTTTAGAGATTCCAGTGGGAGAGCAGATTATGCCTTCACTGAACTTTGTCCAACTTTTTTACTTTTTGCCCTTTGGTGCATCAAACTAAAGCACTGATCTAATTAGAGCAAAGTAAATCTGCAGTAGGTTACTGACATGCTTGAGTTAGCTATCTGAACAGATAGAGATGCCTCTTGGCTTCTTCCAACATGTGCTGGGCTTGGAACAGTAAGCGCTCAGCCCAGACAAACTTCCAGTCAGAGCTTCTTCATCCAGATACAGCAGCAGTACACACAGCAACACTATCAATACATACTGCATTTCTGTACCTCTTACACCCCAATTTGAGGTCACAATTTGACTGCAATAAACAAGAGGACAATGCAACTCTGAGATTTCCAAGCGTACTTTCATCTGCCTGTTTCTGCATTCTAACTAAAAATATGGATGACATACTGCAAATGAAAAAAAATGTGGTTGAGGTTGAGAAGCTGATGTGTTGTGAAAAAATATTTACAAAAAAGTATGGTGACGAGAGACTATCATCGTGTAAATCCAAATGTAAATGGTTTAAACTGAATGTACTTTGTTTTTTTTACTTTGTTTTTTACACCTTCACACAACATTTTATTTGATCTCACACCTTGCAATGTGTGCTGCACAGACTAGAGGTGGAAAACTTTGGCTGCTTAATCTTATCTGTTAGGACATGTTACTTGTTCTGATGCTGTTAGTTAAACTTATTTCCGACAGAGGTGAGACTATTAATACTCAGCATTTTATGAAGCCTCAATACACAATGGTATCCAGTGCACTATGGCACTTTGTTACTCCTACATATAGTCCTATAGTCTCTGTCCCTTGTGTATGATTAGCTCCATCAGGATCATGACCCCTTTCTAAACCATTGTGTGACTGGTTGACTCATGCATTTTCACCTAATATTTTCTAAATATCAAATTCTTCTGGGACAGCCACATAACGTCCATAAGACAGTCTCATCCGTCACTCCATCCGTGTCCATTTGGGATTCTTCTCTGTGTTGTGAGCACACACCAGGTTGTCAGGACTCTTGGTAATTACAGTTTGGCTACATACAATGAAAATAGGACAAACACCTCTGAGAGAGATGAGGAAAGAGGGAGAGGGAGAAAAAAAAGATGCAGCTTGCCACATGAAATATTTCTCTCACAAAAGTAATCTGCCTGTCACTTTTTTTTCATCCCCTCTCACAGCCCTCATCATTTAGCTTGTTTTCTTGCAGCACTGTCTTTCAAATTAGAGGCAGGCTGACAAGCTGTGAGAGAAATGAATTCATACTCTCTTTGACACAACATGTCTTCATTAATTATGCACCAGCTGGGAAGACCAAGCCACCAGTATTTTAGACACAAACTGTAAACACAAACTATTGATGAATGAGATAACTGACAAAGTGTATTCAAAATATTTGTGTTCAATACACAACCTATTTTTCATATCAAGCCTTAATATTTTCTATTTTCTCTATTTTCTATTTTTACTGATATATATTTTGACCTTGAACAAGAGAAGGATTTTAGGATGAAGACTAATAAGCAGCTGGCACTCTTTATGTCCTAACAATGAACATGGCCTTTATTTTATAGTGTATCCTCTAACTCTGGATGACAAGAAAGGCTCTCAGCATCGACTAAACCACTGGCAAGCACCATCAATTCAGAACCATCAGAGTTCTGTCATGTTAAACATTACCGTATTTTCCGCACTATAAGGCGCACCTAAAAGCCTAAAATTTTCTCATAAACCCGTAGTGTGCCTTATAATCCGGTGCGTCTTATATATGGATTAATATTCATATTAATATTGGTTAAAAACATGATCGCTGGAAAAAAAGCCGCAGTCTGGCCGCCAGTCATGCCGCACTCCGCCACCAGAGGAGCCCCCTCACAAGGCACTCGGGCCCACGACCCCTAACAACGGTAGTCAAGGGGCGTCACTGAAGTCCTGGCTCTGACTGAGCTGCTCAGACGGTAGAGCAGACTGTAGGAGCACCGGTGATTACGTAGCAAAACATAAGGAACATTTAACAATTCTATTAATAAAGTTTGACTGACTGACTGATCTCAGTATTTCCTAACTATTTGGCGTCCGAAATAACCCACTTTAAACTTAATTGGTCTTAAAAAATGCCATTGTGCTGTCATCTGGAATCTAGTGACGGTCCATTCTATTAGTCTGTGGAAACACACGGAGAAACAGGCATAAAGGTGAATGAAAGACCCTCAAAGCTGAACTTCCAGCCTTTTCTGAAATTTCAAGAACAGAGGCACTGCTAGACAAACGTGCCAACAGGTGTGCTGCTATTGATTTCCAAATGTTGTATGGGGGCAGGGGGGCGCATTCAGGCTTGTGTATTCTGTCTGCAGGACGTGCTGTGAGATTCACAGACGTTAAATTCAGTTCTAGGAGTAAAACAGCGTCGCATTTTCAAGTAAATTATCAGCCTGACATTAAAAACTAGTTAAAAAATTGTTTAGGACACACAGCAGCAAATAGCTGCACCTCACCTCCGACTGGACTACCGATCGATCGAAACAATATTTAATTAATAAACGAAGATGAACGTCGGAGCTTAAATATCTGCTTCGAACTTCAGATCAAGAAATAATCCGCTCTGTTCGCACTGACTGCACCCGTAATGAATTTAACCAGTTTTTAATGTCAGGTTTTTTAATATGTGTATTGACTTCTTTCTAAGATGGCAAAGTGATCAAGTGATCAGGTTTCCTTGATGAGGCTCAGAATGGCTTATTGACATAACAATAGGGGCCATTCAAAGGTAATCAGGAAGTCATGAATGCAATCATGACTGTCTGAGCAGCGCGGCTCTATCTAGTGGACGGATTGCGCAACTACAGCCGCTGCTGTTTATCAAATAAATTTTATTTATTTTTTATTGTGTGCACCTTATACATGAAATAAATTATAAAACAAACAATTTATTGAGGGTGCGCCCTCTAGTCCAGTGCGCCTTATAGTGCGGAAAATACTGTATATGGATTAACTCCATAATCCAGCGGTTCCATATTTGGGATTCTGTGATTTGTGATTTCTATGCCTAGTTACTGTAAATATTATATCTAAAGTGGTTTGATCCAAAAGCCTTACTTTGCAATGTTCAAAAACGTGGATTGTGGCTCTTTATCCAGATTCACTCCAAAAAAGTATTAAGTAAGGTTTCTTAAATAAAAAACATGACATGACAAACACTTCTCATTAAAGTCTGTGAAAATGTTTTTGCGTGCATGTGCTAAGAGAAAAACAAACAAACAAATAATCAAACAAACAAACAAAAAATAAAACAAACTGACCACTGAACTAACTTGGTAGAGATAATGATACAACAGTAAGAAATGACTAACGAGCATGTAATTTTGGACTCAAACTGAAGATCCAGCATCTCTGACCATTCAGAGTTCGGCCCCACCCAACAAAAAGGTTAGAAAAAATTGGGACAAGGCATTAAAGGATTTGTAAATCCTTCTATCTGTAATCATAAATATTATATTTTTATATTCATGTTTACAATAATGTTCGAATATGCTTTAGACACCACTAAAGTGGAACAAACCAAATCTTAAAGTTGATGCCAATCATTTAATTCTGCCATTTAATTTGAGTGGGTTGAGTTCTTAACTCTAAGCGAGCCAAGATTTAAAGTTCAGATAAGTCCTTGACTGAAGCTAATGCTATTGTAATGCTATGACTAAATATGTTCTGTGACTGTGAAGTTGTTAACAGCTCCCTGTTAACAATTCCACAGTCACTGTTAGACAGGGAGCTTTGGGTTCATATGATAATAATTTTGGAGTGGTATTATGCTGATTTTTGACATTGATGGTACTGTTTGAGAGTTATCTCAAAGAAATGATAAAAAGAGAAACAAATTTAAAAAAAATGTGGGCAGTTGACCATAGCTGTTTAACAGTAAAATGGATGAAGAATCACAAAAGACATTCTGTGCTTGATTTTACATTATGGATTTAATGTACAAAGTCTCCACAGAGAAATTGCAATTCAAGACTGGATTACAATGCCCTGGAACCTTCATTGGAACAGCTTAAATTTGTCTTCTGTGAAGGAACAATCTAAGAGTGAGTTCCAATTGCCTACAGCTCCCTGCAAAGTGGACTGCACGGTGTTTACAGCCATATTAAGCAAGGTCCCAATACGTAGGGAAGAAAACATGCTGTTCATCATGAAGTAAGAACTGTTGGGAAGAACTGAACAGTTGTTTGCCAGCAGGTGAAAAAAAAGAACATCTGTTGGTCAAAGCACTTGAACTCAAAGTTGAGTTCACAAAGCAAAAATAAAAATAATAATTCATTTGACTTATTTGACAACTAGCGTCGTGTGTGGGTTGGGATTGTCCTTTTGGTCCTTATTTATGCAGATTAGCTTGTGCCAGCGCTCAACGGTGATTGGAGGAGCGCACCTGTTCCCTCTCCCGATTGGCTATCTCAAGGCCTCACAGGATACATAAGGATCCAAGATGGCAGTCGCTCGTGGGCAGCAGGGCAGCAGGCAGCAAATCCTCATCCTCTCCATCTTCCAACCAGCCTCATGCAGTCTTGTATGAACTAGTTAGTTTTGGTTGAGAGGTAGGGTTGGACTGCCGGTTCGTTTGATGATTCTTTTATCCTATTTATGTAGTCAGGAAGGTTAGGTCCTGTCATGTGATTTTTCCGTTAGGTTAATCACTATTATTTTGCAGATAGGATTGTTTTGGTTATTTTGGCATTAGTCCAACCTGAGATGAGCTCAACATGTTATTTGATATATAGTTCTTGTAAATAAAAACTCTGATTTTCCTTATATACTTCAACCATTCATCTGGTGACTCATTGGGACTTGGGAAGATGGGGCCTGTATATGTTATGGCTCAGACACTCCTAGACTGGGTGTAACACTTCTAAGTGTTTAAAAAAACAGATGCTGTACAAAGCAAAAATAAATAAACAATACATATTAATAATAATTGCATTAAATCTGAGTAGAAATCTATAAGATTGACAGACAATAGGATGAGCCAGCAATGAGATGGGATTTGAATAAGAGGTAGGAGATAATAATGTGAATGGAGAGAGTTCTAGAAGCGGGGTGCAGAGCAGCGGATTGCTCCCTTTCCCACTGTGGTTATGTAGGCAAGGGGACAATGAGGTGGATGGCTGTTGAAGCCTTGAGAGTGTGGGATGGTTTATTGATCAAGAGGAGGACAGATAGGTGTGGAGGGACAAGATTGTGGTGGGCCTTATAGGTGAGAAGCAGAGTTTGAAGTGAATGCGGTCTTTGATTGGGAGCCAGTAGAGTTCTTGCATGTGGTGGGTGGAAGATGTTTTGGTAATGGGCTGAGCAGCAGATCTTTGAACCTGCTGAAGTCTGTGGAGGGAATTAGAGGGGAGGCCAAGAGATGCATGGATAAGTATGACAGTTGGGTGTGCTAGACCAGCTTTTTGATGGGTATTGAAATACAGTTTTGTCCCTATTATGTCTCAAAAAGATTTCAGGTAATGAAGTTGGTTAAGGATAGAATTTGAAGGGAGAGATGATGATGGTTTGGAGGAGAGGTACAGCTGGGTGTCATCAGTGTAACACTTGATGTGGTATTTTTGAAGAATAAATGGTCGTATTTTTTGGAGAATATGACCATTTATGTATATAATGAATATAACAGGCTAGAGGACGGAGCCCTGGAGAACACCAAAGTAAACTGGGAATGATTGAATTGTGGGATTTGATCTGAATGAATTGAACACAACCAGAAAGATATGAGTTGAAGTATCAGATATGCAAATAGAAACAAGTCTGTCAATGATGATACTATGAGAGATGGTGGTAAGTAACACTGTAAATAAAATAAAATGCTTACAGTATGTAAGTCTAATTGTCATTGTAACTAAGATTATAAGACCTAATGTGATTAAATGTACCATATGACTACTACTGCGCCACCATGCCGCCGGGAATGAATACATGATGCTTTCAAATTTCCTTGCATGTCATGTTAAAAAAAATTGTATTATATCTTAGTACATCTGGGAATACACCACAATTCAATATTCATTATAGAAAAAAATTACTGCGATACTAATCCTTAGTAAGAACATCTTTGCCATGTAGCCATTGTATTTGGTGTTGGTATGTGCAACATTGTGGGAGTCTGCCTTTTAGTGCGAAAGATAGTCCGCTTTTGTTCTGACATGACTCAGGTTAGATTAGGTGAATTATCATTTTACATGCTCTATAAAAGATAATTATATACAGGTAAAGTTAATGTAACTGAGGGAAGTAACAATGCTTTTTATTGTTAAGACATCATATCTGAGGGGAACAATGGTGATAAAAGAATAACCACAGAGAGAACATTGGAGAAGTATTTTAGCCATCCTCCATTATCACTATCAAGGTCTGCATGTTCTAAGCGCACAGCAGCGTATATAATGTCAAAGTAGAAAGAATTAGCAGCCTAATACAGCACCATGAACTAGTATTGATCTCTGTTGGTTAAACTCATTGACGCTCAGGGTGCAGTAATGGCTGTTATCGGTATGGAGTTTGTTAGTCAGAGGGTCTTATAGGGGCCATGAAGGCGGTCGATAGATTGACTCAGCAGAAATCAATGAAGGCAGAAAATGTCAATGGGGTCATCACTACTGAATAACTACCCAGCGTTATCAAAGGTGCGTGTGCAAATATTTCTCAGTCTACGTGATGAGGGACATAATAGGAAGGATAAACAGACACATCCTGCAGTCGAAGGATAGATTAGGAGGAGGTTTCATCCTACCTGTCGTAATCACCGTTGCAGAGAGCACGTACTGGGATGGTGAAAGGCTGCCACACCGGATTTAATGTGTTCTTCACCACCTCTGTTTTATGGCAGATAGTAAACCTAGAGGACAACGAGAAGGAGGCAGTTTCAGTGTGAAAAATGAGAGACAGCTAATAATATAATTATAAAGGCCCAAAGGACGGACACATTGGGATACATTGGAAAGACAATATCAAATTCACCAATCATAGGAGAGATGCTTTAAATAGGGTCACACCCAGCTTTCTTTACCGATTGGCCCATATCCAAGCTATATTGTGTTTTGGACCAAAGAGAATAATTAAAATAGTTCAGTGTATCTTTTTAGCCTCCCCCTCTCCCTTGAAAACAACTGACAGAGATATGCAAGTGGTTTCCCTGATATCTGAAATATTTTTGCACATAAATTCGTATCAAATGCAGCTATGACATTCTTTCTCTTTTTTCACACAAAGCCTTGGATTACTTGTGCTCCACTAAGTCCCACAAGCATTTTAAAGGCTTGTGATTCCTTTAGCCATACAGCCTTTAATTTGTAACCCCCTCTGGCACAAACAAGTGATACTTCTAGCACATCTGTGGAGATCTATTTCCCACTCTGTTACTTATGAAAAATACTGAGAAAAGCTAAAAGACCAGTAATGAAGCACTTGCTAAAGCATCTCCAGCTTGATAGGACTGCCACTGCCACAACTGCTCAGCCCCTCAGGAGACAAAACAGCACTCTGGGAAAGTGTGAGGAGATGGGTGAGAGTTACGCTTCCCTCTGTAAAATATCTCAGAAACTTACAATGTTTTTCTTATTGGTGGAAAATGCAGAAAGGTTTTTGTTGTTGTTTTCTTGCTTTTATGCTCCCTAAAGTAATTGTTTCTCCTTCATATTTGCTCTTCTGGAGTCATTTGTGTATAAGGCATGGTCAGGGGAGTTGTGTTTTGTTACCAACCAGAATGCTTGCCTGTTATTGAGCCTCTTGTGTTGTGCCTGCTTCAGTAACTACAGCTCCTCTCCTCACATACTGTACATATATTCTCCTGTGCTTTATCTAACTCCGCTTTTGCCTTTTTTTTTTTTTTTCTAGAGATTTCTATGTGATTTGCTTCATTATATTTCTCTGACCTTTCTGATATTATACTTTAAAACTGAATTTTTTTCTTGTCTCAATCTGAATTTCCAGGCTCCAACCTAATATTTGGCAATGTTGTCTCACTCTAGATGTTGAGAGCTTTCGGAATGAATAATTCAGCAACTGTCATTCTAAGAGCGACTTGTGATAGCGTTATTCAATTGTGGGAGATCTACAATACGCCTCCCACCAAGGACTTACGTTCCATCCTCGTTGCTTCTGTAGAAAACCATGAAAGGGTCTGACTTGCCAAAGAAGTCCTTCTTGTCCAGCTTGTTGGCACAGAACTGCATGGTGGCGCTGTCCTGCAGTGGGACATGGAGATGTAAGGACAGGATTGTGATGCTATATGCAGTTGGTTGGGAGGAATGTTTTATTTATGTGGCCTATTTTGCTGTTCTTCTCTTGTACCTTCATAATGTGATCTTCTTCATCACTCAGTAAGATGATGAATTCTGCATGAATACTGTGTACGTTTATCCTATATCTATGCATATCTGTATTTTCTTATTGACATTTCTTTCCAAGGTGTTTCTTATTTTAATGGCTTCCCCAAAGAGCATTAATCATATAAAAACAAACAAACTATAGTACTAAGAATATTCTTAAATTACAACAGAAAATCTTGGGAATAATTCACATTTTTCGCATTACAAACCTCACTAAAACCAACGATAGCGCAAGTCATAAGTTGACCAGTAGACTTTAATTAAGGGACTGCTTTACATAATTCAGGTCACTCTCCCGAAAAATGCAAAAGGGCAAAAGTGAAAGTATTTCTCCATCAGGTTCCTGTAAATCAGTTGGACTGATGATGGACAAGTTTTAAAATATCTTCATTTTTATGACATTATTTCTTTCTCTACATCAAGCACAGCTGTCCAGTCAGGAAATCAGGGCGTTATGCTCATAGTGATATTTTCAAAGTGACACTAACTCAAGCGACATCACATGAGGTTGTCACACAAGCTCCCTTGGGTCACAAATGGCTTCACACATTTTTTTTCAAAGGACCTGAGACAAACTGGTTCTTACAATCTGGATTCCGCTTTATGGTTGTCTGTTTCTTATGCATTGGATCGGATTATTTGGTTATAGATTTGGGTATAATCAAATACCATGTTTTCCAGAATATAAGTTGCAGGACCAGTCAAACCATGAAAAAAGTGTGACTTAGAGTCTGGAAAATATGGTACACGTAGTGTTTTCAACCTTTTCACATTGATAGGATGTTGAAATTTGGTGGATCATCATAGTTTTTTATGGTATTTCTGAAAAACTGTGATGACCTACAGTATAATAGACTAAAATATATTGCTTGGACACAACAAAAATTATATATTAAAGATCAAAAAGCTTTTTCAATATACAGTATAATGACTAGAACCACAGTTTAATTTGCATTTCCATTATAACAAGTTTGGCAATAATTAAGTCATTAGCACAATCCTTTGTGGTGTACAGTAATGTAAAAATAACTAAAGGTGCCTTCCGTGTATCCAAAACATGAACCAACAAATACCATTAGAGTGTTAAACTTTGTTTAAATAAATCAAAGACCAGCAGGACAACACTGGAAGATAAATTCTCACTTCGAGCCAAATCTACACCCTCTCGAAAAAATAATCCTGATAGTGCGTTTCCTCCACTAGCTGTTTATCCTGAAATGTAGTGTCTTTACGAAGCTCAAATATAAATAATTTGCTGAAACCTGAGCTACTTGTTTCCTATTAGCCCTCTCAATTCTCTCCTCTCCTTGTGTGGTGGTAGAGAAGAGGCCTGCCTTATCTCTGGCATATGGGCTGTAGCTAATCTCTGCAACATACTGGGTTCATTACGGTGTGCTCAGATGCTATAACCTTAGATTGTCAAAGCCTGAGGACTTATACTGGCCAGCCATGGTGCCACTAATGATAACTTAATAGTTTTTTAATGCTGTAGTCTGCACCATGTCTGGCCCTATGCCGAGTGGCAAATCGGTTTAAGAATGTGTGCAACGTAAGTGTGACAGACTGCAAGTGAGAGCATTTCTGGACTGATGCCTATTTTAATCCCTATGTATTGCCACAGTGTCCTCTCTGTGTCTTTACCCCACACAGTTTAGCGCACACTCATGAACACATCCACTCCAACAACTCAACTTTATCTGTGCTCCTACCTTCACCCCGAGGACACACACATCACGTCTGCCATTTCACACAACCCCCCTACAAAGACAAATCATTTTCTCAATCTGTTTTATTCTGAGACAAACACTCCTTTAAATTCTCCCGCGGATTGTTGCGCCTATGGTGTGTACACACTGACACAAAGCTGTTGAAACTGTGTTTGAGATGCATTGAATTGCGGCACAAAAATACACATTGTGGCAATGTTTGTACCTGCAACTCATGAAAGTGACTAAAGAAACAACTGTGACATCCAGTTAAGCTGCATCCTTCTATGGTAAAGGATCCCTTAAAAAAACACAGATAATTCCTTTGGATCAACTTACAAAAATCCATTTGTAATCCATTTGTTTTCCGAGTAATTTTATTCCTCAGTTACTGTTAGCACATTGTATTGCAATAGCTGCTAACTGACCTGCTTATTCCAAAGTATTGATGTTGCTACTAAGTAAGTCCGATTTAGACTGTATTTAGACCTTGTCCGGAGCTGTGTTTAGCTCAGGGTTGTGCACACAATTGGGAGATTAGAATCATATATTTAGTCTATAAATATTCATCGGGATAGCTCCGTGTTTCCAGCCTGGGAACAGCAACTTTTCCATAGATTACTTCTTCCCCTTTTATCTCCTAAAACCAAACCAGCAGCAAACCTGAGTCACAAGCAACGTGTTAGGTACTTGAATAAATAAACCAGTTGCTCTTGCAGCCCAAATAGACAACCCACAATAAGAATACATGACTTGACTGGGGTTTTCAATGCAATTCTGGATTTGGTCTGAATGTAGCCTTAAAGTAGAGAACACAAAAAGTTAATTTGGTGTAGCCATTTTTGACAAACACAAGAACAGTGTACACATCGCTTTTAGGTCATATACATGAAAAACATTCTAATGTCACAGAAACCAACATATTTTTTGTGCAATATGATTGAGTCTTGTTGCTAAAGTTGTCATGGGGTGTTGAATCCACACTGACTGACCTGCATTCAGTGTCTCTTTCCATGGAAAGAGCCATCTGTCAGTAGCAGCAGCATTGGGGGAGCTGAGGGGACAGCTGCTGCCAAACTCTCTTCACCAGGCTGACTGATGGCAGACGTAATACCAGAATATTTTTCACGTCAACAACATGGAGGGAAATCAACAGTGCTTATAATTAATGATTCATTAGGGCCAGAGGACCACTGGTGCCTGGGCTGTAACAGGCATCTTCTGCTTGTGAAATTCACCAAGAGGTATACTGTACATTTAAATAAGCCTGTGTGTCATCATCCACACGTTTAACACATTTCTTCTTATTATGAAAGAGATCAAATCTGCTTTCATGTTTTTAGCCAGTGCAATTTCAACACCTAAACAAGGCAGTCACAGACTGCAACATCCTGCGACACCCCTGATTCCAAAATTTTACCATGACCTATTTTCATAGATCAATTCATTAGCTTTGATCTATGGTCTTACTCACACTGGCCCTCTCCTTTGTCTTTCTATCTTATCCGGTTCCTGAGTGTACAAAAGTTGAAATTTGACCTTGATCTAGTTTTCTCAAGCTCAAGGTCACCATCTCATCTTCATCCCCTTTGCAGCCCGAGTAATGTGCTTTTTGTTTCATTTTTCCATCTGCAACGGTTGTGAAGATATTTGGTGGACTAACAAACAGATGAACAGATGAACACACGAACAGAAGAACACACTAACACTGAAAATTACAATACATCACTGCTTTGATGTCTACCATCATCTGGTAAAAAAGAATTAAGAGATAATGAATGGAGACTAGTTTTGGAACCTTAATAACATTGATGTCTGCCCTAGCCAAAGAAGAAGAATCACTGGCATCATCTGTCTGCATTATTTGTTGTTTTTTAACAGAATTTGTTTGCCAACATGACAACAAGACGGAAAAATATACAAGAAATATACAAACAACTATTCAGTATTCAGTTCTTAACTCCTAAACTACTGCTAATGAACACTTCCAAATGCTAGAACTAGAGGCCTCCAGGGTTAAGAAATTAGGTGGCATTTAATTTTCCATGAGGCTGATCCAACTAAAGCAATGCTATTGGCCAAAACATTTTAAAGCAACCAGAGTACCAATACCGTGAATCTGTCTTCTCTCTATCAAAACATTGTGCAGATGAGCCATTTGCCATCATCTCATCTTTAGCCACTGATTCACCTTGTGGGTCACTGGTCTGCTGAAGTCAGCTAGCCACAGGCAAAAGGCAGGAAACACCCGAGGTGAGATGCCAGCTCATTATGGGACCATGTGAAAGGCAAACAACCACTCGTGCTCACACTGATACCTACAGAGAGTTTTGATGTGACCAGTTCACCTAAGCTGCATGTTTGTGAAGGTGGGAGGAAGACGGAGAACCCAGAGAGAACCCATGCACTGAGTTTACATGCAAACTACACAGACATAAATCAAATCAGGAACCTTCTTGCTATGAGGCAATAGTGGTATCCACTGGGCTACCATGCACCCCTATCAAACCATATTAGCTACAAATATATGAATTTGCAAGTTTCCTCTCGAGAAAACCCCCAGCATTTAGACATTACTCTCAAACCATAGGCAGGCTTCAGTCTTTGAGGACACACCAGGAAATCCATGCAGCTGTTATAGGCACATAAATGCATTTGAGGTGATGGAATGTGTAGAGAATATTAAATATGCATTTGCTTCTTCCTCATTAAGGTTCTGTAGCACGATTACACGATCCTGCAAAAGTTTGTGATCAACAGCCATTTGCCAATATAGAGAAAATCAGAGTATAAATAATTTAAGAGCAGGGAGAGGACACATTCACACACTCAAAGGCATAATGAAGGAATGTTTCTGTCAGGAGAGATGACCTCTGTGCGTGTGTGTGTGTGTGTGTGTGTGCCTGCATGTGTGTTCCACATACAGATAGTAAAAGACTACAACACCGAAACAAGTGC
The DNA here is from genome assembly GCF_040054535.1 of Antennarius striatus. Classification (NCBI taxonomy): domain Eukaryota; kingdom Metazoa; phylum Chordata; class Actinopteri; order Lophiiformes; family Antennariidae; genus Antennarius; species Antennarius striatus. The sequence continues at coordinate 15,599,946 of NC_090780.1, read as the reverse complement.
ATTTACATTATTTCCAGGTTTGAAGTCAGCCAGTGTTTGTCTCTTGGGGTTAAATCTGGAAAATGGCTAAAAGGAGAGTAATAAATGGGGGTGGTGTCTGTTTGTGGGAGTGGGGTGGGGTGGGGAGAGACTCAATTAAATGCCAAGTGATGGGTTTGGGAGGATAGGAGAAGAGATAGGGATGTTGGACTTAATACGATAGCAAAAGAAAAATGGCTCACTGCTGTTCATATGGCCGCTTTGTGTGTTTTTTGTGATCTTCAGTTATTTGGTGCAGTGTTTTACACGTGTGATTTCAGATGTGAATTTAAAGGTTTCAATCCAGTGGTTAAGAAATGTGAGAAGTGTGTGATTTATGTAGCCTAACTGGTTTATAGACAGGAATTTAATAAGACTTTTCAACCACTGTATGCAACTGGAATGGAGGAGCATTAATTTCTACTACCTGCTGAAAGCCATTTCTAATTGCTCGAATCTAGGCTTCTTCAGGTTTTGTATTTTCCGTATTTGATTTTTTTTATTCCACGTGTTTGCACCTACGGAAATGGTTTTTATGATTTATCGCACAACAGTGAGTTAAATGTAGATGTGGTAGAGAAACAACAAATATAAAGGGAATTGAACAGACATGATGGATCTTTTGTGTGAAGTGAAGCAGCTGTTCCTATCAAAATTTTAACATTTAATGACATAATCAGAGGGTAAAAAAAGAGTAGAAAAACTGTGAGTCTTCTCACGTTCAGACAGACATGTCTACCATGCTGTTCATTCCAATTGACTATAAACATGGTCTGCACAACAGTTTAATGTGTAAATGTGTGCAAATGAGGTGAAATGAGAATCCTCCTGGGTTTAAATCAGCTTGATTACTTGATGAATCTTTATGCCAAACCAAGAGGGAACATAGAGAACTGCTCCGGGCAAAACCATGTTACTCCACTCCCACACTGCACAGCTGATACATTCTGTTGCAGATGTTTTATCAGCCTCAGATGTTATGGTAATAAATAACTAAAATTGTAATCCTTTAGGGCTTAATAATCAAATTGTGATGGTGATATGTTACATAAATAGCAAGTATAAAGTGTATGCAAGAATCTCACAAAGTTCCTTCATCTGTTGCTGAATGCATTGATTAATTGAGACTCAGTGTCCTTTTCCCTTGCAGTACATTTTTGTTGTGCTCAGGTCTTTTCTGGGTGGTGATGTGCCAAATGACTTTTCATGTTTGATGTATTGTAGCAAATAGCAAATAGATTTTGTTTGTCAGTTTCTTTTTCACCGCTGTAATTTATTCAAGTGGCAAAACTGAAATGTTGCCACACGTCATCTGTAAAAGTCAATGAAGCATGCGCTATTTTAAATTGTAGTTTATCACCTCATTCATTCATGTCCTTGTTGGGTTTGTCTCGGGAGTTGTCTTGAAGTCTTTTTGGTAAGTATTGTATTTTGCCCTTTTCTGTTCCAACAAGACAACAGTTTTCAAGGAAGGACAAAATATAATAATGTAAGAAAAAGGAAAACAGCAGTGTGGTGTAGTGTTACTTCTGTCACAGTCTCGTGATGTTACGACTTTATTTTATCCTTGTACTGAAAAACTATTGGTACAAAATATTTAAGGTTTCCATTCAGTTCTTGTTAAAAGTATGACAATAGCAGTTGAGGGGGTTCAATTTATTTTAGCTATTCTTTCTTTGCAAGAAAAACTTAAACCCATTGTAGTAAAGATAACATAATAAACTCCCCCTTTAAAACCTTGCAGTTTGTATAATTTGTTATATATGAATATACTGTATATCATATAAATAGCACATAAGTGAAACGAAACAAGCTATGTCATGTTAATATAAAGTCTTAACATACACTGTATTATCATACACATTTGGGATGGAGTCAATATTGTTATAGTTACCTATAAAACTGTCATATTAGTATACATACAGTACATGACAATTAAAAAAAGGCACCTTACCAGAAACATTACAAAAGAAACTAAGTAATTATTATCTCTGTCAAAATGTTTTATAATGTCTATTTGAGGCATAAATAACTCAAATAACAAAAATAAATACTGTAAGTTCATAAATAAGTTTTGCTTGGTTGATTGGCCCTTTAAATGCTGTTAAATAAAAAAAAAAACACAAATTTTGAAATTATGCGTAATTTTACGATGTTTGGGGGAGAAGTACAAGAGGTAAATTTGAAACATCTGGTGATATAGTATAGAGGTAGCATGGTCAGTATTAACATTTCCTCATAGGCCAAAGACTGAATTGAGCTGAAAATCACTACATAGCTCTGTAGCATGGACCCAAAGTGCAGGTTTGGGCACTATTTATCTGTAGGTTTATCAAGCATCCTTCGTTACAAACAGAGGGTCATGATATATGTCAGTTTAAAAATATTGATTATAGCAGCTTGAACTGACAACAGTCTTCTTCCTCTCCTTTCGGCTTGTCACTTCAGGGGTCTCCACAGTAAAACAGTTGCGTCCATCTAACCTGTCTTCTGCATCTTCTTCTCTCACACCAACTACCTTCATGTCCTCTTTCACTACATCCATAAACCTCCTCTTTGGTCTTCCTCTAGGCCTCCTGCCTGGCAGTTCAAAACTCAGCATCCTTCTACCAATATATTCACTATCTCTCCTCTGTACATGTCCATACCATCTCAGTCTGGCCTCTCTGACTTTAGCTACGTTATCTCCAAAACCTCTAACATGTGCTGTCCCTCTGATTTACTCATTCCTGATCCTATCAATCCTGGTCACTCCCAAAGAGAAACCCAGCATCTTCATCTCTACTACCTCCAGCTCTGTCTCCTGTCTTTTCCTCAGTGACACTGTCTCTAGACCAGGGGTCAACCTTAAACATTCAAAGAGCTAAATCGAACCAAAAAAACTAAAATCAAACCTGTCGGGAGCCGCAAAAAATTATAAGCTTTATATGAAGGCAACACAAGCTCTAAGTGTCTATATTAGCTATATTAGCCTACTATCAAATTGATTAACTAGTCATAGTTAATGCATAATGAGATTCATTATTTTCCATGCAGTGCATCCTGGAATTACGCAACATGTGACTACTCTGTTGTACCATATTTGGTGCTTTACCTTCCATTACTATATTACTGTATTATGTTTTGTTGCATTGATGAACTTGTTAAATCTGCACCCAAAGGCAGCTCACATATCAACGATCGCTCCTAAATACAGTAATCCCCCCCCTTCAGTGTGTGATGGTGATGAACGTCTCTGGACTCTTTCAGGGAGGGGGACAGAAGCCTCGCTGTTCATCCCTGATGAATACAGTCAGCTTCAGCTCCAATGACAAACAGTGTTTCCGCTCCTGGAGACTTTAATGGAGCATGTTTAGGTACGTGTACTAAAAAAGCAGTGCTATTAACTATAACTTGCGGCTCATTGGAGTTTACATACCTACACACAACAGCGCTGTCTGTTCGATATCGATCACATCACACGACTCATCACGTTTAATTGATAATGCTGGAGTTGAATTAATGTCCTAGATTTGCTGACTGGTGATATTGCGTCTTCTTTCCTTCACTGTCTTTGCAGAGAGAAGCATGTATAACTTTCTGTATTGTTTTTTTTTCATTATTTTAAGGAGTCCTTGATGTAATCACCACCTATTGGACATATCGTCGGGGGGACTGTTTATGTTGGAACCACCTTATCCACAGTGGTAACTCCAGTCAGAGAGCAGGCACCACACAGGGAACAGTTGATTTCTGGCAACTGGCTAGCACGATTAGCTTGGCTAGCGTGACTTTCAATTCCCGTCTAATCTGTATGAACTCATATATATGCACATGTGTCTGTACCGACAAGCAACTGACCTCCTCCACCCACCACTGAATGGCCGCAGCACGGCTGTCCTTTATTAAATAGAATGTGGAATCCTTGTGACTCTCTCTCTCTCAACCTGACACAGTCCGGCAGTCCTCCAGGACAGAGTGGTAGTGCCGAGGCTGACGGCAAGACCCGCCCTCAGGTGGCCAGAGATACCGGGAGTCTCACCCGATTGGTCAGGACTCATGTCACATCACTCACCACCCACCCACTGTGCTGCCAACCAATCACCACTGTTTTCTAAAGCCAGGGCAACAACTGCCTAGGACCCCACAGTGCATTTGAGCTGTCCTAAAAGGAGCCTAACTACTACTTTAAACAACACGATAATGACAACGTAATAAAGCATAGGAAATTTACAACAATAAGTTTTGTTTTTTAAATATTTTTAGCCATAATTAGAATATCTATTTTTTTCTGTTAAGTATAATTTTATTCATTTTGTGATTAATCTCCAGGGAGCCGTAAGGGAGGACCTAAAGAGCCGCATGCGGCTCCAGAGCCGCAGGTTGCAGACCCCTGAGCTAGACCAAACAATATCGCTGGTCTCACCACAGTTTTGTACACCTTTCATTTCATTTTAACTGAAACTCTTCTATCAGACATCACACAAGACACTTTTCTCCACCCGTTCCATCCTGCCTGTACATGCTTCTTCATGTCTTTTCCACACTCTCCATTGCTCTAGATTGTGGACCCCACGTAGTTAAAATCCTCCACCTTCTTGATCTCTTCTCCCTGTAACCTCACTCTTCCACTTGGGTCCCTTTCATTCACACACATGTACCCTGTCTTACTGTGGCTAACCTTCATTCCTCTCCTTTCCAGAACAAAGCTCCACCTCTTTAGCTTTTCCTCCACCTGTTCCCTGCTCTCACTACAGATCACAATGTCATCTGCAAACATCATAGTCCATGGAGATTCCTGTCTAACCTCGTCTGTCAGCCTGCCCATCACCATAGCGAACAAGAAGGGGCTCAGAGCTGATTCCTGATGCAGTCCCACCTCCACCTTGAACTCCTCTGTCACACCTACAGCACACCTCACCACTGTCTTACAGTCCTCATACATGTCCTCCACCGCTCTAACATACTTCTATGCCACTCCAGACTTCCTCATACGATACCGCAGTTCCTCTCTGGGCACCCTGCCATAAGCTTTCTCTTTCATCCAAGTCCAAACAAAATTTGTCCTGATCCTCTCCATTGCTCACATATGCTTATTTCTGCCCTTAGTCTAGCTTCAACTACTCTTTCCCATAACTTCATTGTATGGCTCATCAGCTTTAGTCCTCTGTAATTTCCACAACTCTGCACATCTCCCTTGTTCTTAAAAATGGACACCAGCACACTTCTTCTCCATTCGTCTGGCATCTTATCACTATCCAAGATCCTGTTGAACAACCCAGTCAGAAACTCAATTGCCACTTCTCCGGGACACTTCCATACCTCCATAGTACATCATCAGGACCGATTGCCTTTCCAATCTTAATCCTCTTCATTGCCCTCCATCATCCTGACTAATCTTTGCTACTTCCTGGTCCACGACAGCCACCTCTTTTAGTCTTTGTTCTCTTTCATTTTCCTTAGTTCTCTTTCATTTTCCTCTTCAGATAGGAAGAGAAATGGAGTTGGAGTTTTCTTGAAGGAGGAGTTTGTTAGGAATGTCCTGGAGGTATGTCCTTCAATGGACATGTTGGTTCAGGAAACAGGTGATGAGGAGGTGATGGGCAGGTTTGGTATCCAGGAGAGGAATGCTGAAGGAGAGATGGTGGTTGACTGCAAAAAGGATGGAATTGGCTGTAGTGAATACTTTCTTCCAGAAGAGGCAGGAACATATGGTGACCTATAAGAGTGGAGGTAGGAGCACACAGGTAGACTACATCTTGTGTAGACGGTGTAATTTGAAGGAATTCAGTGACTGCAAAGTAGAGGTAGGTGAGAGTGTAGCATAGGATAGTGGTGTGTAGGATGACTCTGGCGGTGAGGAAGATGAAGAGGACAAAGACAGAGCAGAGGACGAAATGGTGGAAGCTAAAAAAGGAAGAGTGTTGCATGACTTTTAGGTAGGAGTTAAGACAGGCTCTGGGTTGCCAAGAGGTGCTTCCAGATGACTGGACAACTACAGCTAATGTGATCAGGGAGACAGGTAGGAGAGTACTTGGTGTGTCATCTGGAAGGAAAGTAGACAAGGAGACTTGGTGGTGGAATGAGGAGGTACAGGAGTTTATACAGAGAGAGGAGAGTAGACAGGAGTACAGGGAGATGCAGCGTAAGGTGAAAGCAGAGGTGGCCAAACAAGGGGCTTATGATGACTTGTATGCTAGGTTGGACAGTAAGTAGGGAGAGACTGATCTATACAGGTTGGCAAGACAGACAGACAGAGGTGGGAAGGACGTGCAGCAGGTTAGGGTGATTAAGGATAGGGATGGAAGTCATTGACAGATGCCAGTAATGTGATGGGACGATGGAAAGAGTACTTTGAAGAGTTGATGAACGAGGAAAATGAGAGAACAAAGACTACAGGAGGTGACTTTTGTGGACCAGGAAGTAGCAAAGTTTAGTCAGGATGAAGTGAGGAGGGCATTGAAGAGGATGAAGAGTGGAAAGGCAGTCAGTCCTGATGATAAACCTGTAGAAGTATGGATGTGTCTAGGAGAGGTGGCAGTATAGTTTCTGACTGGGTTGTTCAACAGGATCTTAGATAGTGAGAAGATGCCTGAGGAATGGAGGAGAAGTGTGCTGGTGTCCATTTTTAAGAACAAGGGAGATGTGCAGAGTTGTGGAAATTACAGAGGACTAACGCTGATGAGCAATGAAGTTATGGGAAAGAGTAGTTGAAGCTAGACTAAGGGCAGAAATAAGCATTTGTGAACAGCAGTATGGTTTCCAGCCAAAAAAGAGTGCTACAGATGCAGTAGTTTGCTTTGAGGATGTTGATAGAGAAGTACAGAGAAGGCCAGAGGGAGCTGCATTGTGTTTTTGTAGATCAGGAGAAAGTTTATGACAGGGTGCCCAGAGAGGAACTGTGGTATTGTATGAGGAAGTCTGGAGTGGCAGAGAAGTATGTTAGAGTGGTGCAGGACATGTATGAGGACTGTAAGACAGTGATGAGGTGTGCTGTAGGTGTGACAGAGGAGTTCAAGGTGGAGGTGGGACTGCATCAGGGATAAGCTCTGAGCCCTTTCTTGTTCGCTATGGTGATGGACAGGCTGACAGACGTGGTTAGACAGGAATCTCCATGGACTATGATGTTTGCAGATGACATTGTGATCTGCAGTGAGAGCAGGGAACAGGTTGAGGAGAAGCTAAAGAAGGGGAAGTTTGTCCTGAAAAGGACATATGGGCTACGTGCATCAGGAACCCAGAAGATCTTTACGCCATACTTGGTGAGCTTGCTCGGCATGTACTGCAGAAGCTGGGTCCTCCCTCTGAAAGGTACAAGTTGTTCATCCACTGTCACGCAATCACTGAGGATGAATTTGTACCGGCAGTTGATCAGGAACAAGTCCCATATGTGGCGAAAGGGTTCCAGGTGATCTATTGCAGTCAGTTTGCCCTGGTACGCTTATCATCAAGGCATAAGAATCGGCCAATGTCTTCAAATCTTCGAAAACATAGTGGCCTTGTACAATGGGTTGTGCAGAGGACTCCCGAAAGGTGTACGTACCAGCACATCCCAGTTCTTTTCGCTTCCTGCAAGAATGGTCAATCCAGTGAAGGCCACTAGCTCATCTTTGGTTACATTTCTCCACTCTCTCCCCGTGTCTGAGACTGCTCTTTCTCCCTCCTTGTTTGTGCATGTCAGCACCTCTTCTATTATATCATCAGACATGAATCCCTTCCATGCATCTATTGGGGAGACAGTCCTAATACCAGGTACAGGTCCTGGCCGAATACGTTGAAAACTGTGACACGGGGTTGCAGCCTGTAACTCTGCCCCCTTGTGGCTCCACGGCCTCTTCAGGGGACTCGTGTGGTTCTGACAGCCCTTATTCCGTGGGGGGACAATAGGCGGGTTCTTTCATATCTGAGACGTCAGAATCTGAGTCAATGACGTCTGGCTCGTCATTCCATACATCCTGGAACATTTGCAGGACATGGTCCACAGAGAGTGGAGCTGGCCTCCTATTAGCCATTTTACTATGGATAAAGATAAACAAATTTAACCAGTAAATTGATCACACTTTAGAATATATCACTAAAAATTAAGATCATGAAAAGAGAAATGACTTACAAGTCATATGAGCCGGCCGCGGATGTGGAGGATGTGCGCAGTGCAGCAGAGGCCGTTTGGCTCGCTGTTGGCCCCAGTTGTGTGTGTGGAGGCCTTGCTGGATGTTGCGAATGCCTGCCGGGCTGCTGGGGGCTGGGAACGGGGGTGCGAATGCCCACCATCCTACTGGAGGCTCGGGTTGTATGTCTGGAGGCGGTTCACGGGGCTGCTGAAGTCGGCTCCAGGGTGGAGAGCTTGCTGACACCGTTGTGTTGATTGGAAAGTTCCAGCAGAAGTGAATAATTGACAACAAGTGTCTGAGTGTGGGACACTGAAAGTGGCTCTCCATGCTCAGGGAAAGCCTAAAGACAAATCGGCTGCCCCTGAGCTGTAGGAGGGTGGTTCTTGCACTCCTGCCGAAAAAAGGAGACTTGCAGAACATGAGGATCTGGCAGCCGGTGTCTGTCCTCTGCACAGACTACAAGCTCCTCTCCAAGGTCTTGGCCAACAAGCAAAGAAGAGTGATGGAACAGGTAGTTCATGTGGACCAGACTTCCTGTGTACCGGGTAGGCTAATCAAAGATAATGTACATTTAATTCAGAATGTTTTGGAACTCTCAAGTTCATTGTGCTGCTCCTGCAGCAGTGGAAAACACAAGTTCATCGCATCCAAAATATCCACCCTTGGGCTTGTGGTTGAGTTTTGTGGACCCATCTTTGAAGACACTGCTGCTCTGTGCGCTGCTGTGGGTGTGACCTCAGTGAGGCTTATCAAAGGCCTACTGAGAAGATGGAGGAGCTTACTCATCCCACGGCAACTGACTTTGATCAGTTTTTATTGTGCAGGTCTTCTAATTCCAGATAATGCCGATCCCTCCCCAGTAGAGAGCTTGTCTCCTTGTTTTAACAACTCTATGTCAGACCCAATCAGTCTAAGTGACAGTAATGGTAAAAACATGTATAAATTGATGGTTAAAATTTTAAAGAAAGACATACTTAAAGATCGTCTGACACACCATGGAGGGTTCACCTTTGTCATGGCATCTTTCTGTAAGTCACCATTAACCAAAAAAGTTGGAGATCTCCAGTGGAGAATTTTACACGGTGCTGTGGACGTTAACAATTTTATTTCGATTTTACATCCAAATGTGTCCGTTCTGTTTTTGCAGAGAAACTGTTTTTCACTTTTTCCTGGACTGCCAGGAGCTCAAAAACCTGTTCCTGTTTTTAGAGAGTCTTTCTCTTGTTTGGTCTTGTTTTTAACAAACATAATTGGTTTTAAACACAGTAAAAGTAAAAAAAAAAAAAGGAATGGTAGATTTTGAACTTCCTTCTGGGCCAAACAAAAATGGCAGTGTATTTAAGCAGGAAAAAAATGATTGAAAGCTCTTCAGACAACAATGCGGAATATTGAAAAGAATGCTTAAAGCAAGAATCATGATTTATTTTAATAATTACAAGCAACGGACGATGTGAAAGTTATTCAGAATACCTGGCGTGTCAAAGATGTGTATTGTTCTGTGTTCAGGGAGAAGCTTGTGTTGTTGTTGTTTTTCTATTGTGTATTTATTTGTTTTGTTTATTTATTTTGTATGTGAATTATTTTTTTGTTTGAAAATATGTTAGTTTTTTTTGAATGAGTGTGATTAATGTGTTAATTTGTTATCTGTGAATAAATGTGATTTTTAAAAATCTCTCTCTCTCTCTCTCAAAATAGATTGATAAATACTTGACTGAATTAAATGTCTTTCTACTTTACTCCCCTTGTCTGTTTTTGGCCCATGTGCTCAGTAGCACTCTCCTGCTTTTCAGTGGCCTCTTCATCTAATCTGGGTGGTGGGAGCCCAATGAAGCATCCAAAGCTTTACAACATAGTGTTGTTTGAGGCGGCTGTCAGCACGTACCCCATCATGTTACTGGGCCATTTCATTAAATCGGAGGAAACTGCAGAGTGAGAGCAGCTGCCCTGTCTGTTATTATCTCACTGTGTTGTCCTGTGTATGTGTGTGTGTGTGTGTGTGTGTGTGTGTGTGTGTGTGTGTGTGTGTGTGTGTGTGTGTGTGTGTGTGTGTGTGTGTGTGTGTGTGTGTGTGTGTGCGCGTGCTTTAGATATAGATGTAATTTGGATGGATGGATGAAATTTTTCAATGCTAGTATCACTGTAATGTTTGTTTGTATTCTGATATTATTGTGGGCTACTCACTCGACAATTGCTCAGCTCCTCTGCAGATAAGATGATAGTGCCACATTTCTTCCCTGGGATCCCTCTGTGGGACAAAGAAAGAAAAAAACATAAGTGTTACGTAGATGAAAATGTGCTCCCACTCAAACACAAGATGGTGCCTTGCTCCACTTGACAGGTGTGGCTCATCGAGGAGTGGATCAAACAACATCCTCATTGTGCTGATGAGCCTCGGGCTGTTCACAACAAAAGGTCTTTTTATAATGTTCATTTTGAAAACAGACGCCAGAATATTGATATCATATGACTCGGGGCAGATACAGTTATGACATTTTTGAACGCAACACACAATGTTGTGCAATCTGCTGCAGTGCAACACATCTTCACATGGAGTTGATTAGGATGTTGATTGGTTGCATCTGTTCCAAGGATTATGACATGCTGTCACATTTTCTGATCGAGTGCAATGATGCTTAAAGGGTGACATGCTTGGTGATTATTCAGCCCTGAAGAAACGTGGATGTTTTCATTTTCCAGAAATTGTGTACATATCATTGAAACATGGGGCCATGCATTATCATGCTGCAACATGAGGTGATGTTGGCGGACACATTGAGGACAATGGGCCTCAGGATCTCCTCACTGTACCTCTGCGCAATCAAACTGCCATCAATAAAATATACCTGTGTTCTTTGCCCATAACTGATCGCCATCATGAGACACCTTACAAATCGCTTGCCTACACAGTACCCTGCATGGTCTGCTACCTACCTATTGCAATGTAAATCAGGACACAGTTATGAAGAGCGCTTTTCTCCAACATGCCTGATGCCACTGGTGATGAACTTCTTCTTCCACAGAAGTCAGTTATGATGATGAACTGCACTCAGGTTCAGACCCTGATGAATATGGTGAGCTTGTAGGTAAGGTTCTCTACGGTGGTTTATCCTTAGATTATTTGGATATAAAAGCCAACTTTGGCCTCAGCTATCAGGATGGCCAGTTTCTGATGAAGTTGCTGGTGCACAAACCAGATGTGGCACACTGTGGATAAACCACTTTGAACTTATAACCATCATGACAGTAATCTTTGAAGAGAATTAAAAGATTATTTTCTTTCCCTCCTCGCCACCAGCAGCATTGTCACAGAGGACACAATGGAGAAGATGGGAGTATTAATAGGAGTATTTATATTTATTTGCCTTTATATTAATTTTTTAAAATTCTTTGTACATGTATGTTGGTTATACTTTTGTTCAGGTAATTTGGTAAAGGGTCTAGAAACTCCAAAACAGCCATTCAGTCCAGTCTAGGTTACAGGTGGGACTAACTGTGCTGAAGTAAAGATGTAAATAGGGTCTACCCGTAAATAATCTGAAATTTAAATGTATTTCTTGGCAGTCTTTTTATTGGCATCAAATATAGAATTGGTGAATTAATAGAAATTAAAAAAACAACAACAACTTTGCAAAATAAAGATAAGATAATAATCCTTTATTGTCCCACAGTGGGGAATTTTGTGAAAAAAACAAAACAAATCATACACAAAGTCATAAACAAAATCAGATCATACACCACAAGCCTCAGTGCTCAATTTATTTTCTGCCATTCCCTTTTTGTATCCCGCTTGCATCCACGTAGACAAGTGGTGATGTATTGTAATTGTCAGCATTTGTGTGTTTGTTAGTTCTTCTGTCGGTCCGTCCGTCCTTTAGTCCACCAAATATCTTGGCAAACATTGCAGATAGAAAGATGAAATGGTCGAAGAAGGAGAGGAGGAAAGTGTGTTTGTAGGAAGAGAGAGAAGAGGAACGGCAGGAGTATAGGACTGAGACTAGGGATATTGAATGTTGGAACTATGACAGGAAAAGGTAGAGAATTGGTTGACACGATGCAGAGAAGGAAGGTAGACGTACTGTGTGTCCAGGAGACCCAGAGGCCTGTACCATAAAGCTGGATTACGGTTTAGCGAGATAACTTCAGGCTTAACCCTGGCTTTTCGGTACCATTAAGGTGGCTGACTTCCTATCGGGCTACGTTGTCGCGGTAACCTATGCTAGTTCAGGATAAGAGCTCAGCAGGTATAACAGCCCCACCTACTGACCAATCAGAGCTCAGTGGGTATAACAGCCCCACCTACTGACCAATCAGTTCTCTTGGAAAATGGGCTGTCCATTTTATGAGAACCCGGTGGATCTTGGTGCACAGCTTGTGCGAACAGCGCTCAGGCGCGAGAGAATATTTAGAGATCGCTGTAATCTGCTCGAATTGCCTGAACTGTACGAAAGGTACAGGTTTTTGGGAGAGGGGTTACATTACATCTGTCAGCTGCTGGAGCCTTACATCAGTAATGTAACGCACCGCAACCACTCGCTGACAGTCCCGCAGACAGTGTGCATTGCACTGAGATTCTTTGCCACAGTTAATATATTTCTTAATTATGTTCGTAATTATTATGATGTCCTTAAATCCCTCGTTGGATGGGTTACAAGCAATCCACAGATAAAATGCCATTAATCAATTATTTGTTTAAGTAAATCATGGATTGATTGATTCATTCATAGGTACTTCTATGTATTTTGTTGGCGATGCCGAAAACCTCGGGAAAAACACAGTATGTAGAGCCATTCATAAAGTCGCGGGGGCTACAATCACATGCCATAACAAAAAATGTCATACACACATACATTTATGGAACACACAAATGTTACTGTAGTAAGATATACAAGTGCAGTCATAGTGGGGAAGTAATATTATAATGGCACTAACTTCCGCATTGACACAGTCGGCGATTTTGTGCCAGCGATCCTGGCGCCATTTGGCAGCTGCAACTGTATTGCTTTTTGCCTGGATTATTGATTTGTATTGCTCGTATTTATTAATTGTGAAATATGCGGCTCGGACCAGTTTGTTGAATGTTTGCGATTGGTCGCATAAGGCAACCTCCGCCCTTTTTATGTGAGCGCGCACAGATCTCGAATGGACATGCCTGAATTGAATTAGTGAGTTGAAAGCCGGCTTTATGGTACCAAAAATCCGGAGGGCGGATGTCTCGGTAAGTGAAGCCAGATAAGTAAGAGGAAGCCCGGCTAGGTTCATCCAGCTTTATGGTACAGGCCTCAGGTGGAAAAGTAGCAAGGCTAGAAGTTTAGGAGCAGGACTCAAGTTGTTCTATCATGGTGTAGATAGAAAGAGAAATGGAGTAGGAGTTATCTTGAAGGAGGAGTTTCTTAGGAATGTCCTGGAGGTAAAAGGAGTGTCAGATAGAGTGATGAGTCTGAAGCTAGAAATGGAAGGCGTGATGTTCAATGTTGTTAGAGGGTATGCTCCACAGGTAGGATGTGAGCTGGAGGAGAAGGAGAAACTCTAGTTGAAGTGATGAAGTGATGAAGTGATGCAGAGCATAACTAGAAGTGAGAGAGTTGTCATTGGTGCAGACTTCAATGGACATGTTGGTGCAGGAAACAGAGGTGATGAGGAGGTGATGGGCAGGTTTGGTATCCAGGAGAGGATCGCAGCAGGACAGATGGTGGTTGACTTTGCAAAAAGGATGGAAATGGCTGTAGTGAATACTTTCTTCCAGAAGAGCCAAGAACATATGGTGATCTATAAGAGTGGAGGTAGGAGCACACAGGTAGACTACATCTTGTGTAGAAGGTGTAATCTGAAGGAAATCAGTGACTGCAAAGTAGTGGTAGGTGAGAGTGTAGCCAAACAGCATAGGATGGTGGTGTGTAGGATGACTCTGGTGGTGAGGAAGATGAAGAGGAAAAAGACAGAGCAGAGGACGAAATGGTGGAAGCTGAAAAAGGAAGCGTATTGCATGACTTTTAGGAAGGAGTTAAGACAGCCTCTGGATGGTCAGGAGGTGCTTCCAGATGACTGGACAACTACAACTAATGTGATCAGGGAGACAGGTAGGAGAGTACTTGGTGTGTCATTTGGAAGGAAAGTAGACAAGGAGACTTGGTGGTGGAATGAGGAGGTACAGGAGTGTATACAGAGAAAGAGGTTTGCTAAGAAGAAGTGGGACACTGAGAGGACTGAGACAGTAGACATGAGTAAGCGCAAGTCCTGATGATAAACCTGTAGAAGTTTGGATGTGTCTAGGAGAGGTGGCAGTATAGTTTCTGACTGGGTTGTTCAACAGGATCTTAGATAGTGAGAAGATGCCCGAGGAATGGATGAGAAGTGTGCTGGTGCCAATTTTTAAGAACAAGGGAGATGTGTAGAGTTGTGGCAACTACAGAGGTCTAAAGCTGATGAGCCATACAATGAAGTTATGGGAAAGAGTACTTGAAGCTAGACTAAGGGCAGAAGTGAGCATTTGTGAGCAGCAGTATGGTTTCATGCCAAAAAGAGTACTACAGATGCAGTATTTGATTTGAGGATGTTGATAGAGAAGTACAGAGAAGGCCAGATGGAGCTGCATTGTGTTTTTGTAGATCTGGAGAAAACTTACGCCAGGGTGCCCAGAGAGGAACTGTGGTATTGTATGGGGAAGTCTGGAGTGGCAGAGAAGTATGTGAGAGCAGTGCAGGACATGTATGAGAACTGTAAGATAGTGGTGAGGTGTGCTTTTGGTTTGACAGAGGAGTTCAAGGTGGAGGTGGGACTGCATCAGAAAATCAGCTCTGAGCCCTTCTTGTTCGCTATGGTGATGGACAGGCTGACAGACGAGGTTAGACAGGAATCTCCATGGACTATGATGTTTGCAGATGACATTGTGATTTGCAGTGAGAGCAGGGAACAGGTGGAGGAGAAGCTAGAGAGGTGGAGGTTTGTCCTGAAAAGGAGAGGAATGTAGGTTAGCTGCAGTAAGACAGAGTATACTGTATGTCTGTGAATGAGAGGGACCCAAGTGGAAGAGTGAGGTTACAGGGAGAAGAGATCAAGAATGTGGAGGATTTTACGTACTTAAGGTGAACAGTCCAGAGCAATGGAGAGTGTGGAAAAGAGGGGAAGAAGCTTATACAGGCAGGATGGAACGGGTGGACAAAAGCGTCTTGTGTGATGTGTGATAGAAGAGTTTCAGCTAAAATGAAAGATGTACAAAACTGTTGTGAGACCAACGATATTGTTTGGTCTAGAGACAGTGTCACTGAGGAAAAGATAAGAGACAGAGCTGGAGCTAGCAGAGATGAAGATGCTGAGGTTCTTTTTGGGAGTGACCAGGATGGATAGGATCAGGAATGAGTACATCAGAGGGACAGCACATGTTAGAGGTTTTGGAGATAAAGTCAGAGAGGCCAGACTGAGATGGTTTGGACATGTTCAGAGGATAGTGAATATTTTGGTAGAAGGATGCTGAATTTTGAACTGCAAGACAGGAGGCCTAGAGGAAGACCAAAGAGAAGGTTTATGGATGTAGTGAAAGAGGACATGAAGGTAGTTGGTGTGAGAGAAGAGGATGCAGAAGACAGGGTTAGATGGAGGCAATTGATTCACTGTGTGACCACTGAAGGAAAAGCTGAAAGGAAAAGAAGAAGAAGAAGCACATAGACAGATGAAATAAAAAGCACATTACTCGTGCGGCAAAAGGGGATGAAAATGAGATGATGACCTTTACTTTGAATAAGCTAGGTCAAGGTCAAATTCTAGCTTGTACACTCAGGAACTAGATAAGATAGAAAGACGAGGGAGAAGGCCAGTGTGAGTAAGACCATAGCTCAAAGCAGTAGCTTTGATGAAAGTAGGTCAGAGCACTACAGTTGATCTTTGACCTATGCAAGTAGGTCAGGATGTTGCAGTCTCTAACTGCATTGGTTCTTGTTTAAATTGTGAGCATTGTGATAATATTCTCGTAGGAACGGCTCATGGTCCTGTATTGAAGAAGATGTGCAGATCCATGAGCAAATGATGACATGGATGATGCAAGAAAAACAAATTTATGGGTTTTTGTCATGGCACTGAGAATCTGTAACTCTGAAATGTCTTGTACTTTTGTTTGAAAATGGATCAATACGCAAAATGGTTTATATCTGTGTCTCATTAGTAGTCATTCATTTACTAATTTTCTAAAACTGCTTCTTCCACCGTCACAGGTGGCAGGGTGCTGGAGCCTATCCCAGGCGGCTTGGGGCATGAGGCAGGATAAACTCTGAGAACGACGCCAGTGAACTGGAAAGCCACATATAGACAAACAAGCACACACTCAGACCTATGGCAATTTGAAACTGGCCAATCCACCCGAAGTGCATGTTTTTGGAGGTGGGAGGAAGCTGGAGAGAACCCACGCAGACACGGGAAGAACATGCAAACTCCCCACAGAGCTCGGAGCAACAGCGCTACCCACTGCGCCACTTGTGATATGTGTAAATGTAATACCCATAATTATTCTCATGGATACAGAGAAGACTAATCAATGAATTTTCAGTTTCAAAATCGATGTTTTTTCTTTCACAATATTTTGTAAGAAAGATTAAAAATGAGCTATTAAGAAGTCACCTTGTAATTGATTTACAACACTAATGAAATACAAAATCTTTTTCTTTACTCAGTTATGGAGAATATTGCTGCTGAAGGTGGCACACACAAGATACTGATCCCTCATTTTACTGAAAACTTGAAAGAGAAATCAAATAAAAGTGTCAGGGTAGCTTCGGTGCAGTCAAAGCGGAGGTGCATGCATAATATAATCTATCCATTAGGCTTCAAAGACATACAGAATACACACAGGAGTGCTTCTGAATTTCCAATATTAAAGGAGGCTTGTATATAACAAACACACACACAGACACACATAAACAAGAGACAATGAGCTACAGTGACGTATGATCACCTACAAGAACATGTCAAGTCACAAATAATACGGCACAAATCCTTAACACAATAAAGACCCACAGATGTATCTTCTTGATACAGAAAGACACACACACACACACACACACACACACACACACACACACACACACACACACACACACACACACACACACACACACACACACAACAATAGAATGCATAAGAAAAATATTCAAGGATGAACTAACAACACCGGTGTGAATAAGGAATGGATTAATATTTTTTTGCAAAGATAAATATGACACAGAGGACAAAAGACAATTGAAATTGTGAGAAAATGGCTCTTGTTGTAAATTGTGAATTGTGTGCTTGCCTGCTAATGTGGTGAATGCAGCAAAGCAGTATTCCAACCAAAGGGCATGCATTTGAAGTTATAAGGAAATGCTGCATTGAATAGGCGTGGCGCATTTTATATTCAGTCTTTCATTATTTCACTCACTTCATGCTGCATGTCAATATTTACATTACATGTATACATTGATTTACCTGCACGTTCTGCAAATGAAAAAAGAGATTGAGAAGAAGTACTAAAGCATTTAAGTGCTTTGAAGAACAAAAGTTTCTACTTGGTGCTAAAGGCCATTGTAATCAGATTTCTTGAGAGTGAGATCATTCTGGAGGTCTTCCAGAAGCGCACTCTACGAAAGGGATCTTTGGAAAAGGATAGCCCCTCATTGATTCACTCCAACTGAGAGCCTGGAAAATCCACCAGTGATTTACACAGAAAAATGAGAGGCTTCTACTGAGGGAGAAGGGCAGAAAGTTGTGATGAATGAATTGAGCCTGAGGTCAACACAGTGTAACAGCTTTGTAAAGTGTTTCAGATGTGCCCTAGCTGCAGGTGTTAATGAAATAAAGGATCAAAAAATGAAGAGTCTTAAAAAAGGTCTGCACACCCAAATCAATGACACTGTTCGTTTTGATTTAGTTTTTGTTTCAAAATTCAACACATACTGTATAAATGCACAAAGGTGTCTGCCATGTCCTCGGTGTGAAATGGTTTTGAAACGTTGGTGAGTAAATAAATGTCCAAGTGATTTATTCGTCATTGTGGAAATAAAACGTCTAAAGTTTCATTCCATCTACTCCAGGAGTCCCGTCATTCAGAGTAGGAGTCGACTTTTCCCAAATTCTGCTGCTATTTGTCAAAACCCTGCAGCTCTTGTCAAACACAGCAAAACACTGAAATCCTGAATGCAGTGTTTTAAAACATCTCCCTGCCCTTTGTCCACAAGGAGAAGTGCAAACTCACATTTACTCAGCTACAAAACTGTACAAAAAATAAAGAAAATTATCCTTCAAACTACTTGCCTGATGCACAGTTTTAATGACAAAACCTTGAAATCATTTTCACTAGGATGGTCAGGATGGTAACTGTTCATTTGCAGTGCACAGTAAAGACTATTAACTGAAGTCAAAAGTACATTTAACAGTAAAATATGAGGCTGTTTTATGCCCAAAACACATAACTGTAAGTTGGACTATCCCTGCAGGTAACATAACAAAACAGTTTACTCTAGTGAGCAAAGCTGCAGTGTTTTACTTCAGTTCTGAGCTCTTCGATCATTTCTCTTGTATTTCTCTCCTAAACATACATATAAAAATAAATACGTATAAGACATGTAACTATTTAAATATTGCCAGATATCAGACATACAATACTGGGATATACTCAGGGTGCGATTTTTTTAAAGTGTAATCATGCACTTTGCCAGTGCATCGTGGCCTGTTGATTAACATTTTTTAAATTATTGATGTGTTTGTCCCCCTGAGGGTAAAATTCATTCAGCAGAGGTAGAGGTGTAACAACAAGAGGGGGGGTGATCCCCCACCATGCCCCCAACAAATCGCACATTGGATATACTGATATAGCATTATTGAAGTACTCAATAATGGTTAAAACTATTAGCAAAAGTGCCATGATATGTTTGCTTCAAGAATCTCGGTTTGGTTGTTTGTTCCACACCTTGGATTGATTGACGGGTCATCACTAGCCATGCAAACTGTTTTAACCTCAATAACGAGGTTGGGAATGAAATCAAAGATTTCTTTATCAGGCATTTTTAAATAAAAAAAATCAGACAATGTTGCTTTGTGTTTTTCATCTTGTTTTGCTAGAGGCTTGAACATTCCCTGAGTAAATACACTCAAGGACTGCTTGTTTACTAGCCTTGCCGTGCCATGTAAAGCCTACTGAGCATAGATGTATTAAGGAGAAACTCCAGAGTTTGCTCATTCCAGCACCCAAAATGCACCCCAGGTATGTTGCTGTTTTACAGAAATAGTTCCGCCTCCAACCAAACAACAAAAAACAAGAAAAAATATATTTAAAAGGCAATTCAGATTGGTGCCGCCACAACCACTTCTTGGCATTCCCTGAATATGCAATTTCTTTCTCTTAACAATGTATGCTTACCACCTTAATTAGTTAGCATGATGAGTCTATCTGAGTGAGATAGGCAGCTCATCTTGAGGCAGAAAAGGCAAAAAGACAACCACTGACTTACAGAGGGTGCCATTTTAATCATAAACCTTCCAAAGGGAGCATATCGGGTCATTCTCGTCACACACCATTATCATCATCAAAACAAACAATACATTGCAGTTTATTACTTTCAATAGTATATTTCATTATTGTTGTAAAATTCAAAGGGTAAGGCAGACAACTTCAATACACAAGTGAACCAATAAACTAGGTGAAGAAATCCAAAGAGATTCTGAGAGGAGGCTGGTACATCTGATGAAACATCAATGACAAAGTGGCAACAATCAGGAATCACAAAAACTAAATACACTGCGATAATGAGGGAATGACAAACACGTTGGTGGCACAGGGGAGGACACAGAGACAGGTGGAAACAATGAGGCAATAACAAGCTGGAGAGAAAAATGCAGAACAGAAAGTTAAAGGGGAAGAGACAAGAAGATTACAACGATAAAATAGGACAGGGATGGAAATGGAAGGAACTAGAACTGAAAACAGAAGACTAAAACAGACCAAGGAACCACAAAGTCAAACTAGAAATGAGAAAACAACAGAAAGTGTTAAGTGTTGTTTGTTTTCTTTAGTTCTGCCCATTTGACCAAGGTCCCACCCATAGGCAACCTCCAATCAATTCCACTCCACAACTTGGTCATTAAGAATAAAAGAAGACAAAACATTTAACCTCTTGGTGGCTTTTATTGATCTCCAGGCCACAAACGGTGACCGCGCAGTGTGGAATGGAGAAAAGTAAAACAACCATCTGGGAGTACTTCCGAAATCTTGTCTCACTTAATGATTATTGTTTGCCATTAAAATTACCAAAGTGGCCATTGTTACATTTGGGAGTGAAGCAGATTAGTCTTAAAATTTCGATATTCCGAGAGTTCTTGTCATTGAGGTAAAGTAGGAGACTTAGCCAATCGTCATAAGTTTAAAAAGTTTATTTCTGACAAGTCTAATACAGATATCCGGGCTCCCCCCAGTGTCCCTGAATGCCTGCAGTAAACGGGTCTTGCAACAGCGCGGCTGAGAAGAGCACTATCTTTTTCTGCCTAGTGTTTTTTATACATGTAATAATCTAGTAAATGTTAGTTATATTTAGGATATATATCAGGATATTTTGAGTTATTGATGAGAATGCCTGATTGCTATTCAGTTTGTAACAACTTAACCCCGAACGAATCATTGTTAACACGCACAAGGGGTTCTTTATTGGGATGATAGCAAGTTCTTAAATAAGGATGTGTAAGAAATAATACCAAATAAACACCACCTGCTTTACGTGCTCTAGACGCAGTGTATTTGTGAATATAGGAACAACAAAAAAACAAACTTAATAAACAACACGCCCCTTTTCCCAGAATAAAGTCATAATCCCCCAAAATTAATTGTTCAAGATCAGTTTACGCATCCACCGCTGCGCGCCCCGATGTCCACGCTCAGACGCGAGTGACATCGGATGGTTCAGTCAGAGGGGGGAAACATACCAAAAAAAACTTGTAATCCTCAAAAATGGAAAACTGAAAACCCCCTCTCCCAGCCGGGAACACAAAAGTCACTATAAAAAACAAAACAAAAAGGTTCGGTCTCACCGGAGAGGGAGATGCGCCCGCTGCCTGGTAGGATTTGAACATCCACTGCACTGACTGCTCCGACGGGACCGTTTCCTCCGTCTCACGCTGTAAGGATCAATTTTCGTTTTGGAATCCAGTTATTTTACCATCAACACAGGTGTCTCTACTCGGGTACTGGACCACTTCCTTCTTCCTCCCCCCTCCTCTCACCTGGGAGACTCGGTTATATGGCCTCTGGTTCACGCCTCCCTGGCAGGTGCGACTATTTCCCTGGCCATTAGTCCATCATTGATAATTACAATGGAATCTTTAGTCCTTTATGTGCCGTCTGACATACATAGCAAGAATATATGTATTACACCATACCTTTATCGCATATTTTACCCCAATTGTTCCATACATTGAACATCCGATTAATGTGGCAGTGTCACAAGTTGTAATGGTTATATTCAAATTAAGATAAATAAGAGATTATTATTAGTTAAAATATGCGCTTTATACAATATAATTGCTGGTTAAATACTTTAAACTCTTAAAAGTTGTGCGTAACAGCATTAACCTGTCAGGTTAACTTCCGGTTCACTTGCATGTGACAGGAAGTAGGAGGGCATAAGGCCGGCAATAATGCGCAGGTGTACGAGTGAGGTAACAGCGAGTGAGGTAACAGCGAGTGAGGTGACAGCGAGTGAGGTAACAGCGAGAGAGGTAACAGCGAGTGAGGTGACAGCGAGTGAGGTGACAGCGAGTGAGGTGACAGCGAGAGAGGTAACAGCGAGTGAGGTGACAGCGAGTGAGGTGACAGCGAGTGAGGTGACAGCGAGAGAGGTAACAGCGAGTGAGGTGACAGCGAGAGAGGTGAGAGCAAGTGAGCGCGAGGGAGATACAAAAGTTGCTAATGATGAGCAGGTTTCCATCAACGAGGCAATGAGAACCATGGCGTGGAGCATGTAGACACGAAAGTGTGGAGACAGACTACCACGTGTATATACTTTTGTTTAGTTGGACTTTAACGGTTCGCCAGACAACATGCTCTCAACGCACGAACTGAGTTGGTGACAGAGCGTGTCTGTAGTCTGCTGCAGTTTATATTATTATTAAGGGTTGAACTCCAGAAGTATTCCCGGTGCCTCTAGATATATACTGTATTTAAGAAAGTGAGAATCATAATTTATCCTAGACTGTTACTTTACACGGAGATGTCTCTTTCACCATATGAGTATAAATTTGAGTTTGATTAGGTTTAATTCTTTATTTAGTGTTAAATAAAGGGTTTCACATTACGAACCGATGGTGAAAGGGTTACATACAATTCAGATAAAAAATTTGTATGCGATGATATGTCTTCTGGTCCAATTAGATCGTGATGAGTGTTTTGCTGCTCCTCCTCCATGGGTGTTGGAATGTGGTTTCCGGTTCTGGTTCATCCTGCGAATACAGAACTGAGACCTCCACCTATGTCCTATAAATGGAATTGTTATTGTAACTGTGTGTGTGTGTGTGTGTGTGTGTTTGTGTGTGTGTGTGTGTGTGTGTGTGTGTGTGTGTGTGTGTGTGTGTGTGTGTCTGTGTGTGTGTGTGTGTGTGTGTGTGTGTGTGTGTGTGTGTGTGTGTGTGTGTGTGTGTGTGTGTGTGTGTGTGTGTGTGTGTGCGTGCGTGTGTGAGATTATATGAGTTCGAGTGTGTGGAAATTTACCGAGACAGGGTGATGGAAAAGTACTGAATGTGTGATTAAAATTGAATACTGTGAAGCTAGGAAAATAGCAAATAGCATGTATATAATATTTAAATCTCTTCAGGAGGCATGGAGGCAATAGGAAGTCTTGCTCTAAATCCAAAACACTAAAAGAGATGGAGATTCAGAAGACGAAAACTTTTCACAAGTGAAACAATTTAACCATTTTTTCAGATTATTTTAAAGATCTGTAACCACTGCAGGTCCTCATGGACACCACGCCAGTGTCAGACACCTACTGAGCCTGTTGATTAACAGCTCATTCTGCCCTAGTATCCCTAAGAACTACATCAATATGAATGTCCACCTCATGATTCATGTTGAGAGAAAAGGTTGGGTGCTTTCTCAGGATGCAAAGCAGCTTATGTTCAGTAAAGTGGAAAGTAAAGGTGTTTCGAGGGTGATGGTCCTGTAACAAATCAAATTCAAGCACGAGTTCACGTCCTGTTAAAGACCTTCAATTAATATGACTGAATGTACTGGGATATGCAGGATCCCTAAAATTGATGTTCTTCCAGGGGATTCTTTACAAAATCTGACACCTTCTTGACCTATTTCCCTGTGGGTGATTCACCCCAAGCTCTCTATGACAGCAGTGATACCAATTAGGAAAAGCAAAGAGACAAGTCCCTGCAATTATTTCTGTTTCAATTCTGACTAATGAGCCGAAGAGGAATTACTGGGAATTTACTTTCTCTTCCCTTTTAATTTGGATATTCAACCAAGCTGTGACAGATTAATATTTGGATGAAGTGTGTGGGAAATATTAACATGACATATGATATAATGCTACTACTCTAACATGACACAGTGTTCCTGTTTCATCTGACATTTAACTGGTAAAGGAAAATGTACTCTGTTTCCTGAATTTTAAACACTAAATGAGGACTGAGGACAGAAGTGATTGGGACATGAATTCCCACTGACTCATTAAGGTGAGCTTCTATAGTCTTGAAGCTTAGAGTTTCTGAACAGCGCATTAACAATGTCTAAGACATGCGTATTAATAAAAATGTTTACAGAAACCATTTTAATGTGAAGTACCTGATTATTATTATTTTAATCATTTTATTGCTAAATAATTCAGAGTCCAGTTTTCCAAACTAGTGAACACTCAAATTAAAAAAAATTCTTACAAGTCAATTCTTGGTTTATGAGGATTGGTGACAATTTGTCAAAGTCTGCAATAGGCATGCACCTTATAACTGAGTATTTAATGAGCACAAACACGGTGCTATAAGGAGGCATGGGGGAGATCAGCTTCCCCAAAGTGATCACTGTAAAAAATTTAGCTGATCAACAATATATTTTAGAAAATTTTCTACAACTAATTTTGTGATGGGAAAGGGAATATAAAGAACATTGAATGAAAGCCAGCTCACAGAGGTTGAGGCTCCCACGCAGCTGAGGCATCAATATGTTAACACCAGCAACTGCTCTGCCTGGAGGATCAAATATTATGTTAGCTCTCCTGCAACAGCTATGTTTGCCTGAGTACCCTGAAGCAATGCTCAGGCACTCACATTTCCTGCCAATTTATTCTTGATTGGCTCTTCCTGACAAACAGAGGAAAAAATTACTGTGACACTTTGCTTTTTTCCAACATTTGAAACAGATTACACTACTTTGCTTTCTAAATTCTTTCAAGCGGGTCATGCGTTTTTTGTATGTGTGGTATATCATATATTAATGTTTCATCATTTAGTGATTAGAGGCCACTTTAAACAATCCTAAAAAAATCCTAAATAAAATGATTGTAGTTGTTCAACCACTTTGACTGTTTGCTTGAATCACTGTGTTAAAGAGAAAAACCCTACTTTTCATCAATAATGTTTGTTTTTTGAAGCAGATACTCAGGTGGAGCTCCAAAAGAGACATTTTTCAGACTCTGAAACAAACACATGATATCCTGAGACACAAAAAGTTTTCTTTCTTTCCGCAATGTAATACATTTCATTAACTGTGTAATACATTTCATCTTATGGGTAGCCACAAACTGTCTACATGCTTCGATCTGCTTCTGCTTTCTCTGCTTGTATGAAAATCAGGGAATTTTCTTAAATAGTTTTGCAGTTTTGTTCAGTAGCATTTACTTTCAACTTGTAAAAATCAGTTTCTTTGCAGGAGCTGTTTGTAAAGCACAAATTGTGACACAAATCGCCTCCCTGCCCACAGTAACCCTTGATTTAAATTAGAATTTTTCCTGAATGCTCATAGCATGTCCTAGCCAGACTAATGGATTTTATTAAACCTATTTATAGCAATAATGTTGTCAAATGAGTTGAATAGCCTCATAAAATACCTAAAAGCTCCAAAAACCTGTACCCTATAAGATGATAAAAAATTTTCCGGCATGACAGTGAATTGCAAAAGGCTTATTAAAACAAAATCCCTCCCAAATTGGCATATCCCTTGGCCCCCCTTACGTGTCTGTTATGTGTCTAAAAATAGACTAATTAGCTCTTCAGAATCAGCCCCCAAAACAAACGAGGCTCTGGAGAACACCGGAGGACATATCATTGACATGACCTTACTACGGCCATCAAAAGATGTTGCTGAAAAACTCCATCCTTTTCTTATGATGAAGTTTAAAAAGTGCAAACTTTGCAATTAATTAATGAGATGGAACTTTCTACATTTTCCCAAAAATCATGTCCATCATTTTGAATGGCTGCTTTGAGCATTTTCAATCTAAAATATATAGGATCTTTATAAATATAGCTTACACATATTTTATTTTGCTCCTGCATTAAAATTATGTGGAATTAGGCACAATGTACGGGGAATATGTTTTTACCATCTCTTTAAAAATGATTGATGATAATCAGTGACTCTTGAACCTCACTGTTTCCCTAATTTCATAAATTCCAACCTCTTATTGTGTAAAAAACCATGAATGATATGGAAATGTTAAATTGTCCCAGAAAAAGTGAACAACAAAGGAGTTTCTAGCTGAATGCATAATTAATCACTGAATAAATGCAAAAATAGTGATCTTTTTAACATTTTGTTGAAAAATGGTAAATATTTCTGTTTTAATAACAAAGTACACCACTCCAGAAAACAGGTGACATGTCAGCCAAGTTTAATCAAAACAGTGAATGGTGTTAGAGTTACGCCCCAGACAAAGCAACTTTTAAGGACAGACGGACATCTATAAGAATTTACAATACATGCTGCGCTAAGTCTTGCCTGGTGAGAAGAGTATGATCAGGGTTAGGAGGGATTACCAGGCAGGATTTCAGGAAGGATTTCTTTGTAAATTCCACCAACAGATTTCAGCGTGGGAAGCCACACATGTCTCTGACAAAGGAAAATCAATGTTTGTTAAAGGAGATACTGTGAGTCAAAACGCTTAAACTACCACACTGCTGCCACTGCATTATTCAGGAAACAAACAGCACTTCCATGCATTGAGGGATGAGGCATGTTTCTTTGACACTTCAAGCTCTGTAACCTTTTACACAGAACAGGAGCACGGCCATCCAAGCATACAGTAATATGCAGCAAAGCAGTGCCTCTCTAACACAATTACTGACTTCACTAACTCTGCCAAGGGAAAAGAGTAACACTATTTCTTTGCCTTAAGGACAGGCAACAGCCACGTACCCCCACCCGTGACATCCATCTCCTCAAATACCCACAGCTCATTGTACAAAGCCTTAGCAGTTTGAGACTTCATTTGACTTTATTAGAATACCCACCCAAGAGATGATACCATTAATCACATAAAAGAGAGAAATGGTGAGCAGCCACACAGAAAACAAATGCACAGAAGTAACAGACATAAAAAGATACAGACAGAAATAAAATAAAATAAAATAAAGCACACCCCACATGAGCTTCCATGATTCTCAAGGACCTGGAATTTATAAGGTGTCTCATTTATAGCTTAAATTAAAGGACAGATATACAATAATTAGGGGCAGTGGCATTTGATTTATGCCTCTTTTTTTTCTTTTTACTTTTCCCCTTTTCAAAATCTGAGCAGAACTGGGACAGAAGCTGCTAAAGTAAACATCTGAAAATGTAATTTAAAAATAAGGCAATTTAGGAAGACTTTTTTGATTTTGAAGAAGGGCACGCTAAACCAGCTGATGTTCCCTTGACTCATTTCCCTTCCTTCATCTTTGTTTATAACCACAGACATAGAAAAATAGACCTTTTCCCCACTCACTCTTTGTGTCAGGGAACAAATGACACCTTAGGTAATTAACAAGATAACAATGGCAGCCAATCTCTGTAATGATTTGTTTGGCATCACTGCTGCTGAGTTTTCGAATTAGTTTGAGAGTTAAATCAGAGCTATTTGCCAAATAGCTGTCTTCAAATACAGGCTAGGCTTAGTGTTCTGTGGATAGCCATCAGTCCTCTGATTACCACCACTGCTGGGTTTTGATCTAAATAATGTAATGTAATCTGATAAAACAGTTAGTAGTAGTGTACCTGAATTTGTTAATTTCGCCCCTCCCTATCAAACTGATGGATCACTCCAATTGTATCCACAATGACAGAAAAATAGTTTACATAACGGATGGCTCAGCTCGGCAAGAGAGTTGTGATCAATTGCTGCCTGCAGACAGATGAAATAGAGTTTTGCTCACAGATATTAGACACCTGAGTATCAATACTGGATGAGCTCTCATCCAGGCAACAAATCACTTCAAAGCAACATGCAGGAAAAAGCTTTTTGCCACTTCCTATTTATGGGTGTGCTCAGGATGCTGCTCACAACAAGGATGAGTACAACGGTCTGACCATGTCCAGGCTGACAGTAGTGCTATGTTGAAAAATAGATGTCTATTGATTCATCAGTTAAACCAAAAGAGGGTGAATAAAGCTTAAAATGTCTCTGTATGTATGCATTTATGTATGTATGTATGTATGTATGTATGTATGTATGTATGTATGTATGTATGTATGTATGTATGTATGTATGTATGTATGTATGTATGTATGTATGTATGTATGTATGTATGTATGTATGTATGTTTCTTCAAAATTTTAATCACTGGAAAAGCATTTTGTTCTAAGGCTTTAGGCTCAAATGGAAGTTGTGTGATATATTTCATCTTCATCTTTAAATGTAGCATTGGTTCGTTGTCCTAGCAGTGTTGTAATAACTCTGAATGAAAGCAGATGCAGACGGTGGTTCTGTCTGGGATTTGTCGAGGCTGTGTTTGCGCTGTCTTGAGGTCTCAGGCGCCACAAAGGCCACATATTGAATTAAGTGATGACAATCTGATTAACTGCAGATTTATTTAAGCACGTGCACCACCAATAGAAACTTGGCAAACCATAAGTATGAGGTTAATGAAGGCAAATTTTTAAATCACCACCCTACGGACATGGTTCAACATGAACAGACACCGTGTATTGTTTGAGAAAACAGAATTTTGGGGTCCCTATGAATAGATCAAATTGATCCTTATCACTCTGGATGGATTATGAAATTTCCATAACCTGGACCCTGGCAGCTACTAGCAGTGTCTTTACCCATCTCCACACTGAATTCTGTTTGTTTTTTTAGCATGACTGTACAACAGTGTCAAAATGTAATCCTATTACTGGAGATTATCCGTGCAGTCCACTGTGATGCATCTCCAAGACAAAAAGCAAACATTTTAATAAAAAAAAAGTTTTAAAAAAGTACTGTTAAAAAAAGCAGAATAAAGTGTACTCTATTAATAGAAAAAAAGCAACTTAGTGATTTTCTCAAATTACTTGCTTTACCATTAAATGAAGAGCTACATGATTAGAATTAACATTTTGAACTTATTTGGCAGACATTAGCAAGCAGTTAATTATATAGTATCCACATGATAGCCAAAGATAGCAGTGACAGTGTGAAAACATTTTTCTTTCTCTTCTAACTAGGGTTCAGTGCTTTAATTGAAGTTGGAGTGAATTCTGTAATCAAGTAAATGAATCAAAAACAAATTAAGTGGAGCACCCAGACAGAAAACTATCATCTTTGTTGTCCAAAAGGTCTTTTTTCCACAGAAATCTGACATTTTTGTTTTGTATCTTTTCATATTCCATCCATCCATCCATACCAGTGGGGGGATGCTTCAGATGCATTATCAGTGCATCGCGGAACCCCACGAAAGATGAACAACCACTCACGCACACACTGACACCTATGGACAATCTGAAACTGAGCAATCCATCTGAAGTACGTGTTTTTGAAGATTGGAGGAGACCAGAGGACTCACTTGTGTTTTTTAAATTTGTGTTCAATTACATTTTTCCTATAAGTTCGTTAAATGAATTAGTCCTCTCCTTTTTTCATTACTACATTTATATTAGCACTGCAAATGGTAAGCATGTCTGAAAAAAAATATAGAACTAAGAACTAAGGCAGCTCAGTTTCCTCATTATATCACCCAAAAGCAGGCGTCCTACACCTAGAATTTCTCATATTTGTCACGTTAGTTATTCAAGAAAAAAATATTTCATTCACAACCGTTTTTCTACATGAAGTTCAGTAACTGTCAAATTTGGCACCTAAGTGAATCATGGGGGTGTCATCTTGTAATTTTTGTCCAAGCATTGCAGCCATTATCCATGAAGTTAAATGCAACAAACAAAATTATTATTTTCTGGTCATTAGTGCCAAAAGTATAGACCTGAACAGACAGATGGATCACACAATGTGTTTACTCTGCTACTTTTCTTCTCTACACATAATATGTTTGATGTAGACTCTTATTTACTTAACATGAGCTAATTGTTGAATTGTGATGATATCACATGAGGCAATCAAAAAATAAATTGCACTATAAACAATATGCCAGCCCTATGTCCCAGGAGACGAATGCATCATTACAGCATCTGTTAAATCTTCCCACTACCGGATTGCTTAATGAGCAGGTTATGTTGCTGCCTGTCACACTTACTTTTACGATTAAGCTTTACTTGTGACCGTGAACATTTCAAGCTTTTAGCAGCTGACAGCTGACTTATTTATATTAATGTCAGTTGACCCAGCTTTCCAAAAAAATTTAATTTGAGCTCATACAAGCAGTTTAGCAATTATGCTTATGAGTTTTTCAATAAGAAATGGAAGCTTGACTTGAAGACATGAAAGTAGGACAGGAAATTAAGAAAGATACACAAGCTGGTGTCATTCATCTCTTTCTGTTTCGGTCTGATTTATCTGAGGGGTTCCTGGGTTAAGCTAGCGATATAACAGAAAGGAGCCACACCTCTGTCTTTTGCCTTTTGTTGGATCCTATAAAAAGTCTCCAATAGTCAAATATTGTTTTTCTTGAATAACTATCAACCTAATAATCATATCAATGGGATCCCTTGTAGGAATAGATTTTTAATGGCTATGGAATCATGTTTTCACACTAACAGGGGTTATTGCTTTCAGGTGTAACGATATAATGGGGAAACTGCATTGCCTTGGCAAAAGTTTGCAGTCTCTTAGCTGTGTAGTTTAATAATTAAGTGGCTTGATAGTATAAGAGTATAATCATTTTCACTTCACAAACTGTATTCTTAACTACCTAAATTGTCAGGTCTTATTCCTCACAAAGCAGTACATCTCAGTTCAGTAGACAGTTGACCTGATCAACTAGATGTGTCTGAGTTCAGTGAGGTGAATGCATTCAAAGTCCCAGTCAACCCAGCAGCACCAGCAAAGAGAGGCCAGGGGGCTCTTTATATACGGTATTACTGCAATATGCATAGAAAGCTAAAGCTTCACAGGCCTGTTGTGATATGTGTCACACAACATATGTCTGGGGGGGAAAGTCAGCAAATGGTCAGCCGATCTAGAGCAGTTTGGTTTCAAATTGATTTTTCAAGGCACAATATATCAACAACTTATCGGACAATAAATGACCCACCTTTGTCATCTTCCTGAAAATTACATTATTGTAATTTCTACAGGACTTTCCAGAGACATGTACTACTATTAAGCTAATTTTCCTTTACTATACTTTATGACCCAATTACTTTTGCCCCTTGGAAAACAACCCCCAGCCTCAGATCTGCTGGGCCTTAAAATGACAGATAGAGCAGAGTGGAGAGAGGGGAAGAGGTTAGGTACTCATGTGGAAAAGAAGCCCTCTAGTAGTAATTATGCTCTTGGCCATTACTCTTTTCCGACCACCAAAAGCCCCCCAAGGAAATAAGTCTTCCTCATATTTACTGTATGATTGTTGTCTTGAAGGGAACCTGCTTCTGCAGTGCAGTTATTCCCAGAGCAGACATTACTCTTGTGACGACAACCCAGGCCACCAGTGGAGGTTTCCACATAGAGCAAATAAGGCCCTGTCGCTGGACCCCGTGGAATGCAGTCTAATCTGGGAGGGAGTCATGAGTGTGAGCCAGTGTGGGTGGTTGAGTGAGAAATAGTGTGTAAGGGTGAGAGAATGAATGATGCATGGCAGAATAAAGAAACAAAGGACAGGTCAAGAGATTGTATTTAGAAATTATAAATAGCCAAAGCCCAGACAGAGGGGCACACATGTAATGTATTTGTTTGTGATGATTGTGTATTATGTCCACGTCTTTGTGTAAATATGTGTCAGCCAACTGAAGTCTTTTTATGAAAGTGATGTCATTGTAGAGACATGATTTATCACTCTGTAATAGAAAGAAAGAATCAGAGAGGCACAGAGTATGACAGCTTTATCAGTCCACTGTTCCAGACATCCATCAGCACACTTACCAGAAGAGGTAAACACAGATGTGTGTGTGTGTGTGTGTGTGTGTGTGTGTGTGTGTGTGTGCGTGTGTGTGTGCGTGCGTGCGTGCATGCATGCGTGTGTGTGTGTGTGTGTGATTATATTGTCAACACACTGGTGCCACATGCTTTTCTTTTTATGTTCTTCTTTGGATTTTTAGCATGTCTTATTTGTTCTTGTACTGTTGGTGACATATGTATGTAATCCCTCCAGCAACTTCCGGAACAACTGTGGAGTCGCTTCCCTATTAAGAACCTGGACATTCACCAGAAGGATGTACACAGAAGGCATCCTAACTGGAAACCTAACAATGCAAGAAGCTCCTTTTCACAAGAAGGAGGAGCAGCTCAACTTCAGGCTCCATTAAAAAGATGGAGCTACTCATGTAAGGGTGAGTCCAACAACCCTGTGAATGTGCTTTTGTCCTCAGTCTCATTTTTTCAGTCATTATCCAGAGGAAGTATGTTCCATTTCCCTTTGTTCCTTGTAAATGCAGAAATTGCTGTTGTAGCTGAGGAGTGTTAATTCTTACCAAAATCAAAGAAAAACAGTTTTTGTATATTGCATTGTTACTATATATAACACATGTAGTTGCTGATATATTTAGTTTCCACTGAAAACCAGTTACCAGTTACAATTCCCTCTGCTTCTGAATATGGCAAATTCCACAGAGAATGGACACACAGACCATGTGCATTCTAGGCAAGAATGTTGATGTGGTGGAGGACTGAAAGCACCAAGCAGCAACACCAACAGGCTAAACCAATAAGAAAGTCAGCTCTTTGCTGATGAGATAATGAACTTCAGAAATAACTCAAGAAGGCAACTAGAGACCAGCCAATCAGATCCAATGATGTCATTGTCTTCATTTCATGGACCACATAATAAACTATCAATGAGTATCCAAATCAAAAAGCAGTATTAAACCCAACCTGATATCTCAGCCAGTTTTTCTTTAAATTGAAGTAAATTCAAGTAAAATGAAATTTAAGTTTCCATTTATATTGTTAGCAGTATTTCAATCGAGTTTCAGATCAAATATGTCAACTATTGTTCATGTAACCTCAAGGTAGTAATCTTATTTGGTTCAATTTTAAATAATTGTTCTATAATTCCCAGCAAGTTGGTGTAAACATTGGTCTTTAAAGAACACCTTTCTGCTTTAATTAATTCAAATGTAACAGTTTGTAAATTTCTCATTTAAACAGAACTAGTGTACGGACTCAAGTGAGATTCTCCATGATCTTTTCCTGTAAACTATTTTCTTTGTTTATATGGTAACATTAGTTACAAAACAGATGAGTAGTACAAAGCAACACCAGTTATCTGGACCTGCAGTTTCCACCTGCACCAGCGACAAGCCAACAAGCAGCCAATAGCATTAAAACCAGTCACACAGCTGATTTTCTCTCATAAACAAACCATGTTTGTTTTGTTTTTTCAGAGAAGTCAAAAATACAAGAGAGCTTCATCAGGCAAAAATGTTACCCAGGATACCCACACGAACTGTTGCTGCAGGCATTTTTTCAGGGTCTGTGTTCTTCAGCATCTGCATAGCAAAGATGGGTATTGAGAAGACACAGGGAAGCATGGCTCACTCAAACCCCCAGTTAGACATAAGCTGCTAGCCATACCAACAAAACTAGATGTGTGGCTTTATGACAGATGAGGTGAGGGGGAAAAGAGACGGAGCAGAGGGAGGACGGATAAAAGATGACAATAAAGGAATAGATGCAGTCAAAGAGACATACCTGTCCTGCAGGAAGATTCAGATTGTTTTTAAATGCTGGAGAAGTGAAATAAGATGAACGAATAGGCTACTCTCAAAACACCTTTACTGAGTTGCTCTTAAGCAGGATGCTGTAGACCCTGCAAGGCTGCTCAGAGTCTTAGTGGAATAGTGATGTCGTGAAAGAGTGATTGAGATGCATAGGTGTCAGTTTGTACTACTGCATCTGCATTCAATGCTTTCCTGTCACAGGCTGCTCATCCATAAAATGAAACACAAACCAAACAATCTCAAGTTGACAGGGTTTAATGGTGATTTGAACTGAATCTCAGAGAGGCAAGATCGGATTGTTTCCCCTCAGAAACAAGATAAAAATCATTGGCATGATGCTGTGAAATAAACTATTGACGACTTTATTCTGATCACGACTAAAGTAATTGTGTAGTCAAGTACTGTTAGGCAAAATTATAAAAATGCGGTACTAATCCCTAAAAATCCCTCAGGCATAATCAGTTTGAATATACCTTTTTTCCAAAGACATTGCAAATATCATATATTGCATATTGAATACCAAAGGCCATGTTCTATTTAGTGTTTTATGTTTCTCACCTTTTCTGAGCACATGAATTCAAATACATCGCCATCACATGCAGTAATGTTACAATGGGGTATTGAAGCATGGCTGGAAGCCACATTTACAGCCTCCGCTCCCAGTGTGTGTTCCCAGGAGCACAGGATGTTTCACATTTCACAATTATTTTAGCAGCCCACGAGTCAGTGCTTGGAATGTGTGATAGCTGTATTTTTATTGTGCTATTTAATTGGTAATTTCAGCTTTTTCCCTTTCAGAATAAGTGGTGAAAAAAAATATTGTGATAAAATGAGGAATTTAACAATTTGGACAAGCCTGAAATGCTGTGAAAGTCACAGAGGTGTTGCATTACTTATTGATTATTTTTTAAAAATACATTCAAGAGGTTAATGCTGTAACAGACATATAATCAGTGGCTACAAATGATATACAGTGTTCCCTGATTTTCCTTTATCTTATTTACATGCATGTATAATGTGGAAGATAAGAGACACTCCCCAAATACTGCATTCTCATGCAACACCACTCCTCATTATGAACACAATTCTAACATGTGACATTCTGCATGGTGTTTGAACACAATTAAGCCTTTAAAAATTATTTATTTGTACAAATAATCTTAACCAAAAAAGATTCGCAGTATCTGTTCGTTAATTATTAAAAAATTTAATTTTAACAACTGTTTCTATGAGTGTAGCTTATTGGTCTTTTGCATGATTTTAGGTTTTATAATTGTAAAAATCAGCAAAACCAAAGTTCTGGCTGGCTGGCTTTGGGTTACTTCAGGCATCAGATACTAGATAGAGCTCTGTGTGATAGCATCCCGCTTCAAAACGGTGATGAATTGTAATTGTCAGTGTTCGTCCGTTCGTCCGTTCGTTAGTCCACCAAATATCAAGTGAGATGCAGGAGAAGGCAAGTGTGGGTAAGATCGTAGAAAGTTGGTCAGAGCACTAGCTTTGATCTTTGACCTATGCAAGTAGGTCAGGGTAAAATTTTGAATAGAGGGTGTCACAGGATGTTGCAGTCTCTGACTGCCTTGGTTCTAGGTACATCCCGCTTCAAAGCAGTGATATAGTGTATTGTACGTCAGTGTTCATGTGTTCGTTCGTTAATCTACCAAATACTGTATCTTTGCAACCATTGCAGATAGACAGATGAAACAAAGGGCACATTACTCGGGCAGCAAAGCGGATGAAAATGAGATGATGACCTTTGACTTGATAAAACTAGGTCAAGGTCAAATTTTGACTTTTGTACACTCAGGACCCGAATGTAGCCGCAAGAGGGCACAAGTGTCTTATTGTGCTGGTCCCAAACTCGGATAAATACAGAGGGTTGTGTCAAGAAGGGCATCCAACGTAAAATTTTTGCCAAATCAAATATGCGAATCAAATCTATGACTTCCATACCAGATCGGTCGAAGAACAAGTTAACAACGACCGCCATCGGTGCTGTTGACCTACAGGGTGCCGGTGGAAATTGGACTACTCTTGGTCAAAGAAGGAGAGGAGGAAAGGGTGTTCGTAGGAAGAGAGAGAAGAGGAATGCCAAGAGTATAGGACTAAGAGTAGGGACGTTGACTGCTGGAACTATGACAGGAAAAGGTAGAGTTGGTTGACATGATGCAGAGGAGTAAGGTAGACATACTGTGTGTCCAGGAGACCAGGTGGAAAGGTAGCAAGGTTAGAAGTTTAGGATCAGGGTTCAAGTTGCTCTATGGTGGTGTAGATAGGAAGAGAAATGGAGTAGGAGTAATCTTGAAGGAGGAGTTTGTAAGGAATGTTCTGAATGTAAAAAAAGTTTCAGAGTGATGAGTGTGAAGCTAGAAATCAAAGGTGTGATGTTCAACATTGTTAGTGGGTATGCTACAGAGGTAGGATGTGCGCTGGAGGAGAAGGAGAAATTCTGGTTGGACTTTGATGAAGTGAAGCAGTGCATACATAGAAGTGAGAGAGTTGTCATTGGTGCAGACTTTAATGGACAGTGCAGGAAACAGGTGATGAGGAAGCAATGGGCGGGTTTGGTATCCAGGAGAGGAATGCAGAAGGACAAATGGTGGTTGACTTTGCAAAAAGGATGGAAATGGCTGTAGTGAATACTTTCTTCCAGAAGAGGCAAGAAAATAGGGTGAGCAATAAAGAGTGGAAGTAGGAGCACACAGGTAGACTACATCTTGTGTAGATGGTATAACCTGAAGGAGATCAGTGACTGCAAAGTAGTGGTAGGCGAGAGTGTAGCCAAACAGCATAGGATGGTGGCGTGTGGGATGACTCTGGTGTTGAGGAAGATAAAGACGGCAAAGGCACAGCAGAGGACGAAATATTAGAAGCTGAGAAAGGAAGAGTGTTTTATGACTTTTAGGAAGGAGTTAAGACAGGCTCTGGGTGGTCAGGAGGTGCTTCCAGGTGACTGGACAACTACAGCTAATGTGATTGGGGAGACAGATAGGAGAGTACTTGATGTGTCATCTGGAAGGAAAGTAGATAAGGAGACTTGGTGGTGGAATGAGGAGGTACAGAAGTGTATACAGAGAAAGAGGTTAGCTAAGAAGAAGTGGGACACTGAGAGGACTGAGGAGAGTAGACAGGAGTACAGGGAGATTCAGCGTAAGGTGTAAGTAGAGGTAGCAAAGGCCAAACAAGGGGCTCATGATGACTTGTATGCTAGGTTGGACAGTAAGGAGGGGGAGACTGATCTATACAGGTTGGCAAGACAGAGAGACAGAGATGTTAGCAATGGAGAATGTGGAAAAGAGTGAAGAACCGTGTACAGGCAGGATGGAACAGGTGAAGAAAAGTGTCTTGTGTGAATGTGTGATAAAAGAGTTTCAGCTAAAATGAAAGGTGTACAAAGACTGTTGTGAGACCAGCGATGTTGTTTGGTCTAGAGACAGTGTCACTGAGGAAAAGACAAGAGACAGAGCTGGAGGTAGCAGAGATGAAGATGCTGAGGGTTCTCTTTAGGAGTGACCAGGATGGATAGGATTAGGAATGAGTATATCAGAGGGACAGCATATGTTAGAGGTTTTGGAGGCCAGACTGAGATGGTTTGGACATGTCCAGAGGAAGTGAATATAGTGAATATATTGGTACAAGAATGCTGAGTTTTGAACAGCCAGGCAGGAGGCCTAGAGGAAGACTAAGGAGGAGGTTTATGGATATAGTGAAAGAGGACATGAAGGTAGTTGGTGTGAGAGAAGAGGATCCAGAAGACAGGGCTACATGCCGGTAACTGATTCGCTGTGGCAACCCCTGAAGGGAAAAGCCGAAAGGAGAAGAAGTACACTCTGGAACCGGATAAGATAGAAAGACAAGGGAGAAGTCCAGTGTGACTAAGACCACAGATGCTTTGGTATATGAAAGTAGGTCAGGGTCAAATTTTGAATTCAGGGGTGTCGCGGGATGTTGCAGTCCCGACTGCCTTGTTCCATCTTTGAGATGAAAGGATGACCCACTGTTTTGAGTGAACTCCACTGTCCTCAAACTGCAAGACAATGTTTTGGAAAATAAAGATGACTGTTCTGTTGTTTTTTTGAGTGATTGGGCTTTAACAACTACAGCAAATTATGTTTCATATCTGCTGCTAAATGGAACACAATTGTCACAGTTTTAAGTGTTTGAAAGTGCAACTCTGAGCTATCTATAAGTGTTAGCGATCTACCATTTGACAGTATCTTACAGTCTGTAACAAGAATACTGTTCTGCAGTATCAAAACTGATTTTTTAGTCGACATCCCACAGTAGTTTTCACTTCATCCAGAAGCACCTGGAGAAAACTGTTGGATGCAGGAAGGCTATGGTTTCATGCTTGTTACGTCATCACACCAGCTGAATGTCCTGTGTGTGCACACAAACCTCAGTTTACATTCACAATATCACTGACTTGCGTTTCAATACACTGGAAATATCCCCTGACATTGTGAGAATAGCAGAAGCCTAAAAAGTTAAATGTGACCAAACACTCCCATATTAGTCTAGATATTTCGTTTCTATAAGTAAGACATGAAATGTAAAAAAAAAAGCCACAACCATGTTGGTGTGTAGTGGCTGCTGATGAAAAATTGAGCGTGTAAACTAAATATTTTTGTTTTGTGTTTTGATGGGAAAATGAGAGAGAAGTTAGCGTCAGCTAATCTCTGGTCAATTATCTGCCATGAGTGCACCAGACGCCGAGGCATTTTACCCCCGTCTTTTGCAGTTGACATACCAGTGAATTTGTAGGGAGTTGTTTGGAGGAAAAGGAACAGTGTGCACTGCTACTGCATACAGAGGCTGATGGGTATATCTTTAGTTTTGCAGGGACCTGCACAAATCCCAACCAGAAAAAAAATGGAGTTTACAATTGCATTATTTAATTGTACAAAGTTAACATTACATTACAAACAGGACATTACAAATTAACCCAAGGTGTGCTGCATAGCTGTGCCAAATGTCAGAGGAATCCTCAGGAGTCATGTCTGTGGAATGCCTTAACATGATTCTGTGCCAGTCCATCTTGTGATATTTTATGAGATAAAAACTCCACCTGTTACTTCACTACCTAAAAAAACTGTAGGATTAACTAAAATTATCAGCTTTAAATTTTCATTGAAAATTTAATATGATACATTTTATAATGGCTGCATTTCTAATTTAAGTCACATTTGGAAAAAATGAAATGTTTTGTGAATCACTGATAAAATTCTCTCCGTGAAGACAGCTACTTGGAGACATAACTCTGATGGACATAGAATAAATAAAAGATAAGAACTGGAGGAGTATCGTCTAATGACTCTCTTAAAGCAGAGAGGGGTGGGGTGGGGGGGTCCAGTACTTCTGATTGTCATTTGTTCTAAAGGAATAAGCATGGACTTAAATTAGGAATGGAAATGATCTGTTTGCATTCAGGCTTTTTCACTACATATCAGCAAAACTGCAAATGAATGGCAATTTTTCTATTCCCTTCAATGACTTTTTCACTCCCAGTGCAGAGAAAAACCCAAGGATCCTTTTCAGATTAATTTCTCACCTGTGTAAACACGTTTGCAGCCATATTAGAATAGAACATCTGCGGCATGCTAAGTTGACTAGTGTTTGTTTTTTATGGTAATAAGCCATATTTTTCACTGGCCGTGAGGTACCAGGGAGGTTTTGTCTTCAGTTTCTCTGAGAAACACACACAGACACACACATTTTAGCCACAACTTACTTTTACCAAGGCAGGGATAAATTTACTAAATATGTGTATCAGGTTTTTAAAGTCATCTATGATTGATTTATTTTATATCAAGGAAAAAAGGAAGACAACTGAAATTTAGTTTGGTACAGGCATAGAAAACATTATAATCTAAAATACACTGAAATGTGTAATTACATATCAAAATCAAAAATATGTCATAATTTGCATCATTTGAAAAAAAAAAGTCACACACTCTAATATTTCGTGGGACTGCCTGTAGCTTTGATTGCAGTGTGCATTTTTCGCGGCATTGTTTCAACAACCTCGTACAGCGTCACAGCATTTATTTGTGTCCAGAATTGCATTAATTTTTGGCAGAGTTCTTGTATTGATGATAGAACTCAAACCACTCTGCAAGGTCTTCTCCAGCACATCCCAGACTTTGAATGGGGTTAAACTCAGGACTGTAGGGGCCAATTGTTGTGTCAAAATGATTCCTCACGGTCCCTGGACCACTCTTTTACAATTAGATTCCGATGAATTTTGTCATTGTTGTCCTGGAATATGATCGTGCCATCCGGGAGAAAAATGCATTTATGGTTTTGCCTGGTCATTCAGTAGATTCAGATAGTCAGCTGACTTTTTTTGCTGAATAATATTGCTGAGCCTAGACTTGACCAACCGAAGCAACCCCTGATTAAACACTGCAATTGCTTATTGAAACCCAAACGGTGACTTTTTTGGGGGGCGGGCAGTGTACATCAATAGGAGCTTCCTGGCTTCAGAAGAGATATATAAAATCTATACTAAAAATGAAAAAAGTATACATAAAACAGAAATGATTGATAGTAACACAAAACAACAATGAAATCAGCAATAATCTCATGTATTTAAAGTAAATTGTTCTCACCAACTAATAAAGAATGTATTAGGTTTATATGCAAGAAGAAGTAGAAGTAGAAGAAGTAGAAGAAGAAGAAGAAGAAGATTTTGATTTTTATAAGTACATTTATTCATAAAAGCCAAATTACAAGATAATCACATTGACACAAAATCCAAAAGAGATTCACACAAAAAAGGAATTCACATCAAAAACATTCCTGAATGAAGAAACAGAAGAAGAAGAAGAAAAATGTAATACTGCTATTTAAATTAGACAATAATGTACACAGGGGGTCGTCAGATGTCGCTGCGTATTCATTCTTGTCTCTGCATCGACTGCAGACACACAACATACTCCTTAAGTCTAAATTAAAGACATTACATAAACGTGTGCATATTCCTCCAAGCATGCACTTTACTAACATCCAAATCCTTGAAGTGTAAAATAGCAAAGTAAACAAACGGCAAGTGGAGCTGGCGTCATCACTGCACCCCCAGTCTAAATATTTTTTTTCAGCACAAATAAAAATGAAAAGAGAATTTTAATCTTTTTAATGATGCATTTGAGGCCTGTAGTAAGAGAAGACTGTAAAATCTGAAGCAAGCATAAAAGAGGAGAGAACCTTTGATGTTCAGATGAAACAAATGTCTTCTTGAATGAAAGAGGTGCTTCTCACTGTTTCTTTCCAGTTCACAACACACACGCACACACGCACG
Source organism: Antennarius striatus (assembly GCF_040054535.1). Taxonomy (NCBI): domain Eukaryota; kingdom Metazoa; phylum Chordata; class Actinopteri; order Lophiiformes; family Antennariidae; genus Antennarius; species Antennarius striatus. Next base: position 15,559,304 of record NC_090780.1, on the reverse strand, counting down.
CACGCGCACGCACGCACGCACACGCACACACACACACACACACACACACACACACACACACAATGAATGACCTCATTAACAAGTCATATGTTCTCTCTCCCTTTAAGGTACACAGGTAACACTATTGTTGGATCATTCAAGAACTCACCAAACTCAAAGAACACAACGTTCTAATTCCGGATGAGCAGTGTAAAAACCAGCCTGTAGTGTATATTCTTTTTTTGGTGTGTAAATATAATGTACATTCGGATAATATGATATATGTTAATATGTTTCCAATATGTGAATATGTAAATTTCATATGTTGCAGATGTTAATATGTATGTATATTATTTAACTATTTATGTTTGACCCCCCCCCCCCCCCCGCTGCCACGATCGCACAAATTTCCCCACTGTGGGACAATAAAGGTCTTTTATCTTATCTTATCTTATCAATAAAGCTCCAGCATATGTTTATCTTCAGCAAGATCCAATATTCAAGACACATATGACATCAAAGGTCATTGCCCTCAATATTTTGCTGTGTAAAAGAAAAAGAAAAAGTTCAAACTTCATCCAGATCGATTTAAAATTTAATCTTTAATACACGGGAACAATGCCACATCTTCAACCCATGTTCATGTTTATTTTTCATTAATATAGATTCCTAATTAACGTCATGGATGGAAGTAGCAATGACTCCATTAGCCAGCATTCCTTTAAAATAACCAGCACACACAATGGGTTGAGAATAGAGAACCTTCTGTAGAGCAGCCATTATAAGTACCGGTATTTGTTTCCAACTGGCTGGACTTTGGTGATAAGAGAATGTTCCACTTATTGGAATGGCAGTGGTTGGAAGTCCCAGCCTGGGGTCAAATGCAGTCAAATGCCTGGGGTCACAGCATTGTACTATGTATAAATGGATGTGACAATATCAAGCTTCTGTTTACTCCTAACACGGCTAAACATACTGCCATTCGGTGTGAGCAAACTCATTTAAAGACATCTCAACAAGGTTGTTCAATCACTGCAACACTGCACTGGAGGTTAAGTACAGTAAAATACAGTATACATGAATGAAAAGGTAATTGCCAAGGACACTACTAAATGATGACATACACAGTGTTTACAGAACTTTACTGAAAATTCCAATGCTACATGTCATCACAGCCTTTGCTTTTGGAACCACTATTCTTAACACTTGGCAATGGCACAGCTGCAGGACCACAGACATGAGAAATTTGAAAGAGGCCAAAGACAATAAACACAATTACACAGACACTGTCAGCAGCTACATTGATTGCTGCACATCAATATGCATCCCCACTCAGATTATGTGTGTGTTTCTCAATCAAAAGCTGGTTCAATGGGGATTTTTGTGACAATTTTTTAAGAAATTGCAGCTTTTAAATCAGAGAACATCAGGAGATACAGTTATGCCTGATAGCAGCTCCAAAACATGCTAAGAAGATCTACACCTGAGGACTTGAGAGCTGCTACAGGAAAAACAGCAGCAGGCAATTTTTACATGGAATCCAGTCAGTTACCAACAGAGCTGTGTCACTCTACCAGAGAACCCTAACTCCAAAAGCTACCACAATGAAAGACTTCAGATCTGTGACACTCACACTAGTTGCTGTGAAGTGTCTGGAGAAGCTGGTATCGCAGACAGCGTTCAGACAGCGTTCAGACTGCATGTAAATTGGATTCCAATCAGATTCCCTTTCATATCAGATTATTAGGGTTAACTCCACGCTCAACGTTGGCTCTTGCGACACATAGAGTGACATCAAAAACGATCGTTGTGTTTAAAGCTATTCAGATCTGTCCATTTGAAAATAGCAATTTGAAATTACCTCCTGAAAGTGGTTTCAATCTGTCTTGCAAAAATCGGATTTTATGTGGTATATGACTGTTCAGACTACAAAACAGCCCTCCACTTTCAATCTGGATTGGCTAAAAATCGGTATTTTGCCTTCTAGTCTCAATGCAGCCTTAAATTCTGTGGTCCCAGATACAATGGATCAGATCAAGGACAACGCAGTGGCACTGGCATCCCCCTCCATTCCACTGCACATAGAGTCTCACATCAAATATGTATGGATACTGTTATTCGAACTGATACTTGGATAAAATATTTAATACATGATGAAGCTGACAAACAAGCTGGTGGACCTGGGAGTTCCCAGCTCCCAACTAGATCCTGGACTTCCTCACAGAATGACCATGGCGGTGAGGGTGGGAAAGATTTCTGTTGAGCTCAGTGGGCACAGGGACCCAAAGGGCTGCTGCCTCAGTCCTAAACTCTAAATTCACACACAACTGTGAATCTACTAAGGAAAATAATATCATCATTAAATATGCACATTATAAACTGTGCAATAAGACAAACTGATTCCAATAATGTGCAATACATGATGTGCAATTACATAATGTGCAATAGGCAAATACTGTATATATAATTAAATAAATACAGTGGTACCTCTACTTACGAATGTCTCTATTTACAAAGCGCCTCAACAGGACAATATTGCCTCTAGTTACGAAAGAAATTTTGACTTACAAAAGGTAAAAATAAAGTATGTGCTGCTACTCGCAGCTCCCACAGGTTCCTGAACGCAACATTCTTATAGCTACTCTGCCATTGGCTATTACCTAGCATCCTAGCCTCCCCCTTGGCTAAGGGGGACCTCCTCTTAGCCAATGAGGAGGTCCCTTATTGGCTAAGGATGCTGCATAGGTGTCTAACCAGTGTCTTTGTCTTTCGGCCCTCGACACATGACATGTTCGGATAGTTTTATGTGAATATATTAACTTTTTGAGTATTCGCTATGGATCCTAAGAAAGTGATGGAGTGTAACACTTTTCTTGGTAACACTTTATTTTAAGATACACCTATTCACCATTAATTAGTTGCTTATTAACATGCAAATTAGTAACATAGTGGCTCTTAATTAGTCATTATTAAGTACTTATTAATGCCTTGTTCTGCATGGCCTTATTAAACAACCAGTAAGCCATTAACTAAGAGTCTTCCCTCAATAACCTCAGAATTCTTGCTTATTAGTATTAAGTAAGGAAGTTGTTGTATATAAATTACGATCTCAATATGCTTTGCTTAGTATGGACTTAATAAGGTTGTAGTACCCCAGGAATAGTTATTCTCCCTTAATACCACTTAATGAACATAACAAAACACAAAATTACAAATATTAAGTGTCCAAATAACTCTAAATTAAGTCTTTGTTACATAGAATATGTTCCCCATACTGAAGTGACATCTTGATCATTACTAATTCACTAATAGTTGAACACTTATTAACCAACACATGTTCCCTAATCTAGAGTTGCCTCCTTTTCACAATTAGTTAATATGTAATAGCACATAACTACTGCAATAAAGAAGTGATGGGTTACATCTTTGAAAAATGGATCTATCTATACAGTAGGTTCCCTCTCATTAAGTGGTAGAATAACAAAGACAGCACAAGTACAAATACCTCATTTATTAAACCGCTTACTGGTTGTTTAATAAGGCCATGCAGAACAAGACATTAATAAGTACTTAATAATGAGTAATTAAGAGCCAATATGTTACTAATTTGCATGTTAATAAGCAACTAATTAATGGTGAATAGGTGTACCTTAAAATAAAGTGTTACCGAGTTTTTTTGTCCATACAAACAAAACAAGAGATAATAGAAAAGCATGAAAAAGGGATGCGTTTGGTTGATCTCGCCAAAGAATATGGCCGTAACGCATCTACAATTGCCACGTTATTAAAAGTTTAAGGAATTTAAGGCATCACGTGGGTGGTTGGAGAAGTTCAAAAGGAGAACGGGAATTCACTTTGTTGTTCGGCATGGTGAGGCAAGAGCACATGAAACAAAAAGGGCAAAAAACAACGAGGACAGCAGTTAAAAGGTAAATAACCATAATTTTTATTCTTTATTCTTTGTTTTTTACATTATGCACAACTCTCATTTACTGTGTAATAATCTAATCGTAACATGTATTTGTTACATGTTTTGGTGCATTTTTATGCTTTATAAAAAATTTATGTCTGAATTTTGGGGGGCTTGGAACCATTTGCATGGAAAACGCGTCTCTACTTATGAAATTTTCTACTTACGAAATTTCTTCCAGAACCAATTAATGTTGTAAGTAGAGGTACCACTGTATATCCTTTTCTGTTTTGTATATTTTATACAGGGAGTCCTCAAGATTCAAGCATCCAACTTGTGAATATTCTTACGCACAAACAACCGCACACTGCCATATCAGAATACTCTAATTCCCTTGTCTACTGCAACCTCCGCCAAGCAGCACTGCTGCGTACGCGCATAATGTGAATTTACTGCAAAGTACTTTGAAATAGTGTAACTTATAGAGATATATGTTATATATAAATAGACCACTATATTTATATTATAACACTGAAGATAATTAAATATTAGATATAAGTAATGTAATGTAAAACCTTGATTTTGATGTGAATGACAGGATTCTGACCGGTTAAGTCAGAATCCCACACGGTATCCAAAGAATACCATGTGGTTTCGCTTAAATATTTAGTATTATATTTTTATGAATAGATAAATGTGAAATGTTAGTACAGCATTCTGCCTTTCTGCACATACACATGCACAATTTCTGGTGTGTACACTGTGTTACACTGATCTGATTCTGCTGCCTGTGTTTGAAATGTGTGTGTTCCTTGTGTGTTTGAGTGGCCCCAAAGGGAGTCTGTAAATAAAATGGTGCAGTAAACAAAGACTGACAAGAACCTATGAGGGCATACAACTTGATAAAACCAATGCTAATCTCAGTTACATTACATTGCAATGCGGCCCTCTTCGTGTTTTACCAGAATACATAAATAATCAAGTACGTAGTTGCAAAGTCAACATAGAATCCTGTGCTGACAGCAAGACTTCTGTACTGCGCAACTATTTTTCCATTAAGTCAAAAGTCTCTTCAGCCCTTTTACAAAACAAATGGTTGTAAAATTATGTGCGAAAATTGTTAATTAGACCACATACAAAAAAAATTATACCAGATAAAATCTTGACGTTCAATGAACTTGAAATGAGTAGGATCAATATTTATTTAGAGACTTTTTGTCACTTTCACAGAAATATGTTCACTTTCTTCTTGGCTTCTGGTCTAGTGCTTTTTTCATATTTCCCGCCTACTTGTTGTGCATCGGTGTACAGACCAACAGTTGGAGGTTTTCAGTGTCTTGATTGTCATTTGTGTTTTTGTTTGTGTCTGGTTGTCCTTGTGCTTCAAGCACACAAACACTCATTGATGTCACCTTCTCTCTCTTTTTTCTACCTTCAGGAGCCATCTTCCATAATGAAAATGTCTGCTGCCTAATTAAACATGCATTCATTTGATGAAGATTAAAGCCACTGCAACGAGCCAGAGAACAACACAGAGAACACAGAATAAAATTAATTTGTACATATCAACTTTCAACCAACAAACCTGATATAGCAAATAAATAAGATATGTATGGAACATGCAAACAATGGATATTATAGAGGCTCAGATAAATAACAAAGAAAAATCAAGAGATACAGTCCAATTCTACCAAAGATCTTCTTAGTTGCTTCTCGAGAAAAGATTTATTACATTTTATGTGTTGAGCGTGCAGGTGAAGAGTGGAGCAAAGACAGACGTGATAAACAAACAATTACTCTAAAACATTTTCCCCATGGCTCAGCACAGCTTAGACAAATGTCTTGACATTTCAAGCAATGTAACATGAATCACTCTTCATTTCATACTCATCAGCAAACTCCACTGCACAGCATATCTGCCAGGGTAATGCATCATTCTGTATTTTTTGTGGTTATGTGTCAAAGAAATTAAACTAAAGCAAATGCACTCTCTCCAGTATTACTCAAATAATTGTTCACATAGACATTGAATCTTGAATGTGATCCCCTTGGAAGTTTTTTCAGTGTTTGAATTTGAGGAAGAATAGTAAAATCACAATATCATACAAGTAATAATATTCCGCAAACCACCATGTCAAAGAAAATAACTCATTCCAGTAAGAACAAATTTATGAAGCTGATGATATCAGTTAGTTAAAAGTCTTTCCTATGTTTATGATTTTTATGCTACCTTTTACAGAACTCTGAGTTAAAGGCTATCATTATAATTACCACATTTTGAACTCCAGTCTCATGCCTCCAACTAATCTTGGTGGAGGTTATGTGGTTGTTTGTTTTTGGATATGTGAATTAGGTATCAACTTGATGTGTGATGGTGGATTTTGGTCCAAATGCCTTGACATTAAATTGACTCTTCCTTGGGTGTCTGGTCCTGTTTGTGATATTCATGGAAAGGATTCAGAGGCGGGAAAATTAGGTGAGAAGAGAGTTTGGCTTGAACGTATTCATTTCGGTCAGTCGTAACTGTGATCTTATTGCTTTATTCAATGTCTACATCCCATGACAATTGGTAAGGTTCGGAATGTAACATGATAATATGACAAGAGAGACACTGAGAAAAATGAGACAGTCAGGGTGGTTTGGGGAAATGGCGCGGGGAAGAAAAAGCCAATTATTTCAGGTGTTGATCTGATATTGCTGCATGCTGGACTTGGAGGCAGGTGTGTCTGCCAGCAAATCTGCCAGGAAAGGCAGGCTCCCTGTTTTATGACTGAAGACACAAGGAACATGACTTGGAGACTGAGAAGTCTGGAGCCTCGAAATCTTATCTTGTTGGAAGTATATCTATGATAATAAAAACTGTTACCAAATGCTATCAATATTGTTGTCACTGAGAAAAGCCTCGTGAGTGATAGTGGAGAATATGCTGCTACATTGAGATACTATGTCACCTCCAGTAAAATAATTTGTTATATTTTGAGAACAGAAGGGTAAAGGTTGGGTAGTTAGAGTTAGGATTTAGCGTTGGGACTGGGGTTAGGGGGGTTAGAGTTAAGGGGAAGAGTTGGGGGTTAGGGTTAGGGGGTTAGGAGTAGGGGGATCGGGTTAGGGTTAAGGGGTTTTGGTTATGCATTCAAAGGTACACATCAGTCCTCTTAAAGCCTCTGACCACTGCAGATGCAAGATATGAATACGCATTTGTAAACCTTTCCTATATTAATTAATTATGCTAATTCAAAACAGGATAAGATAAAACATGATCTCCTCATTAAATTATCAATCAATTCCTTAGATTGTTATTGCATATGTGTTCAAGATTCAATGTTCAGGCTGATGAGTTAATAGTTGATGGCCATGGTGAAGATGATGATGGATGTATGAATACAGATCACAGTGTGCCTCATTTACAACACATTTCTCTCTGCCAGTGTGTGAGAGCAAACTGAAGAGGCGAGCAGTAATTTGGGTAATTTTCCTTTGCGCTTCACCCCCTTCTCTAATGACAATAATTATGTTTGAATCTGTGGAAAACATCTGTAGGATATGTTGTTATCCCATCCCTTCCTCTCCATCTTTGTCAGATCAATGTCTTGAATCTCTCTAAATCACCACTGTGTCTCTTGTTTCCCCTCCTCCTTATACTTATCCTCTTTCTTCATCACTTCAACAGAAATGAACACCATCTTCAGTCCATTTATAGAAATTTCTCGGTATAAATGAAGCCAAAATATTGAGTCTGGAGTATTTCTTCCCTCTCAGCACAATACTGTGTTCCAAAATCACATTGGAGTCAGTGGTACTTAGGCAGTAAAAAAATTGCTCTAACTTACCCCAACGGTTTTTCCAATCGACTAGCTGGAGATCCAACAATCTCCCCAAGAGTGCAGACCATCTGGCCCAAAAAGTCCTGGAAAAAAAAAAGGAGAGAAATAAAGAAGAACCAGGAGATAGGGATAGACGGAGGACAGGTTTGCTTTCATGAAATGAAAACAAATCAAGTGTAGTCACAGTTTTTGTTAAAAGTAATAGAGGGTTAAAGAGAACATGGAATAAGTAAAGCTGTAACCTTTTTGCTTAAAGACACCATTCATTATGCTTCACTCAACAATGCAGGATCATGTAGTTTTGGTGTGAAATGTGAATGTAAAATGTTGAGCTGAACTTAAATGTCATATTATTACCAAAGCGTGGGTGATGCAATGACTCCCAACAGGTCCAGACACACTACACAGTACAGTTAATCACATTAATGCCCATTCATTTCATTTTAATTTAGCCATTCTGAAGCTTGTTGCGTGAAGACAGAGCTAATCACAGTGGAATACTTATTTTGTCAAATTAGAGCTAACATGGTCACAAGTGGGGCTTGGGGCAATGAAAGAATGAACTTTGTAGTATGCGAATGATTGAAATAATGAACAAAACAGCTCAGCTTCCCTTTCATGTCCTAAAAGCAGTTTGAACCTCATAGAATTGGGACTCATTATTGATGTGAAATGGATTCAAGGAAAGCAATATTTCACAAATGGAGATTTCATCAGGCTCCAGATCAGATTTAGAACTTTAAAGTTGAGTTAGATTTAACTTTAGAAGATAAATCATATTTAATAGTAACTGAATTGGAGTAGTTCCAGCTACAATTTGATCTTATTTGACGGTTGAAGCATAACTGTTCATTATTTTAGGTTATTTATATAATCCAGATGATAATATGATGTGCAGTGGATCTAATCAGGGGTGGACAGTAACGGAGTAAATTTACTTAAGTACTGTACTTAAGTGCAGATTCTGAGGATTTTTACTTTACTCAAATACTAGAATTCTTTCATACTTATTACGCTTACTCGAATACATTTCCAAGGCAAAGATTTTTACCCTTACTCGAGTTAATTTCTGAGAAGGCTCATGAATACTTGTTACTTTTAGGTTTGCCTGTTGATGTTGTTTTGTCCCCCCCCCTGCCTAAAATGCAATTGGCCACACGCAGTGTTCGTCAAAGAAGGAAACCTATCACAGTACACACTCTCAACTGGGATTTATGTAAAAGCGGAAATACGTCATCCCCTACCCAATCAGCTCAAAACAAGACCGCGGTGGCAATGGCGACTGCCGAAGAAGCCTCCGTTGAATCTGATTAACATGATGAGCCGGAGTTTTATGAGGCGGAGGAAGAAAACCCATGGCCTTATCTTAAAGATATGTTTTAGTTTGTAGAAGTGAAAAAGGACAACGCGGACTCAGACAAGAAAAAGTACATTTTCAAATGCTTATTGTGTTTGCTGAAGAAAAACTGACAAAAGTCACACCTAGAGACCTCTTGTCACTTAATTTTACAGACTGACTGAGACTGGCGGACACAGGGCCACAGAGACACACAGACTGGGGGGCAGGGGGAGACACACAGATTGTGGGGGGGAGACAGACAGACTTACAGACAGGTGGGAGGAGACAGACAGTCTGGAGGAGACAAATATTGTGGTACTGGGATATGTCCTTCCTGTAAACATTGAGTTGTTGAAGGCAGAGCTTTAGTTTGTTGTAAAGCAGTGGTTCTCAAACAATAGTCCACCAGTGTGTCCTTTAGGGGTTCCAGTTGGTCCCCAGTTAAACGAGTTGGCTGGGCCTGTATGGCTCCATTTGGTCTTGTGTGTGTATGGAAGGGGGGAATTGTTTAATAAAATGTGAAAATAACATAATTGTCCTCTTTGATAATTCCATTAATTTTATTTCCATTTTTATCGATGTTGAGGAAGGCTTGGTACAGTATAACATAATGGTTCTACAGGCAAGCACATCGGTGCAGGTGGTTTCAAAGAGTTTTCTCTGAAACAAGAGATACAAGGTACTATATGTAAAATTGTAAAATGACAGTAATTCAGTCAGGTCCATTCTCATCAAAGATAAAAAAAATATGAATTTACTCTTACTCTTACTTTAAGTAAATTTAAAAGCATTTACTCTTGAATACTTAAGTACATTTAAAAGCAAGTACTTTTTTACTCCTACTCAAATAATGTATTGACTGGGCTACTCTTACTTGTAGCGGAGTAAATTTTGACCAGAAGGATTTTTACTCTTACTCAAGTACTGGGGTCAAGTACTCTGTCCATCTCTGGATCTAATAGGGATGTCATTGTGTTGTTGTTCTTGTTTTTTTTTTCATCAGAGCATCGCAGAGGATCTAGAAACATGCTAAAACCTTCACCACTATTTCCCCAAACATCATGAAGACATCTGGATCCAAGTAATAAAATAAATCACAATCAAAATCTAATTGATTGTTTCTCAACACCAAGTATCTAAAACTGTAATCAAAATGTTTTAAAAACTTTCTTATTACTACTCTTAAGAGCCAAATGGGGCAGAAACACTCTCAATGAGAACGTTATGATGTTTTTTTTCCTTTGTCTTTTAAGAAGATTACTGAAAATTTTCTACTTGTTTAAATTTGTTTGTTTTAAGCAGGAATACAAAAAAACCCAGAGGTAAGTTTCAAATCAATATTTTTTTCCCACATTTATGTTTGTATTACCAGAATTATTAACAAAGACCCACTCAGAATGAATCCCACTTGTGAAGTATTCCACCTGTTGGGAGCCACTGGCTTAATTTGTGGTGGAAGGAAACTGGCAAATGGGACCAAATGGATGGATTCAAAGCAAGATCACTGACAAGAAACATGATTCACAACAGTATTATGGGTGTTTTAGAGACAGAAAAAAACAGTTTCAATCATAATCATGTCAGACAATCTCTAAATACCCCCCAGCACTGGAACATTAGACAGGATAAGTAATTCAAAAAATATATTCTGTGTGCTTTTTTTCCCTCAGTAGTCATAATAAGGATGTAAGACAATTCAAGGCAATTACTTCTCAGTAATTCATAATAGGGTCATCTTATTTTATCTGAGTGAATCTCCTTTAAAATCTTCCTTTTGTTACACATGATGTGTCTGAATGTTAGATTCCATATTTTGTCTGTTGTGAAGATTGTAACGATCGTAAACAGCTCCACAGATTGGTTGGCCTGGCTCTAAGTTTTCTGGTCTGATCAGTGACACCATCCTTTCTGTTCAGAAAAGGATCATTAATGTGAGACAGCAGCCATGCAGCATCAGAGGAGAAAAAGATACTGGGGACCTACATTGAATTCTGTTGGCTTCCAAAAAGGTTGAACAGCAGCACAGAGGCAACAGCGACAACAGAGCAAATCATATACCAAGACAATATACTACAGTACACCAAATAAGTAGTACACCTAACACCAGTCAAGGTGCGGAAGTCAGAAGAGAAAGACAACCTGAAAGACAACTGAATCCTGGAGCACACAGGTGCAATTAAAGCTTGTGATGGAAAACCTACAAACCCCATCCAAATACATAAAATAATCATCAAGAGTGATTATTTTGAGCTTTTGTCAAATGCTTTCTCCCAATATTATTTCCAGCTTCAAACAATAAGTTGGATAAAAACAATGTATCTTTTACTAGTGAGAAAAGGATTATTAAGTACTATTTTTTAAAATGGAAACGCATTGATAAATGCATAGGGCGTGCAAACACTACACAATGCCTACTACATACCAAAATTAATATTAATCCCATATATGACTGGATCAAACATATATAGTGACAAAATAATGTATTTATTACACAATTATAATATGGAATTATAACAATACACTGTATAAAAAAAATCAAAGATTTGTATTTGGACAATTGTATGGTCAGGCAATAAAAAGGGTTTGCTTTTATTCCATTAAGAAAAAAACATCCAGTAGGCAACAGTTAATGAAACACAAAAACAGAAAAATGCAAACATTGCCACTATTAAACCACTGGTAAAAAAGAGTCAGGCCAAAATCAAATTGTTTTGCACACCGTATTCCATCAAGCAGTATCTTCATTTTTCATTTCATAGCATTCGGTCCAAATTCACAGTTCACTAAAGGCCGGCTTCTATTTATTAGTGGTTAATAAGGCAGGGTAAAGTACATGCACTCACATGTTTGGACAGGTCTGGGCTTTTGGAGTCAACATCGTACCTGAGAGGAAACAAAATAATAGAAAATGATAGGCAGGAAAATTATTTTATTTCACAAACTGTCGGAGAAAGAAATATATATATATGTATACAGTATATATATATATATATATATATATATATATATATATATATATATATATATACACACACACACACACACACACACACACACACACACACACACACACACACACTACACGATATACACTACATATACTATATATATATATATATATATATATATATATATATATATATATATATATATATATATATATATATATATATATATATATAGTGTATATGTAGTGTATATCGTATAAAGTATATTCTTTATTGGCTCACAAAGTCAAAGTTTGTCGTGGATGTTTAATTATGTAGAATGTAGAGTGCATATAGAAGGGCTCAGGTATGATAATTGGCAAAGGAGTGAAGTAAAATTAAAGGTTAAAGCGGAAATTAATTTTTTTTATATACTGCTTTTACTCCCTGCAGGGAAATTAGTGGCACACTCTAGTCAGTTGAAATCATGCATATATATGTCTGTACAGGCCCTGAACACACAAACACAGGGAGCCTGTAAGCATGCAGGGGGAGGTAGAGTGGCAGGCAACTCCTTCGCGGTGCGCCAAAATGAGCAACTTGTAAGGGGGGTGGTGCCTTGCTCAAGGGCGCCTCGGCAGTGCTCCGAAGTTTGAGCTGACACCTCCCACTGTCAGCTCACCTCCGGGTGTTTTTTTTTTTTTTTGGGTAGGAGTGGGAATCGAACAGCTGATCTTGAAGCATTGGACGACCCGCTCTACCGCCCGCTCTACCACTGAGCCACTGGTGCCCCGCTTAAAGTATAAACATAAAGAGGTGCAAGAACATGATGACAGATCAAAAAAGACAAAGGTTAGAAAAATGTAAAATGATGGAAGAGTAAAAATGTATGAGATCTTTGCCTCTTGCGGATGTTACTATATTTGGGACAAGACCTTCACTCCTCTACCATTATAATGAGTGGTGAGTCTGGTCTGATTTACATGTGAATACAAAGAGGGGAATGGAGCATATGTGATGTCCCAAGACTAAACACCAGATCAAATGGTGGTTCTTGTTTTCCTTGAAGCTAATAAATTATGAATAACTATAAATTAAATGATATTATAAGAAAGAGCACAGGAGGAAGTTTTCATATTAGGCCACACAAACTAACGTCTGAACCTGGGATTTAATACCTGCCTCTCTTTTTATAAACATACATGTGAAATGTATGATATATTAAAAATATGTATGGAAAAACTTTTGTGTCAAAACAAGATTTAATTTAACTTCATCCAGTAGAGATTGAGAACACTTGATTTCATCTATGAATAGTTAATATGCACTGCGTCATGAAGCCCATGTCACAGTCAAGAACATATTTAAGAGTTCTTCATAGCACATTATAAATTGTGGAAGCACAACACATTAAAACTAATAAGAAAAGTTTGACTGTTTTAGAAGTAATATTTGATGCCTAATAAATATGTTATAGAGATACATATAGAGATACAGAGTCCCCATTCAAGCCACCAAAATTAAGTTCTCACACTGAAATGACCTGCCTGCTTTTTTGTTTTCTCTTCTGTATTTGATAACAATTTTCAGCAATAAATAACAAGACATGTTTTTACAATAACCTCTATGTTTAGCTATTAAATACATGCATGAATTATAACATAGTGTTGGTTATTTGAAAACCCTTATTAGATGGTTTGAATAAATGTAAATGTATACTTGGAAAGGTGACAGAGACTAGATTTTCAGTGTTATTGAATGTTTCATTTTGATGAGGAATAATAAGAGAGTTTGGCAAATACAACTTCAAATCATGCTTTGATTGAAATGGTAAGTGGTAATTCTCTCATACCAGTGGAGGCAGAAGAGGGGTCTAAACTCAGCTTTTGGCTGCCACAGATGGATATGATGAAAAACAACACTCATTACAGCAGGAAGTAAACTAGTTATATAGTCTGAGGCTCCTGGTATATGTAATACAAACCTTTTATGCATTCCTTACACTTTCACACAAGTGTTTTTAGTTTGAATAAAAGATGATAAAAAAGAATTCAAAACCAGAGGGGCTATAAACTATTGATGTATTTCTCTTAAAAAATTCTTTCCCACTGTTGATGAACATGACAACCGATTCAGTACATGACAGTTGTACTATTTGTCCAGGTTGGAGCCAAGGTATGATAGCAATCTATGGTCAGAGTTTACTGAGGTCAGTATCTTTAGGGTGTAGTTGCAGGGTTTTCAATCAGCACAGTGCAGAGAAATACATTGGAAAAAAGGATGACAGAGGGCAAGTGTGAAGACACCATGATGATACAACTTCAAAGGAAATCACTCACAAGTCAAATCGAAGATTCTGTTTCTCCTCAAAAAAGTAGTCTAGAATGTACTTCCGTACAAAGTCAGGGTTTAGGGTGTTGTCTATCACCTCCGTTCTGCCAAACTGTAGAAGGAAAAAGACAGATGGAGGTCAGGAGAGAGATATGAGGAAAGCAAAAGCAAGAACAAAACAACAATACTGTTAAATTAACAAATAAAAAGTTGAAGCTGCATCTTCGCACTTTATGTTCCACTCTATCCACTTCTCTTTCCAAGGCTCTTACTTAATGCATGCATATGAATTTACAGGCCTGATTAATGGAGGTGCTTTCACACAGCAATGCTATGCAGAAGAAGCTAAACCACACTGTTTCCTTAATCCTCACTCCCCTCCCTCATTAATTACAGCAGGATAACTCACTCATCAACCCCACAGAGAGGAAACGATAAAGGAAGAGGTAAGGAAAAAATGCAGAGAGAGAGGCAGAGAAATGGGTGAACACGAAAGAAAAGGAGTAAGATATGTGGCCAGAAAGAGAGTGGGAGAAGAGTGGGATGGGAGAACAGGGGAAAGGCAATGATTAAGGCTTCCTAATTAGTGGGATCCTCACCCCCAATGTGCCAAACGCAGGGATGTGTGTCAGAGAAAAGGATGACCGAGATCCAGTAATGCTGCATTTATACAGGAGGGAAAGCTGAACAATTTAAAATTATACGATGACACATAATAAAAAAATAAAGCCGAATGGAATAATCCAACTTAAACAAGCACTCCTTAGAAAATAAGCTTTAATCCTTTTTTGATGGAGACATTATTCATATTTAAAATGTTTTAATACAGATAGAATAAGGTCATATGGCCACAGTTGGTCATCAACATTTGTGACCTGCAGCAAGCCACTTCATAACGTTATTGATGGTTGGGGAGGAACTGCAGATTTTCCTCCAGCTTTCAGACATTCCTCTTGAAAAATGACAATTTTTATGCAGCCAGAGCTCTCTATGCATTCAAGCTTCAGTCAGGTTTATAGCTGCTGATCAAACTAGAGGTAATCTTTACATATTTGCATGCCCGGCTTTTTGGATACAAATCCAATTAAAATCACTGTTCCTCAGATCCCACCAAATCTGGAATAATTGTCAACTCAGTTATTGTACTTCCTAATCTTCACCTTGAGGAAAATGTTTTTACAAATACTGTGTATTTCATTGAAGTATTTAACTTTATTTGTGTGAAAACGGACAAGAAAATAATAAACAAAATGTAAAATAAAAAAGTGCAGATCAGATACCAAACTTATTCTGATTGTTAGCTCTTTGATTGTACTTGCTGGCTGCGATATGGTTTCTTTTCCATCCTGTCTCAAAAGTGAAGAACCAAAACCTCTTATCTCTTAGCACATCACCCACAATTAGTGTTTACTGAGCCAGGGAAGTACATTCCATTGTGCTTTCTTTGAACATTGTTTTACCTATTGTTTTCTCTGGTCATGTTTAACCAATCAAAGACTTCTGTTTATTTACACCACTAACAGCACACATTTATGACAGGAAGATATTCCCACACATACCTCAGATGAAGTCCTTCCAACATCTGGGTTTGATTTACTCTTCAGATTTCTGCTTTCTTTTTGTCAGAATGAACAAAATAGTGCAAAGCTCTGAATGCTCGGAATGGTGATCACATTCTCCGGCTGCAGTTTTTACACAACTTGTCATCTGGATGATACTTGTTGATCTGTGTTTGCCATCAACTATGGCAAACACAGATCAACAAGTGTACTTATACAGGAGGATTGGCTAGCCTGAAGTGGTCTGTGTTACAGCTGGGGAAAGTAGAAACATATCTTTACTTTGAATATTATAAATGTTGATCATATTTTCCAAAATAAGTTATTCCAAAATGATATACCGTATCTTCAATTTGAGATCGTTAAAACATGGAAATTCAAATGTAACCATGCAGAGAGCATGTGAATGAACTTCCTCAATCTGTAATATAATTTGTTTTAATATTTGACAATGAAAAAAAAGTCTTAATTCCAGCCATTTGTGTCCCTCCAGTTAAAACCTTTCCTGTTTTTGTCAATCAGGTAAATATTATCATCATATTTAAATAGCATTCCATCTTGGGTGTTCTTTTCATAATGCTGGTGCATCACAATCTGCAAAATCATCAAGAAATACAATGTATGGTAGGCAACAGTTATGAAGGTATTCATCTCATCTGTGCTGTAATACATCCCTGAACACCTCTTAGAACCTTGTTTCTCTGCATGAACCCTGTGACTGAAGTTCTAAATATAACCACCAAGGTAGAAAAATAGAGAAATACACATGGATGTTGCATCCATGAGCACATGAGACCACAAGGCTGTGAGAACATGTTAAGTAAAGAGGCGGGTGATGGAAAGATGAGCTCCATAATGTGATTTCCCAGTTGAAGCGAAGAGACAATGCCGTGTTGCAGAGTTCATTAGATACTACTGGGCTGCTGGGGCTGACTAATGAGAATCTGGTGTGAAGTCCCTGACCAGCACCCGAAACATCCACACAAACACACCGACACTCATTGAGATGTGCTTGACTCTTAAGACTGGAAACAACCATGACAGAGACCTGCAGCATCTGATGCTGAAATATGAGCATCACTTTGGCCTGAAATACAAGGGCCAGCACAGGAGACCGATAACAGTCAAATCCTTCATTATCTTTGAGGTTCTTTTTTCCGTATCTAACAAAGATTTCATTATTCTCTTCCCTGGAGACCACAAGAACCACAGTTAGGGATTTGTGCAATCCAAATCTCCTGTAGTTCTTCGAGGAAGATGGATTTCTATCATCCTAGTATAATGATCAGCAGACAGAAGGTATCTGAGTCCTGGATTCTCATGGAGCGCAGTTTATGTCAGTCGGGTGAATTAGTGATTTTTTTGGGCTGTCAAAGAAAAATGCTGAAATGCTGAAGAAATTTCAAATCATAATGAAAGGAATTCCGAATATTCAGCGCTCCTCTGGGTTGATGACTTAAGGGTACTTTTGTTGTTGAGGAAAGAGAAAGAACAAAACATCCATCTTTGATGGAGCTTTTGCTTTAATTCACAGTTTGACTGTGTGAGGCTGTGGCAAGGGTATGTTCCATAAAAATGCACTTGTGCACCATCACACACAGGTACAGCAAAAGATGGTCATAAAGAATGACAACAGAAAGAAGCAAAGATAAAAAGATGTGCAATGTCACACTTTGGTGAAACCACTGTAAATTAGAATGGAACGACTTCTCCCTGGCACAGGAGTGTCTTAAAAAGCGAACAGTTTTGATGCAGCCTATCCAAGGTTTCACCTTCATTGCCCCTCATTGTTCTGCATTAATGTTATAAAGGTAAAATCTGTGTGTGTGGGGGGGTAGTTGTTCCCATTTTGAACCAGCAGCAGGAGTAGTAACTATTCCAATTTATATCTGCACACAAGGAGCGAGTTGGTGAGGATGCAAGACAGGACAAGGTTATTGCATTTTGACTTTGTATGAATCACAAAGTGCAACACAATTGTGTCATTTGACCTACCTGCAAGCCTCAGCAGTAACCAGCTAACTCTAAGTAGATAAATTGAGGAAGTCTTCGTATTGAGGTCCTCATCTTCCAAGCAGAAGATTAGTGGAGAGAAAAAGATCTTCGCTTCTTATTTCATCAGTTAAAAAGAACTACCGAAGACATGTTAAATGACAATCTGGGTGCTGACTGCTGTAGAATATTTTATTTGTATTTTGGTTGGGAAACACAAATCACTGGGGAGGTTTGATGTAGCCAATGTTCTGTTCTTTGTAAGTAGACAAAGGCATCAAATAAAGAAGTCTTTATTGTGGTGCTACTAAGTAATCTTAGTTATAAAAAAAACAAAACCCTAAAGTGAAAGCATTTCACCATTTGGTGTAAACATTGTGGGGTTTTTTTTTACTTGACTGTTGTCTTAGATTGAAGTACATAAGCTGTGGTACAACCACAGGTTGTTTGTTTCCAGCTCCCACAGCCAACCCTTCCTTGAGTGTTCGGAACATTTTGTCTATTCAGAATCCGGTATCTAGCTGTTTTCTCATTTTGAAAAATGAAAAGCAAAAATAATTTAAAGATTTTTTTTGTGCTGATGACCACATTAATTACTGCTGGCATATAATTTTAATGCAAATTGATTAATTAATTAATTTCTATGCAACTCAGAGTGGCATAGAAAAACGAAGAAAAATACAAGATTTGACTTCACTTCTCGATATGACTCAGCTTCCATAACCAGCACAGCTAACAACTACATTTTTTCTTGTGCTATCAATGCATGATTCATTTTATTATTGAAGGTGCCAGAAAACTGCTCAGGACTGCTGTGGCTCCCCAGACTGAGAAACAGGGATTCATTGACCTCTTTTAAACTTCAGACTGCACTGCTTGCATCTTTTTTGTTGTGGTTTGTATTCATAAATGTATTACGTTGCAACTGTACATTACACCTAATCCTAACTCCTAACCCCCCCTCCCCCATGATCTCAAAGGAAACCTTTACATCACTGCAGCAAATAAAACGAAACGAAATTGTCAAATATGGTTTCATGCCATTAAATAGTGATGACAAACATTTATCCTTCCTTTCTTCAGAGATTCCACCTCTCCTTTTATTAATTCCTTCCCTTCTTTTTAACTGAATAAAATAACATCTTTTTTTAAGACAGGAAGTGTCAGACAATGTCCTTTTTTTGATTATTTTCTGCCATTGTGCTTATAATTTAGGGCCAACAGCATAGATAGATAATTGTGTTCAAGTAAAATTTGAGGACTTGTCTCATTTCATGCGTGTTGAAGTACTTTTGCATTTCATTAGTGAAAAACACTTGAACCTGATAAGCATTGTATTTGGATCCCTACCATAAACATATCCCATAACCTGAGAGCTTTACCCAGATGGATTCCCTCTTTTATTACATCCCGCTTCAAAGCAGTGATGGATTGTAATCCATCAGTGTTCGTGTATTCGTCCGTTCTTTCGTTTGTTTGTTTGTCTGTTAGTCCACCAAATATCTTCGCAAATGTTTCAAATAGAAATATGAAACAAAAGCAGATCACTTGGGCAGCAAAGGGGATGAAAATGAGATGATGACCTTGACCTTGACAAAACTAGGTTAAGGTCAAATTTCAACTTTTGCACACTCTGGAACCGGATAAGATAGAAAGACGAGGGAAGCCAGTTTAAGACCATAGATCAAAGCTAATGCTTTGATCTACCTATGCACTAGCTTTGATTTATGGTCAAAGCTAGTGCAAGGCTTTGACCTACCCTTAAAGGTAAAAGCTATGCACTTGTCAGGTACTACTTTCAGGGTACCCTGACCTACCCTTCGCAGGATTTTGAAGTCTCTGACTACCTTGGTTCTTGTTTTGGATAAGAGTCTCTACTTCCAAAAAGTAATTTCCTTGCATTATATGCTTAATTAGTGGAAATTCCACAATAAAACAATAATATCAGACTTCATACCAAACATATAAAAAGAATAAATATCTACCTTGTTCTGTGGAGCTAACGCTACACTGCTAACGTTGAGAGCTCCAGCTAAACAATAGCCAACTGATGCTAGCTGAGCTTTTGCTGCAACACAACATGAGACATGGTGATGTTATGTATGCCAGTGTATATTCCTTCTAGATTATTTCACTACCTGAACAGTGATTTCTACATTTTATCAGAACAATAAAAGTTGAAGTTTTTGACTTTCCAGAGTTGGAAACATCCTGTTACGAGCATTGGACACCAGGAACCAAAACCAGCAGGACGTCCATTACTGTGCTGATGCCATCCTGACCTATCTTTAGTCTAAAATCTGGTGCAGAGACTTTTCAAAATCATCCGTACGGAATGAGATTACAGTAGGGATTCAGCTCTTCTTTTTCAGAGGAGCATTAATAAACGCAACAGAGTCTGCAGCAGAAACACAACTGGATGGTCTGATGATGTTTCCTTGTTGTTTTGGCATTAGATTGGTTGTTGATTGCGTACATGAGCAAGGCTGGAAGGAAACTTAATAAACATGCAAAGCAAAGCTTTGATTTCATCCTTTTTAGTTGAGTTTTGCTCATTTTTTTGACGATGGTACAACAGCATTTAGAAACGTTTTGCAAACGGACGGGCGTCGCAAATATAAGAGTTTCCTTTTGGCCGAAGCAGTCATTGTGTAAACGGTCATACTTTCTGTCTTGTTCCTGCTGGACTCTTTGCTCAAAACTATGAGAGTTGTTGGAATATTTAGCACACTCTAAAATTATGTTAACTGGTAAGTCAATGTATAGTTATTTCTTCTCCTAACATTGCAGATGCCTTACGCCATATTGTTCACGTGATTCCTTCTGGCAGATGTGCCGTGATTGGATGGGCGCTGTGATTACTTGGGCGCTTGTTTGACAGGTAGGGGGTGCAGTTGGTGACAGTGTGACAGCGTGAGACTTTTCAAGTGAGCTTATTCAAATATATATTTGGGGAGATGAATAGTTGTACATGATGACAGACACCATTAATATGTCACGTAAAACAATAATGATGCTCAACTACACTGCATCTGAGTTACATAACAGCTTTCACACAAGAACAAGCATCCTTAACTCTCAGGGAAAGCTGCCTCCGGACCCGGAAAAACCCCTCCAATCAGCCCAAGCATGAAATCACCCTTGAAAGTATTCTCCCTCAAAATCTTGAGAAAAGTACTTCACCAGGATGGAGAGTGAACTCATGGAAGCTGAGAGCATACAAGGTGTTTTGATCTTGCACAGTTGTAAAAAGTAGATATTCTTCACTTAAATCAGAACAGAGCTGGAGAGTAGCAGTTGCATTAACAGGTCAGATGCTATGGCAGGCACCAGAGGGGGTGAGAATCCTCATCAAATGTGATTCCTTTCTGACCAGAAAATGCTAGAGGATCCTGTCAGAAAATGTTATTCAGTCCTGGTACACTATTACCTGGAGCACATCAACACCCACCTATTCTTAACGATATGTTTTTTATGGATGTGACAGTTTATTTCTGCAAGCAGCTGACTGCTTTAAATGTTTTATTTCTTCAACAAACCGCAAAGTGAAATGTTCATCATATTAACTATGCTGGTGCAGCAGCCTGTCTCTCAATCATCATTTGACAAACTAAAGTAAAAATGTTTTGGTGGGGAGTTGGGGGGGTTGAAGATAGTTGTAAAAGGGGGTTTTATGACCAGAAATTATTTATGTATTGGTCAATATGTACTTTCAATTTTAAACACGTATGCATATACCGGTATGTTTCCTCACAAATACAAGCCTACAGATTATACTGCTCTGCTGCAACCCACACAACCATCTGCTTCAAGTGAGTAAACAAACAAGCAGGAAATAAGTGCAATCTGGTTAAAAAATTTATTTATAAAATAAATAGTGAAGTCAAGCATAAATTTCAATGTGTTTTGGAACATCCTTGGAAGTAATTCAGAAAATTTAACCTTTGACTCTCTGGTTCTTTCTAGAAGTTTCCCTGAAGTCATAAATAATTTTGTCCTTATTTCCAACAACTAGATTATCAATGAGAGACATTTCTAATCAAATTGGGTGGAAAATGTGACAGTCAGTAACTCTGTATACAATTAAAAAATAGTAAATATTAAAGGCATCAGTGAATGCCATCTCTGTCTACCCACCCCCTCGCCCCCGTATGGCTAACAAACTAATTAACTAACTTGTGCCTCTATCTACGGTTTATGTGTTGGTGACAGTTACAGAAACTATTCACTCTGGCTCAGGGAGTGACAAGAAAGTCGAGTCTTGCCTCTGAGCAAATGACTCACAACAGGCATTCCACGGAGCTTCAGAACAAGTCCATGATTAATTTGTTTGGATTACATTAAGCATGTAAATTTTGATTTAAACAATGTTTTTTCCATAGAAGTATAGTTTAAAACTGTCAGGTTCAAGCAACCTAAAAACATTGAAAAACTGAAAACGAGTAAATGTGGGATAACATATGTACATTAATCTAACAATAACAGAACTTCATGGGGCAGTTCTCCTGTGTTCCTCAATGGTTGTATGAAAGTGAAATTACAGGGCAAGGCTTTTTGCTTCAAACAGAGCCAACAGAATGTGTCCTATGTGACAGTTTTTGGAATAATATTCCCAGTTCCTCTTCAATTTAACAAAGATGCCACCAAAAACATGAGTAAATTTAATTAAATTTAACTTCTGATTAGTTAAAACTTCCAGTGATATAGAAGAATCTCTATCCTGAGAATGAATACTCATTTTTAAACATTTTGAAAGTCTGAATGACATTTCTACTCGAACATGAAGTGTGAAATGTTGAAAAACTGATAAAGTAGGTTGGTTGAGTATGTGGAAATGTTTGGATGAGGAATTTTTACTGAAAGATGCTGAATACTTCTGAAAGTATGAAATTTCTACAACCGTATATGTCTTGTCATCAGCTGCTTTTCTGCTTTGTAGGTCACGGATGTTGCTGGAGCCTATCCCAGCTGGCTATGGGAGAGACGGCAAGGAACACCCCGGATGCATCGCCACCGTATGGCAGAAACTCAACGGTAATATATAACTGACAGACCGAACTGGCGATGCTAATAACTTTGTAGGAATCTTTCCACAAAGGAATCTTTTAGTTTTGTCAGTTGCCTTTATTCTGCAAACCTTTTCTGCATTAAAAATATTTAGCTTTACACTTCCTGTCTTTGTTTTTCCCGCACTTGGAATTTCCTCAGGTAGTTTCACCTGTCCATCATTAGCATGTTTGTGCTCCCTCCTCAATTTGACGAGTTATTCTCAATTCTTGTGGAAAAATTCCCAGCTCTCCCTCGTGCTTAGGGATTTGTTTCTTTGAACTTGTCTTTCAGTTTTGTTCAACACTTGCTTGAATCATGTGCCTTTCATCCAGTCGTTGACATGGATTTGTTTTCTGTGTTCAATCACTGAACATAATCTCTATGTTCGGTTTCTACTTCTGGGTCCTCCACTTCTGCAGGTTTTTCAACATAAAACACACACACACACACACACACACAAGCACACGCACATTCATTTAGCTTTAGTTCCACCACCTCATTTTTAATTTTGTGAGCCATCTGGTTTTAAATTGTGTGTTGCTGATTTGATGCAATTCCAATTAGTCTTTATTATTCTGTTAATTACGGTTTATTTTGTCAATAAGTATTTTATGGCATGATTGTCTGTCAAATATTATTTTGCTTTAGTAAATAAAAAAATTTTCAAAATGTGGAAGGAAACACTCTGTTGCAGGGGCTTTTTTATAGATATAAATAAAGGTGGGCATCTACAAAAGACGAAGATTTAGCTTTATAAAATTATTGTTTCAATCACTTTGTTTGTCACTCGATGGCTACCACCAAGTATTTAGGTTTTAATCTCCCTTCAGAACAAAAGAATTGAAGTGTGGTCAGAGATCAGCATTGAGTGAACAGTAAACAGGGACAGCATGAATCATACCTCTTTCAGAAAGACTGGCTTTATGCTTCCCCAGTACTTTGTTTAACCCCCAAAGCATCAACATATTGATCATAACAGTATGATGTGTGTTCTTTGTTTTAGCTCAGTAGAGCACTGCTTATTCTAAGCATGCCTGCCCAGGGTGGGTTTAGTGCTGCTGGTTGCAGTTTTAATGAGAAACTGGCAACAGAGAAGGTCGATGGTCCCATCCCTCTTCTCTGCACTGACTGCTGTTTGCATGTTTATTCAAAATCTAGTTATTTGAAAGAGTTCTTAAGGCAAATGAATTACGGAAAGACAGATTCCTAAACTTATAGTTGGATTTTGTTATCATTTTCAAACAAATAGATGACCGGACTCTAAATGTTCTGTTATGTTGAAGCCAACTACTCCACTCCCAACAAGAAAAACAAAACAGAACAGGATCTTCTTACCTACAGCCTCACCTGTGTGTGTGTGTGTGTGTGTGTGTGTGTGTGTGTGTGCGTGCGCGCGCGTGCGTGCGTGTGTGTGTGTCTGTGTGTGTGTGCGTGCGCGCGCGTGCGTGCGTGTGTGTGTCTGTGTGTGTGTGTGTGCGAGCATGTGTGTGTGTGCGCGTGTGCATACACTCACCTCTCTCCACTGTTTGGTTTCAATGCCTTGCGTATAGAGCACACATACTGTGAAAAAGTACCAGATAGGGACAGAAAGAGATCACATGTGTTGAAAGGAAAAATAACAGACAAAAAGAGAGACAATCAAGGGAAAACAGGCAAATTCCAAATGGGGAAATCAATGTGATGCTTTAACACCAGTACAGTGAACAAACAGCCAGGCCACTTTGAGCAAAACACATATCCCAAATCACAGGACAACTTATCCACAAAGACTCAAATCCTTTTAAGAATGTATGTGCGCAGGGATGACAGAAGACATACTCACATGGATCCGACTTAGAAAATGTGTCTTTATCCAGCAGATTTCTGGGAAATGAACAGAGAGAAACGATTGTTACTCAACGATAAAAGGATCTCTGGTTCTTGCTAACAGGTTGCTTTTATGAGTGTTATGAGTGGTTGCTTCAAAACCACTTTCTGTGCCTGCACAGTGTACATTTTTGCCAAACTGTAAGCATAATCTATAATTACAGAGCCCAAATTCAGACCCCCAGTGTCATTTTAGACTCTTTAGTAGTGCACTCTCTAATTATGAATGTGCATGGAACATACCTGATGTTTCTTAAATCTTATAACACATTGCAACATGACGCAAACAAGTCAAGTGAAATGGAAAACATGCAGTAATAGGTGTCAATTGATTGCTAGAGTCCTCTAAAGAGGATAAAAGATGACACGCCTCCACACCTACAATAATTAATTTAAAATCGCAGGTCAGGTCAACTACTTTATTGTCCTCACGGGGAAACCGTAACATCTATACATGGTATAATTTAACAAGCGCAAAAGAAAACAACATCAGCAGGTCACAGACACCCATATACAGTATCACAACATAACACAATCATAGTAGTGCCATTGTAGTACCACTGGTTATAGCACTGCACAGTCTCTAAGTAAAACACAAGTCACACTAGAATATTGCTCATCCTACACCAATGTACTCACTCAGAATCTCTTAGAATACATTAGTCAAGCCATAGTGGTGGGCAGAGTAGTTTAGCATAGATATTACACGGGTCATCAGGGGTTTGGGGGAGAGGTTTTCTCAAGCAATGAATGGTTTTAAAGCAGAATTAAATTATTCCAAGGATACTTTCATAGCAGTTGCTTAACCTGTAGCTGAAAGGCGCCACACACCCACTCAGGTGTTTTCAATCCCTCTGGCAGAATACTCCTGTACGGAGGTTGGAGATGGGCAAAGCTGTATTACAGTTTTTTCAGTCGCTAGCAAGCGCTTACCCATACTTCAAATACTTTTTCTAAACTCTTAACACAGACTCACACCTGCAAAGCACAATTGACTAAATGTTTAATTTTCTTCTCAAAAACACATTTTGTTAAATATATATATATTCAAAAGCATTCCAGTAAAGACCAAATCAGTTTTTTTCCTTTACAATTTATTACAGGAGGTACAGTAAAAATGCTGTTTACAATATGATAGAACAGAAAAAGCTTACAGTGAACAACATATTGATGAAACACACAAGAGCATTATGAACACACAAAAAAAAAGCCAAGAAAAAAAAAGAGGGGCGGGGAGGCTTACATAAAAAAACACAAAATTACTGTCTCCAATCTCTACAATCTCTGATATCATCCAAGGCGATCTACCTGGGATAGAACCCATTAGTATGCCGGATCCACCCTTGGTAATGATCAGCTGTGTGTCAATGGGTAGAGCGGGTCGTCCAATGTTCTGAGATCGGTGGTTCGATTCCCACCCCCGCCCAAAAATACCCGGAGTGTGAGCTGACAGTGGGAGGTGTCAGCTCACCTCTGGAGCACTGCCGAGACGCCCTTGAGCAAGGCGCTGTCACCCTTATAAGTTGCTCATTTGGGCGCACCATAAAGGTCAATTGTTGTGTTGTGTCCTACTTCATAAACTTCTGTTTTATCAAGAAGGGTTAAAATTCTGTTGTAAAGGTGTCCTTGCCATGCTATTTCACTGAGGATGAATCTGTTGGTAACTTTTATGAACTTGGCAGTTCAAATAATCCCACATTAATTTTGGCAGTGATGCGAGAAGCAGCAATTGTTAGAGAAATATTTATTGGTGAATCACTAATCTGCTCAAATGTTTTGGGAGTTGAGAAGCTCTGTGTGAGAGGCTCTGTCCGGACACCCTCGCAAATCCGTCCAGCTCTATAGTCTCAGATGGCAACTCTGCTGATGTAAAATATCACAGCTTGATTTTCAATAATAGAGTCAAGGTGAATTCATACAAATCACAGGCTGTTGCTGACATTAAATGGATACAAGGAGGGGAAAAAAGGAATGAACAAACTGGTTTGCAGGTAAAACTGTAGTGTAGCTACACAATCAAAAAATATTGCAGCAGGTTTTATGCAAGGTGCCTGTAGTGTATGTCTTAACTTCAATAGCACTTGTTTTCACCCAAAACAGAAGGCAGTAGTTGGTTACCATAAGCCTGCAGTCTTGTAACAGAGAATTATAAGAGTAAAATGTGCTGGTGTCCATGTGTTTGTGCAACCACACATTACGTGATCCAAGCATCTTGTTGACAGGATGACATTATTTGTCTGTGCCTTCCTAAACTCATATAAATCATTGTCAGACCATACAGAACCAGTCATAAGCTTGCCCATTTAAAAGTCTGTGTTTGTCGTTCCACCTGACTCCCTCCCTCGCCTTTGTCATAATAACTATGCCCACTGCAGGGCAAGAGCACTTGAATGTAAACATACATCATTTCAGAGCACTTTACACTACAGCTAATGTTAGGAGAGCTTAAATTACACAAGTTCACCAGGCTCCATGTATTAGAATGACAGAGTATGATTAAGTTTGTCCCACACAGGCAGCAAACATGAAAGCGGAAAAGGTATCCATCACACACAGTCAAGGTGCATTCACACAGTATTAAATGGGGTCTATTTTGCCGCAATGATTAAAAACCTTTAAAGCCCGAACCATGAAATAATTTCCAGAAAAATGTCATTTTAAGGAAAATAAGGTCTTTGTGAAACCTTCTGAAAATTTTTATCAAAATAAAAATTTAACAAAAGATATCTGAGCTTTATATTTCTTTGCTGAATCCAGAATTGCTTTTTGCATGCAAAGTGCAGATGTATATGTTTGATTATATACATCAAGTTTTTTCTGTAAGAAAATATCAAACTTGAAGTAAAAGTAGTAGAAGTGTCAAAATCCTGAAATCCCAATTATACAAAATATACACTTGGCTTTAAAAGGCTAAAATTATCCTTGGGTTTGCCATTGATGTGTGAGTCATTTATTGTGTATGTAAATAGACCAAAAAAATTAAATGTGGATATACGTTCTTTGTTCTCTAATTAGCCCTCTGCACAGGTTGATATTGAGTAGTAAGTCAGCCACCATCTGGAAAACAGGTCTAATAAACCAGAATCGGTGAAAACACCTGTGGGCATAATTTACTGTGATGCAGGTTGAGGCTCATGAATCAATGCACTAACTCATATATATTGAATTCACCCAGTACTTAAAGGTAGCCATACCATATGGCGAGAGGTAACAGCATGATTCAAGCTGTCTGAGAAGCCGTAAATCATGTAACCAGGAGACGCACAAATTATTTTTACATGTTTACTCTTTTGTGCTGTTTTGTAATGCACCCAAATAGCTTCATGTGTTCACAGACCACACAATCACTGAGTTGGAAGGCACACTGTAACAGTGAAGGAAACTGATGGGTTTGGTCTGTGGCACAATAACTGCTTGAATACAAGCATATCTGCCCTCCACTCCTCCATCACCCGTCCCCTATCTTCACATTAATTTGTAACCTAGCACTAAATGAAAACAGTAGCAACCTTTGTGCAGATACATTTGATACATGGCCTACTTATTTAGTAATATTTCTTTGCAACTGTTCAGATAGCTTAAACACATCAGATTTAAGTATGAAGTATGATTTGTGTTGGCAGCATTGATTTACAGCAAAGGTTGATGACAGAAAATTCTGAGCTTGTGAATGGACAAAAAAAGTTGTGATGACTTCTAGAATGTCATTATGTCAGTAAGTGTGTACTTGAGTTACTAACAGTTGTTGTGTTGATGTGTTGTGTTAATGGTTGTATTTTCAAACCTTGACAACAAATTCATGCATTTTTTTTAAGTCAAAAGTTTTCATTTTCCATATGTTGCTTTGTCATGTATTATTCATTTACAGAAGATAATAGGAATAGTTCCAGGAGAACACTGAAAACGATGGACTCTGCTTGCTCTGTGAAGTGTATATTCTGGAGGCCTGGATTAGGCTTTTCTCATTCTGGTTATACTTTTTAAACTGACTTTCTCAGCTTGCTTAACATATCCTCACTCATGTCCATAAAAAGGTGTGAAGATTTCCTGCTCTGTAGATTCACAGCTTTCCATTCCCAAATGTCTGATAAGCTAAAGCTCCATTTTTACTGTTTTGACCCATGGTTAGGAAATCTTTTCTGATTATATGACTAAAACATCCGGTGTTTGCCTTTCCCGCCTTGATGGCACAGCTTTTAATACACTGTTTAGTTCTTTGCAGTCCAGAGGAACAAATGTAATTACGGTTTGTGTAATAAAGGTTAAAAGCCAATTGTGGGGTTCAGCTGAAGCCTTCATCAGTGTGTAGATTAAGATGAGGGCAGAATTTCAAGTTTGTCTGTGTAAGGAAGACAAAATTGCTTAATGTCTGTGTGGGTTCTCAGTTATCCAGGTCATGGTTATCCAAAGTTGTTTAAGTCAATCCACTGGACGTTAAGAAAGTTCTTGAAGATGTTTCGTCTCTCATCCAAGAGACTTCAGTTCAGAGAGTGGCTGATAATGTCCCAGCTTATAAACCCTGTGGGGTGTGGTCAGTGCTATTCACATTCCAACGACTGTCGTTGAAACCCGTCTCGCACCTCAACGATTGTTGGTGGGGGTGTCAAGGGGGGTCACTGAAATGTGAGTTTCACCTTTGTATGCTAATGAGGGTCATTAGCATGAGACACATCACCTGGGTCACCTGAGACAATCTTTTTGGGTATTTTGAAAGGACATGATTGTAAATGGGACAAAGGTGAGGTCGCAGACCACCCACCCCCCCCCCCCCGTTCACAGATGGCTTCTCCCCTTTGACGTGGATGGCCTCTTTCACTCCTCTCTCAAACCATTTATCTTCACTGTCCAAGATCTGAACATCGGTGTCCTGAAATGAGTGTCCCTCTTCCTTGATGGGGGGGGGGGGGGGGGGGGGCTGCTGATTCCTGTCCTGATGTGTTGGCTCTTCTGTGTTGAGCCATGCGCCTGTGTAGTGGTTGTTTGGTTTCCCCTATGTAGACATCTGAGCATTTCTTGTTGCATTTAACTGCATATACCAGATTGCTCTTCTGACTTTGTGGTGTGGGGTCTTTTGGGTGGACCAGTCTTTGTCGGAGGGTGCTGCCCATCTTAAAATAAAGACGGACTTTGTGTTTGTTGAAGATCCTCCTCAGCTTTTCCGAGACTCCAGACACATACAGTATGGGATCACTATACCATTACACTTGCTCTCTTCTGTCCTCACTGGGATGTTTTCCTTTCTGGATCTTGTGTGAGCTTTCACAAAGGTCCAGTCAGGATATCCACAGGTTTTCAGTGCCCCTTTCAGATGTTGGTGTTCTTTCACCTGGTCTTAGGCACTGGTTGGTAGCCTATCAGACCTGTCTTGCAGGGTCCTGATGACGCCCAGCTGGTCTGTGTGTGTTGGATTCCTATATACCCCAACGTACAGACTTCTGTCATCTTTTATGCGGACCTCGCAATCCAAAAAGGGCAAACTGTTGTCCTTTACGTCCTCTCTGGTGAACTTGATGTTGTTGTCCACTGAGTTGATGTGTTTGGTGAAAGGTAGCACCTCGTGGATTTTCATCTTAACCCATGTGTCGTCCACATACTAGAACCAGTGGCTTGGTGTTGTTCCGTTGAACGAGGTAAGGGCCTTGTGTTCCACCTCTTCAATGTACAAATTGTCCACGATAGGAGATAGCGGCGAGCCCATGGCACATCCGTGTTTCTGCCTATAGAAGTTCCCTCTGTACTGGAAATAGGTGGTGTTTAGGCAGAGGTCCAAAAGTTGGTGGATCTGGTCGGGGTTGAGGTTTGTCCTGTTGCTGAGGGTGTTGTCCCATGAAAGCCGTTGTCTTACTGCTTCCACCACCTCCGTTGTGGGGACACATGTGAACACCTTAGCTTCAGAAAGGGCTACTGTTACCTTTAGCCTTAGTCCCTCTGCTTCTGATGCGGAAAGGTTGTTTAAATGGCTGAGTCTGTAGCAGTAATGAGGTCCACAACTGGTACATGCTGTGGGTGATGGCAAAGTTCAATCCTTTGGTGAGGACGTCCTTCTATGGTTGGGTGAGTTCTCTGCCTGATAGATACCTCAGCCATTGCTTAATGCACAAAATTGCTTAATGGCACCTTAATAATAATCTGTAAAATAATTATGTTCTGTGCAGAACTGTACACAGTGGTTTAAGGCAATGCCTGATCCTTTCATAGAAATCAAAAACACAGGCTTCTAGATTTCCATGCCCACTGTCAATCTGTCTGATTACCATCACATGTTTACGGATGTTTCTCAGCTCTTGCCCCATTCTGTTCTTCATGTTCTTTTCTCATTTTAATGGATTTTCTATGAATCCATTTCTCTTTCTTTGTCTTTCTCCACACACACAAACGTATGCATGTGCGCACGCCCAACTACACACACACACACACACACACACACACACACACACACACACACACACACACACACACACACACACACATAGACACACAAAGTGTATCAACCTCCGCCTATGTTTCGAGTGTCACTCTTACACCTTCATCATTTTACTTGACCTTTCCATATTGCCTGCCAGAGGCTGCTATGAACTCACCACCAACACTGTTGCCCTTCCTTTTTTCCTCAGTCAGTATAGTGACATGAAATACCACAGCCCAGACGCTAAAGTGTGATGGCTTCTTTTCATTCTTTCATGTTTCATTTTCTTCAGTATTTTCTCTTGTCCCGAATCTCCGGCTTTGTTCTTTCATCTGCCTCATTCTATTTGGTATTTTCTCTGCTGCTGATGTATTTCTTCATCCGTCTTGTTATAGCTTCTAAGAGCAAGGCGAGGAGACAAATAAAAGACAACATGATATCCTGAAGTATGTGGGGTTTTTTAACACAAAATATGTTTTTCACTTTTTGCCCAAAATTACAAGGATAAAACTTGCCAATATTCTGGGACTGTCAAAGCAAATGAAGCATTGGCTGGCTGCAGACTCCACATATCACCAATTATTATAATATAATATTAATATTATTGTATATATAATAAGATATAATACAATATAGTATAAAATCCAAAGAAAAATAGATCTGCCACCACTTAAACCCTAAGAGCCCACACACATTTATCCTCTAAGGAAAATAATGTTGGTTATAACACAAACCAAGTGGAGCACATAGAACAGAGACATTCAATGTGCGTGTTACGCTGGTGTCACCGTGGCTTTTCTCGGGTTAATTTAGCTAATTACTGTAAATAGGCAAAATGAAGCACACAGTGTTTTTTTGAAAATAATTTTATTATGATAGTAGATATTTCATTTGCTACAACCAGGACGAAAGTCTCTGTTTATCATGCTTGGAAGCTAAATGTATCAGGATTGTATCGTCTCCAGTAATTTGTTCACATTAATTAGTTTAGTCCTACAAATATATGTTCAGTTGTGTTTGGATTCGTTCTGACCTCCAACACATCCTGACAGCACATAAAAGATACATTATCACACAATGTGTCCCGCCAATACCTATTTATATCTGCTGCCTGTGACTGAGTGAGAGACCTCAAGAAAGAACTCTGATAACAATGAATATTACAAATATTGTAAACGGCTGCAACAGTATTGTACAGCTTTCTGATCTTCTAAACCTAGGATGAAATATTTATATTCTATTGTTATATGTGCACCTAGGAAATGATGTGATTGTCATACTATTTTATTCCCATGTTTACAATTTCTACTGTGGCTTTTAAAGCACTGTATATCTATTGTGTTACATTGTTATTATTCATCCTTCACTATCAAATCTTATGCAAGGAATTAATGTCTTCCAGTCAGGTTTACGCCTCTTTAAAGTCATGCACAAGGTGTGGGTCAAAAATGTCTCTTTTCTGGATACTTCAAGATTTTTTAACTTTGATATACCGTCATTAATAAAGCCATTTTTACTGCAGCCTGGCTCAATGCTGCCATGACTCAATAAACCCCAGAGGGTTTTCATTGTCTACTTTTTTTTTTTTTTACGTCTAGAGCAGCTGGCATTCTGTAGTTTAAGACATAGACATTATAGATTTGTTTTTCCATTATAAAAGCCTTTGCATTGGCTTCACTTTTCAGACCCATGTCCTCCATTTATCATAGGCTGGTGTCTGTGCGTTCCTGTTGGTATGCTCCTGTGCATCCAATATCCATACTGTACACAAAGACAAAAAAAACCAGATAAATGGCATTATGAAGAAAAACTGATGAAGTCTCATCCTTGTGCAAGAGCTAATGCAAGTTAACTGTGAGCTAAAAGTTGAGGAGCAAAATAGTTTATTATTTTCCCCAGGAAAATGGACTTTAAAGCATGAATATTGGACTGACATTCATAGGAGAGTCGGAGAAGTGGATGCCAACTTTGTTTATTTCGTTTGGAAGTTGTCTTTAAATCTCTTATTGAGAAATGACAACCTTCTTTTCAGTAACATCAACAACATTACTTTTTCCTTTACGAACACCCAGTAAGAGATGCTGCAGACTTCAGTTTTTTCTACAATAGGAATGGGAATTTAAAGCTATAGGAAACAATATTCATTCATCTTATTGAAGACGAGACCATCGGTCGTAATCGTCTTGTTTTCAGCCACTTATCCGAATCACAGGTCGTGGGTTTTACTGGAGGCAATATTAGTAGCTGTTTTCATATTTTGATGGAGAATATTCATTCATTCATTCATTCATTCATTCATTCATTCATTCATTCATTCATTCATTCATTCATTCATTCATTCATTCATTCATTCATTCATTCATGACCTTGTTGAACTTGTCAGTGTTCTTCACAAGAATATAATGATCATATTAACCTCCCTCAGCAGACAGACAATTCTTCACCAAATGTATTTGATGCAGATAGATTTTGGTACAATAGTTGAAAAGATTGCTCTTTTAGATTAAGAGAGATATTATATTATATCTCATCCTATCACACTTTTATTTGCTTCCACCAAAGAGGCTATGTTGTTGCTTTGTCTGTCTTCAATGAGTTATAAGGGTCAAACTATCCTAGGACAATTGTTTTAAGGTGTACTGACATAACGGAAGAAACTCAGCTGCCTTTGGGGCAGGTTTGTAAGATGGGTCCTGTCTAGTTGCATCTGTGAAAGAAGTAGTGACAGTGATGTCAAGCTAATTATAGTCCACCCTAAAGATTAGTATTTATAGTAAGAGCCCTACTCAGTAAACTGCGCAAATCTGGTGTAGCATTTGTCCAAATTTTCAGTGTGTTTAGGCATACGTGTATGTGTGTGTTTGTATGTGTGTGTGTGTGTGTGCGTGCGTGCGTGCGTGCGTGCGTGCGTGCGTGCGTGTGTGTGTGCGTGTGTGTGTGTGTGTGTGTGTGTTTGCACAGATATTGTCACCTAAGCATGAATGCATCCAAAGAATATTTTTTGTGTTCAGCCCTTTCCATCTGTTAATTTGCTTAATGTTTTTCCTACACATTGGTGCTGAATCATCCCATCATCTAACCCTGCATCCTCTCTAACTTTTTTATTTCCACCTACTATTTATCTGTCTGGCTGTGCATCATTCCTGTCCATTATCTCTCACATTAATCTCACATAGTTTCATTTGCTTTCATCCCTCAGCCAATGTTCTGTACTTCCACACATTCACTCAGGCAGTACATACTATATATATTAAGATGTGAACACCCGCTGGTTTAAATCAGTGCAGTATGTCAGTGGTTCTAATAACGCTCATCGGTGGATTATAAAAATGTATTCTTGTACTCATTGCCATGAATTACTAAAAGAAAATTTTTACTTTTGATTACCATAATAGCACTTTGGGGACTAAATGCAGTTTAATGAGGAAGATTTTTTTTCCCATACATGATATACAGTATGTACTGCATTTTCATGACATACTTTTTGATGAACCACTTTAATTTCAATCTATTTGATGAAGGTTTGAGACCACAGGTTGCACAATCAGCTGTCAAAATAAATATACGATTACTCATTCTTGTTAAATACTTAGGTTAATGTTTTTTGTGCATTCTCTGATTGTAAAGTAGCACTGGGAGCTGAAAATTACTGAAAATACAGAAACTGCATCATTGTCCTTTTAGAATAACCCTTATATAGAGAGGGGATGTATATGGGGTCATTTTCATGTTGAAAAACAAATGATAGTCCCACTAAAGCACAACCCACAAGAGAGAACAAATCTGCTGGTTAATTTTTTCTTCAGTTTAGAATTAATTGCTTATAGAGTCACCAGCAAAGCACCCCACACCATCACACCTCCTCCACCATGCTTCAAGGTGGGGGCCCTGCTTGCAGATACAATCCATTCCCCTTTTCTTCAGCTCACAGAGATACAGCAGTTGGAACAAAAGTAAACAGTTTTAATGTAATGCACAACCATGAATTAGACTAAATTAAGAAACAATGATGATGAGAAGGTGAGTCCGAACTTTTTTAACGCTGAACAAAAAATAATGAAATTCAGAAAACATTATCCTGTTATTGTCCTGGACACCATTGTCCATTGTCATCTGAGCAATTTGCAGGAAGGTGGTTGTTGTGTTTGCTTCTTGTATTTGCATTTTGATTGATGATTAGTTTACTTGATGCATGTAATTTTATCACTGGATATTTTGAATGATGACCGCCAAAAATTTCTCATCACCAAATTAAAGCATTTAGAGGCAGTGGATTTATCGTTATTAATAACTAGGGTATCCAGGATGGACTGTTAAATACTCATAGATTAATTGCATATTTTGCAATTCCAACAGCGCATGCATGTTGTACTACATGCAAATTACATTTGGAACTGAATTCTAACATATGATTTTGAAGATTAGAGGATAATCAATGTTTATTCTAGTAATTCATTTCTAAGAAAATCCATCTATGCTGTTGAGAAAATTTAATACGGTGACTTGGATGAAAATGGTAATAAGAAATAGCAAATTATTTTTTGAGAAAAGTTGTTTCCTTCAGGGTTTTAAAAAATCCATACACTCATTAAAAATACGCAATGTCAATCATCACTTATGAGTTACAGGAACTGTCTGCATTATTTTCCTGTTTGGCTATTTCTGGGCAACGATGATTCTTGTGTGATACAGTTTGTTGTCTTGTTTTCTCGTAAACTCAAACCATCTGACAACCATTTGACAACCTAAGAATGACACTCAACAATCTGCTGTCTCTCGCACTAAACACACCTTTGATTGTAATGTTTAGACACATCAGCAAATCTTTCAAAACCTTCTCAGTTGTTAACAAAAATCAGCAAACTTTTTCAAGCCAGCGTACAATTTTATCATTAAAGAAAAGATATTCCAATGATTGAGTATGAGCTAAACAAAGACAATCAAGAGAAGAGAAGAGAAGAGAAGAGAAGAGAAGAGAAGAGAAGAGAAGAGAAGAGAAGAGAAGAGAAGAGAAGAGAAGAGAAGAGAGAAGATCACTTAGTTAACTTATATTTGGTAAACACAGTGTGATGGTGTGATGAGTAGCAAAAAAACCAGCAAGCCAAGCATGTGAAACATGCACTACACTCCACCACAAATTTAAATCTCATGTAAGGCAAGCACCACTGTGGCAGAAAACACATGTCCAGCCATATCCATCCAGATCCGCTCTGTGTAGCACAGGCATAGACATAGGAATGTTTCTTGAAGACACTTTGACAGGAAGTGGGACAGGAGCACCAGCAACCAGGCGGTAGGAACTCAACCTGATTGTGTTCAAATCTAGGACTGCTGAAACAAAACCTCATCAAAGTGATTCTTTTATTATCCTGTGTCAAGTACAACCCCTCAGCACCCCACAGCAGATGTCTTCATATAAACCAGTGCCAAGTCAAGATCAGCCCTGCTCTAAATTTTCTGGTAAACATCACCCATAATTTCATCAGATGCAGTTCTCATCAATATACAGTCACTTTAAAATCCCTGGGAATGAATGCGGGGCTTTGTAGTGCTGATCCCAACAATTAAAATTAGAATAGACTTTGAAAATAATCTGTAAAAAGTACCGGTATATGTCTTCAGGGATACACTCAGCAGTAATTACTGTAAAATGCAGTCTTGTGTTATCGATAATGAAACCTTCTTAACTCCTTCCAGAGATAAGTGAACAGTAGCTGAAAAAGTCACTGTATTTTCTAGAAAAACGTAAGAATGAAGAAAACAAAACACAAAGCTCTAGAAATGTAGATGAACATGACAAACTAAACATGTTCAGAGGAGAAAGGTGGATTTTGTCGGTTATATTTGTTTTAATTGTGCCTTAAATAAGAATAAACTTGTTACTGGGGCATCATGAAGCCAGGACATTAAATATTTAACAAGTGTTACCAAATTTGCATTATTTGTTGCGTAATACATTTCAAAGGGAGTGGCAACACTAAAGGGGTTTCAAAATAAGTTCCTGATACATAACTTGTCTGATGTAAATGAGTTTCTGAAAAGATATGAGATGCACAGAGGTAGATGAGG
This sequence comes from Antennarius striatus, assembly GCF_040054535.1. NCBI lineage: Eukaryota > Metazoa > Chordata > Actinopteri > Lophiiformes > Antennariidae > Antennarius > Antennarius striatus. Next base: position 15,522,053 of record NC_090780.1, on the reverse strand, counting down.
CAGGATTTGGATATATATGTCTCTGTGCACAAGGGAAATTGCAAAATCATGAGAACGGGACATAGGAAAAATCAAACGTAAGAACAGGAGTAGGGGATGGGAAAATGTGTTCCAGGGAACGCGTGGTTGAGAGTCAGAAAGAGAGAGAGAAAAATGAAGTCCTCTGAGATTTGATCAGAAATAGACTGAATATAATAGAGCTCTTCATGCACAGTGAAAAGAAGCAAGCTCCTGTTAGAAAGACCGACAGACCTAGCTGACTTTATTTAGAGAGATCTGACACCAACCCCAATAATTAGGCAGCTGCTTCCATCCATCCTGCAGAAGGATCCTCAGCTCTCAGACTCCAACTGCTCTAAGTAGAAGTCAAGGAAAAACGGATAAATATCTAGGGATGAGTGGATATTTTTGACGTGTTGGAACAAAACATGAAAGCTGAGCTTATAAATTTCTGGACTCATGAGTACAAGTCAGCATAAATAGGATGCTACAGGCGGGTAATTAAAACTTTGGGAGCTCATAGATTTTTATCTTCAATAAGGACACATTAATGGTGCATTTGTGTACACTGTATTATATCTATTGCATTATTAGTTGCATAACAATTCTCTCGTGTTATGGAATACATTCAACATTTCACTCTATTGCATCCATTTAAAAAATGTTCCTACAACCATATTCCCCAGAAAACGTATAGACTGTGAAATGCATCCCTGCATTGAGTGTAAAAATTCCATAGAGGGTGAATTTTTTATGTTTCACGAGTAAATTTGAGGGTATAAAATAAATTGCACTGTATAAAGACAACCTATTGACCTCCTGTGCACAGAGTGCAGCATAACTCAGGACTGGGAGTGCTATTTGTGTGTTGCTGAAAATAAGGAAATAGAACTTTTATTGTCTATACTGCTACTGGGTTCAATAAAAGTAAAACTGAAATGGAGAAAATCACATTTTACAACAAAATACTAGAATAATTTCACTAAATTCACCAATTAATTTTAATTTCTGTCTTCTTACAGCAATCATCATTTCATGGATTCAGCGATTATCTCTCTGTGTTACTATATTTGTTGTAAGAAGCGATGCCACTATTACAGATTTTAATTTCTGACCTACATACAGGGACTTCCCCGAAATGATGAATGTAAAGCAAAAAATTTTGAAATTTTATCCATCAACCTCAGTGCCAACTTTAATATCCAAGCTGCTTTCAGCTAAGCTCCTGCAAATCAAAGCTTTCTGCTCTTGCTCATTCAGGGGCAAAACATAAGGAAGATGGCAACACATTTCGATTTATTTATGAAATTTGCTGCCATTAACCATTTGTAATGATAACATTGTCTTAATCATCAGCTACTACACTTTCTTTTTCATGGAAACATGTTGATGTGGGTATTGTATGTGTGAAAATGAAAACTAGTCAGTGTAGCTAAGATCTGGCAAGGTAACATTAATATTGGTTCAGATTGACAAAAGCTGCTTTGCTTTATGAATTAAATATGATAAAACACTTGCTAACTGATGCACTTTTTTGTTATCGCCTTCATTTGATTGTATACCAGTCTGATTGTGTACATTTAGTAATGATATATCAGTACTGACTCGAGTCCATACTTAAAAAAAGAGTAGACATAATCTTGAACAGGTTTGAAAAAAACATTAGTCAGTTATCATTAGAGAAACAGAGATTTACAAAATAGATTTTGAAATATGAATAAATAGGATTGAATGAAACACAAGGTTAGTGGATTATTGTTTAATATTCTTTGGTCTACATTAAAGTCGAATTGTGTTGTTTTGTCTTCCAAATAGTAACATAAACACACCATCAGTTCATGTCCATCCACTGGTCCCAAATCTTCGCCTTACCTGTTTAAATATAACCAGTGGTATGAGCCCAGAGACTGTCCCTAGCTTTCTATAATGTCTACAGTGTTACACATGATAAGTATAATGAAATGGTGAAATTTGAAATGTTTTAGCCTACACCATGCAGCCATGGCATTAACAAAAATATTCTGCATACACAAATATCTCTACTACCTCTTGGGTCAAGCCCCACCAAACGTCTGACTCTTGAACCGCCCCTGATGGTGAAGTTAAAAAGGAAACTGCTTGAGACCTCTAAAAACAAGATTCTTACAAAATATAAGGTTGTAAAAATATAAGAAATGACAGTTTGACACAAAAAGCAGAAACAAGCTGTCTTTTTCCTCAACGACGTTTAAACTGTGATGGATTGTAAAGCTGTCCTTAGATTTGAATGAAAAAACTTCCAGTGTGGCAAAGTGTAAGTGACATGTTAATGGTAGCAGGATGAGAGAGAAGTGGAGGAGTAAATGAGGAAGGAGAAGAGAAAAAAAAAGTAAAAAGAGAGGGAGGATATGAAGGGTCAGGTGACAAAGGAACGAGGAAATAGAAGATGAAACAGGAGGGGGAAAAAAGGTGAGAAAAAATCTCGTATAAAGAAAGTGATAGAGGGAAACAGGGAGGCAGTGTGGAAGGCAGGTAATCTGTTTGGAGAATTAGTTGAAGTATTATGCAGCACAGCGCTTTAAACCTGGGTAATGCATCAAAATAAACTCCAGCCTTTATCACTTGTATACTCATTCATGCTTTCTTATTACATGACTGTTTGATTATTTTCCTGATAGCAATACTAAGTAGTGATTTATAAATAAGGCTCTCTTCACAGCATCAAATGTAGCGCATGCATTGCTTTAGTGTGCTATCGATGGCAGAACCAAGCACGATCGTTTTTCCCACCAGCTGTTGAATTATTCAGGCCAGCACTTCCTCAAGGGAGATTCTTGCTCAGCCTGCCAGACTGACACAGCGAGCCTGCAGCCTGACATGGAGGCATGGGATCATCACAAAATTCCTGATGGTGAAGAATGTGCTGTAGCCAAAATCAACACAAGTCAGGTAATAGGCAGAATTACAAACTACACTTTTACAAAGTGCAAACAAATTACATTCATTGATTATTTATGACTCGTGTTATTCCTTTTCCTGTGATAGTTCCAATTTTCTCGCCAGACTTTTCCAATGCGGTCACACAACAACAGCTTTATTCTTGTACAAAAAGAATCAGTTCACCGGCTGCTTGCCCCAGTCCAATTATGTGCATAAAACACTTTCATCTCACATCCATAAGATGTGAGGCAGCCCATACCGTTAAAATATAATCAGAAGAGAGAAAGTTTGGAAAGTAGATTCACTAAAATGTGTCATTGTTATGAGGAAGTGAGTAATGTAGCCCAAAGAGGGCACAAGTCAGTGTCTTATTGTGCCGGTCCCAAGCCCAGATAAATACAGAGGGTCATGTGAGTAAGGGCATCCGACGTAAAAATTTTGTCAAATCAAACATCCGAATTAAATCTACGACTTCCATACCAGATCACTCAAGGCCCGGGTTAACAACGACCGCCATCGGTGCTGTTCACCTACAGGGTGCTGGTTGAAATTGGACTACTGTTGGTCGAAAAAGAAGAGGAGGAAAGTGTGTTTGTAGGAAGAGAGAGAAGAGGAACGCCAAGAGTACAGGACTGAGAGTAGGGACGTTGAATCTCCATGGACTATGATGTTTGCAGATGACATTGTGATCTGCAGTGAGAGCAGGGAACAGGTGGGGGAGAAGCTAGAGAGGTGGAGATTTGTTCTGGAAAGGAGAGGAATGAAGGTTAGCCGCAGTAAGACAGAGTACATGTGTGTGAATGAGAGGGACCCAAGTGGAATAGTGAGGTTACAGGGAGAAGAGATCAAGAAGGTGGAGGATTTTAAGTACTTAGGGTCAACAGTCCAGAGCAATGGAGAGTGTGGAAAAGAGGTGAAGAAGCGTGTACAGGCAGGATGGAACGGGTGGAGGAAAGTGTCAGGTGTGATGTGTGAAAGAAGAGTTTCAGCTAAAATGAAAGGAAAGGTGTATAAAACTGTGGTGAGACCAGCGATGTTGTTTGGTCTAGAGACAGTGTCACTGAAGAAAAGACAGGAGACAGAGCTGGAGGTAGCAGAGATGAAGATGCTGAGGTTCTCTTTAGGAGTCACCAGGATGGATAGGATCAGGAATGAGTACATCAGAGGGACAACACATGTTAGAGGTTTTGGAGATAAAGTCAGAGAGGCCAGACTGAGATGGTTTGGACATGTCCAGAGGAGAGATAGTGAATATATTGGTAGAAGGATGTTGAGTTTTGAACTGCCAGGCAGGAGGCCTAGAGGAAGACCAAAGAGGAGGTTTATGGATGTAGTGAAAGAGGACATGAAGGTAGTTGGTGTGAGAGAAGAGGATGCAGAAGACAGGGTTAGATGGAGGCAACTGATTCGCTGTGACCCCTGAAGGGAAACGCTGAAAGGAGAACAAGTTATGAGGAAGTGAGTAAAGGTATCATGTTGTTGGATTGTTCGTTGCTTAACATGTAAGATGTTCTGCTTTAAAAAATGCAATGTAAACTTCAAGTCTACTACTACTTTTTATCTATCTATCTATCTATCTATCTATCTATCTATCTATCTATCTATCTATCTATCTATCTATCTATCTATCTATCTATCTATCTATCTATCTATCTATCTATCTATCTATCTATCTATCTATCTTCTACAAATATTTAACGGACTATAAGAAAAGGCAAGTGGCTGTTCAATCGTTTATACTGTGGAAGTGGATGAGAAAAGAAACATGCTAAATGGTCTCGTGCGGTAGCACTGCAGTGACAGCTTTGTGTGAGACCTATGGTGCTCTCAGAGCTGACAGAAAAATGCTTACAGCTTGTTTTTCTGTCATTTAGGTGAATTACATTCCTAAATAACAGCTATACTGAAGTACCACGAATGCAATGTAATTCTTATGAACATAGCCAGAGAACACCCCCCACACACACACACACACACACACACACACTCACACACATATCCATGATCCATTTTCCCTCAGGGTTGGTCGCTCCATAATCAGATTCAGTCATCTTGGACCGACACAGTAGCTGAATGCTTACAGCTTATTATACCACTCCTGGCTCCCAGTTTATATCAGCCTCCGGCACGTCACTATTAAATAAAGACTGAAAAATAATTTTAAAATCCAGTCATGGCTCACCAACACATTTTCACACATCTTCAGCTTTGCTGTACAACATGAGATGATCTTTCACAATCTGTCCATTCTGTACTACCGGGTATGACGCCAAAGCAGAAATAGCACCATGGATTAAAAAAAGGAAACATAATCAATCTATTCTGAGCAGTGAATTCAGACACATATCACTCATCACATTTCCAGTCGACATTTGGGAAACTGCATTCATAAACTATGGCAGCATTCTATTACAGTATTTGCAATCATTTCACAGTCTCTCTGCCAAAAAAGTGTCTTCAAGCTAATTATTTTGGAAAATCTTTGTGCAATTTCAGTTAAAAAAAAGCTTTAAAGTTTCAGAGGTGCAACATATGAAGGATTTGCATAATTAGCTGTCATCAATTTAATAGCACACACAAACTGTACTCACAAATAACACCACAGCCTCTGCAATACTGCTTCAAGTTCAATTTCATTTAGTTCAATTCCATTCATTCATTCATTCATTCATTTATTCATTCATTCATTCATTCATTCATTCATTCATTCATTCATTCATCTTTTTGCCACTTGTCCAACATACAGGTAACAGATTATACTCGAGCTTATATCAGCATACTATGGGTGACAGGTGGGGTACACCCTGGTACACTAAAGGACAGTTTTGGATTGATAAATTCACCGACTTTAGACCCGGACCCTTCAGCGATACCCACTGCGCCACCCTAGTGCCCCAATTCAGTTCAAATCAGTTACATCAATATACTTTGATTTTTAAAATAATGCTTTACACCATTAGTGTCTAAAAGTCACATAAAAATAAAAGATCTCATGTGATGAGGTTAGACTGGCCATATGGTGACTTCAGTAAAGAACTGCTGCGATTCTGCTCAGTGGCTCCATCAGTTCTAATCAGATCCAAAACTGAGGTCATTTATCAGGAGGAAGCTGAACTCATTAGCTGAGGCACACCAGATGTTTTACAAAAGCTATTTGGTCTTCTCATAAATTTTATTACATGAAAATGCAAATATTCTTATAATTCGTGCAACATAAGAAACATTTAAATGAGAGTAAAAGGACCAAAAAATGAGAACACACTGGGTCAATGAACACTCCAGTGTAGTTTGGGTTCTGTTTGGTTTTGGCTCAACTGTTATGAAACATGAAAAACGTAGCCAGTTTTCTGCACAATAGATATTTTACTAAATCACAACTTTGAAAACATTTTAGAAAGAATCACAAAAATGGGAAAGTACAATTTTTCACCAAATTTTGCCAAAAAATGAGTAATGACAAACAGAAAACTGTTTGTAGAGAAGCAAATACTGGGAGCCAGCAGCTCACATCATTGACTGATCACCTAAAGAAAAATTTCAACTAGAAATCATGACAGCAGCAAATTTTCTTGCCATTGTGCCTAAGACAAGTTGTCTAATCCCCTGCATGTGCTGCCTTGACTTTTAGGGAAAAGTGGTTCCTTGTATTTGAACAGGTTGAACAACATAATGGAATTGGACCTAGATAAAGTTATTTGTCCATCTGTTTAAAATAAACTTAAAATTATTTTAGTTTAATATTTATACAGAATGCTTACAGCCACGCAGAAAAAACCAATTACATCTTGGACCAGAAACTACTTTTGGAAATACAGGAAATCATGAGAAAGTGAAGCTTAAAGTGCATTTAACATGAAATAAGAAATGGTCATCCGTGTAACCTCCACCAAAGTCCCCACCAGCCTGCTGCACCAACCCCTACCCATTTATGAAGTTTGAAATGAAGACAAACCTCATGTCAGTCACCAGCACCAGTGGCTGGATGTGAGCCTTGAGTTGTAAGATTACAACTATTTCAGAGATGTCCACTGAATTTATTTTGTTTGTGATTGTTATCCATATGTATCTTCTAACAAATTTCACTAAAACTTGTCCCAGTTTGCTGCTGCTCAATAGATATAATACACCCAACTGAACGGCTGTTCAAACCCTGTTTTTATTTTTTTACGTTTTGATAGCCAACGTTTTATTTTATTGCATTTTTCCTGAGAAATCATGTAAAAAAACTAAAAACAAAATAAAAAGAATGACTTACTTTCCTATTGAAAAAAGGGGACATTCTAATACCTTTTTTTGAGGAATGTTTAATTATATCCAATTCCTCACAAACCACACATTTTTGAGAACTACCAGTGATTTATTGCAACATGAAGAGCAATTGAATTTGGATTTAATGATGTGTGCATGTGCATGATTTTCACATTCTCTTCTGACCTTACACTTTTCAAAAGAGTAAGAATGTGCTTTCAGTCACGATAATAACTGAACCTAACCATCAAAAATGAACATGCATCATAAACTATAATAATGGTGCATGTGGATGTAAATGTAGCTTTAGCAAGCAATTTGTCTGCCAGAGAAACAAGTAAGGTTTTGGTGATCTGATCACTCATCAGCAGTTTTCCCTAAACACTGAATCATTCTTCAGCCGCTTATCCAAAATAAGGTTTGCAGGTTTTGCTGGAGCCTATCCCAGGTGGCTGCCAGCGAGAGGGCGGAGTGCACCCTGGATGAGTTCATGGTAGACTCACACACCGACAAACACTGACGGTTAATTTAGCACATCCAATTCACCTAAGTTGCATGTTTTTTGAAAGTAGGAGGAAGCTGGAGAGCCTGGAGAGAACCCACACAGACACCGGGAGAACATGCAAACTCTGCACTGAAAGGACAGAGATCACCTTTTTGCTGTGAGGTGACAGTACTACCCACTGCACCACCGTGCTGCCTGAACATTGAATCAATGATCTTAAATGTACCATGCATCTCTTTCTTCCACAGAGCTCATCTATTTGCCATCAGCTGATGTTTATTGGCTGCAGCGCCGTGGCCTCTCGTTATTGTGAGCCAAATGGATCCAGTTTTCAGTAGGATAATAAGAATTGTGAGCAATCCCTTGGTCCAGTGTAACTGTAATTAATTGCAAATCAGGAACCAGTGACGAGTAAGATGTAGACCCTGGTCAGTTGTTAATAATGGCCCTGCAATTAAACAAATGAGTCAGGTGGCCCATGGCTCCCTGCATGCAGATCTAAGATCTATTAACACTTATGACTGGAGGTAAGATAAAGAGATAAAGTTCTGAATGACTTTCACAGCCAGACTGTACGTTTATATCCAAAAGCCTTGTGTGAATGTGTTTACTAAGTTACAAATAGACTGCATTGTTATTTATATTATTTCTTTACTGCTAATCAGAATTAAACATTTGGATGCCAATTTGAAATTGTCTATCCATCCATCCATCCATTTTCTTATAGATGAGAAGACCGTAATTATCTTGTCTACAGCAAAGTATCCGCCTTGTAAGTCATGGGTCCGGTGGAGCTGGATACGGGAAAGATGCAAAGTTCACCCCAAATGACACACTAGCTCCTTGTGTGGCAAATTAAATTAAGGAATTAGTGATTAAAAAGAGAAAAAACAACTCCGTTTTCACAAGCTTGGAAAAAGACTTTCAGGTATTAGTCGCTCTTGTCTGTGGTGGCAGCAGCTCAGTCCACACGGATTTGGTTTGTGTCCATCTTGGACCAAAAGTCTGGAGTGTGAACTGGCCACTAGAGAGACGTAAGTTCACCTCCTGAACACTGTCGAGGTACCCTTGAGCAAGACATTGAACCCCTCAAGCTGCTCCTAGGTTACTGCTCCTACATGGCTGCCAATCACTTTACCTCCTCTCCATTATTTGCATGTCGACAGCCTGTGTGTGTGTGTATGTGTGTGTGTGTGTGTGTGTGTGTGTGTGTGTGTGTGTGTGTGTGTGCGTGTGCGTGCGTGTGCGTGCGTGTGTGTGTGTCCATGTGCATGTGCCTGCATACATTCTGGCCTGTATGTGTGTTTTAAATATCAAGTGTAAAAAGAATTCCCCTGCAGTGATTAATAATGTTCATTAAAGTTAATGTCATATTTGTCTGATGTATCTTGATTTGTACATGACAACAATGAATCATCCATGCATGCCAAATTTAGTTCTGCAGGTTTCTGCATTTGGACTAATATCCTTCACTTTATGCATGCTCCTTTGAGGATATATTCACTTACATTTAAATTTTCATGCAGATGACAGAACACATTTATATTCATCACTTAAAGCAGGCATAATCAGCAAATCTTCAGGGATATCTTCAGGACATAAAAACCTGGATGACTTAAATTTTTTTGCTACTTAACTGAAAAACTGAGGTTTAAGGGCTTACATTACCTGCCCTGCTTGGGTAAAATAAGGGATCAGGGTCTTATCTCTACTCAGTATATTTCTTTTAACCAATTTCAAGTTCCGCCTTCTCTCACTTGTGCATTGTTTTTTAAAGATGGCATCATCAGCCTAAAAAAAATGCTGAAATTTTAGGACACCCTTTATTTATTGCTGTATTTGATCAATTCTTTATTAACAGGCTGTCCCTCAGAGTCCAAAGACTCTCCAGCTGATCCAAAATGCTGCTTGTATTTAATAATACCAGACCCATATTAACTTAAATACCCTTGCTCCCAGTAAAACCAGATTACAAAAGTGAATTACTTCTCCTCACATTTAAGACCATCAGTGGTTTACCACCAATATATCATAATAGCTCATAACATGCTATTACCCCAATAGAGCACTTCTCCCAGGATGAAGATGATCTCTAGAGTCTCCAAGCATATAATGGAAGCTAGAACCTTTGGTTTTCAAGCTGTTCTCCTGTGGAACCATCTTCCATTCTAGCAGAAAGACAAAACTCCAAAAATTTGAGTGTCACGACCCGGCTCAGGTACGCCCCCAGCCTCGCGCTGGGTTTCCCGCGGTGCAGATCCCACACCTGTGTCCAAACATCCCAGACAAACCTGCCACAGTTTTACCCCTGATCACGGACTATTAAGACCTGGCTTGAACACGGACCCAGCGTCAGATCCTCTGTGTAGATGCCGTGTTTGTCGCCAGTTCATCCTAACTCCTACCTTGACCCCATATTGTTTTTGGACCCTGACCTGCCTGCCTGGACCCATATTAGAACTCTGCTTTGTCCCCGACCACAAACTCTGCCTCTCGGACTTGTACCTCTGCCTGCCTGTTTCCCCGTAAGTCTTCTCTGTATCCTCCCGTGTCTGCACGCCGCCCGTCCCGCTCTGTATCCCTGGACTCATGCACCGGTCTTTCCCGTGCTTCCCTCATGTGCCTTTTCTGAAATAGACTTTAGTTCAGACGCACCTGGTCTCCGCTCCTGTCTTGGTCCTGACATTGAGAGTCGTGAGTGTTGTTTATATGTTTTTTTATAGTGTCATGACAAAACTTTGTCGCAATATCACGCCATATAAGTACAAAATTAACTTCACTACAAAAAGCTGAATTGACTTTACTTCTCTAGAGTTTTATTAAAGATGGTTTAATACTTCTCAGCAAAAAAATGCACTTGATGCCATTTGTTTGATTGGGAAAGGACTGCACAACAACCTTCCACTATTAAAATGAAGACAAACTCTATTTTAAGCATCTTGAGTGTTTGGGACACAAAGGAGGAAAGAGACATTCAGTCCTTCACCAATAAATTTGACTTTGTCTTCCTATGACTCCTCTGCTCCAGCCAGCGAGCCTGTCAGCCATCGAGCAGGAGATCAAAGCCACATTTCAGTCTCTCAGCCACAGAAGCCAGCGTGACAGTGAACCATCAACACATACACACAGAATGCCAATACCCTTCGTCCTTTTGGACTGGATGTCATTTATGTTCAATCTCAGTCTGCTATATTCTCAACAGGCCTCATTTATAGCCAAGGAGATTCTTACACTGACTCGTGTGTGTGGAAGAATTTGATGTGCGCAGGAATGAGACAGTTAAGTCTCAGCACCACAGCTGACGGAGCTGATTATAGCCATTGCTGTGTTAAGACACTGACAACTGAACAGTGCTGCTGTCAAGGCTGGAGGGGATATTTGGGTGTTGAGTGAGAAGTGAAGGATAAAAATCATGCATCTTTTTTAACATCATGGCAATGAAAGCAAAAAAGTCAGTTGAACAGCAAAGATGATGACACACTGCTTTGGGAAAAGGAGCAAATAAGGGAAAATAGAGCTTTTAAAGTGTTGATAAAAGTTCTTGACATGTGCATTTTAAATCTTACGTGGAAATACTCTGGTTAATTGATTTAGTAAAATTTTTCATCACAGCAAGTCTGCCAATGTGCAGAGTCCACTGAAAAGAGGGATATTATAAAGTCAAATAGTAGCATTTAACTTTAAATTCTGACCTTCGAAATAATGTTTATTTTCTGCAATTCTGTGTGTCACAAACAATTAAGTATGAGGTTAAAGAACATTTCATTGATCGGGAGAGGACTGATTAACTGATAAGGCATCCATCCATGTGTTTACAAAAGGTTTGGTACAAATGAACCAGGTTGTAGCAACAAACTGGCCTTCATACACACACACTAGTGGTCACAATGATATCTGTTGGGTAGTTGCAAAACAGAGCAAGGAAGAAGAGGCACAATAGAAAAGGTTATGAGCTGCTATCACCAGATTTTATGCAATAGTTCCCGTGAGGCTGCGTTAGGAGACGGCTGAAAAGGGGTAGAGAAGCACACTCATCTGTGTTGCAGGTGCTGGAGAGGCCTGGCCCTTTGTGCTAAGCTTAATAATGCTGCAGCATGTTCAAAGTGAAATCCCAGGAGAAGCATGCAAGATCTGTGTGGACTCAATATATAAAAAAAAACAGAAATGGAGATTGTTCATCCATGTGTGTGATGTGTGAACACAATCAGTGTGTTCACACATCACGGAAGAGCAGCATACAAGAGCAGCATGCAAGAGCATCACTCTGCATGTAAAGAATTTAGAGGTTTAATAAGATGAAATGAAAGTAAATGAACAATTCATTTCTCATATTATTTTATGTATTTATTTTATGCTTCCTGCTTTATGGATAATCAAACAGTTAACTTTTGGAGTTTATTCAACATCGAGTTCATCCAATCTTTAAGGCTTTTGCAAGATTCTCCATGTCAAACAATAATACAACCAATAAAATGTTATACTGTACTTTATTCTTTTTTTCAAATTGTGACTAAATACTGGACACTAGCCCACACAGAAGTCCTATGATTACAGTTAGATTTCAAACTTATTTCAAATATTAAATGTTTTCCTGCAAAATTACATACTGCCACACAAACTTTGCTTGGAAATAGCAAAGCAGTTGTTGGCAGAAGCTTTTGTCTCTCTATGCTTAGTGTGTGTAGCAGGAAGTGTTTCTTCAAGTTTTGCTTTCCCTCCAACACTTTTTCCCTCGCTTCCTGTTCATGCTCACATTTCACAGAAATGTTGCATCACAGAAGTGACTGAGACTCACCTGCAGCTCCTGTGCGTTTGGTGATAAGGAAACTAAACAACCTTCAAACCCAGAGACTTCTCTCACTCTGCAGGTTCTTCAACACCCTTTCGCCGTCTTTGCATTCCATAATGAATTCAATTAATGACTGCGTACAGTGACGACAAACATGTTCTTACCCCTTTGTTTCTCATTTAAGTCTGTCTTTGTTTATCTCTTCTCTCAACAGCACCATATTGCCTCTCTTCTTGCCCCTATCTTTCTTTCCACGCCGTATTTTCTCTACCAGCTAAAGTCAGTTAGGCTGTGTGAGATCGGGCTGGGTTCCCAGTCTGTCGTGCTGCAAAATTACTAATGGTATATCACATGAGTGTGCGATAACGAGAGAGAGGGAGGTTTATCTTACTTACTCTGGTGTGCAGGGGGTCATTTTCAGGATAATTATTTTGCAGTTTTTGAAAAGCTGAGCTGAAGAATATGTTGGAGAAAAATCACATTCTTCAAATGGTTCATTTGGAGATGCTTGCAGTGCAGCACATTGGCGCACACTTTTCTCAGTGCTCAGAGAAATGTGAAAGTAAGGGAAATCAGAGCAAAGACAAGTCGTGGCACTGGGTGTCCTGAGGGGGTTTCTACACTTTGTGAGAAGCTGTCATGTCTGTCCTAGTTCAGTAAAAGAACCTATCAGATCCTGAACGCGAGGTCCTCATCAGCACAAATCTATATGCAAATGCAGACCATCTCGACATTTAACAGAGGAGTCAACCCATGCGATGCCTGCGCTGCACTCAAGACACCAGATGAGAAATTCCACATCCCTACAGTTAGGGGGTCATGCCCTATCTACAGGAATAGAATAAGCACACCAAAACCACTTGCCGGTAATTACAGTAAAATTTTATTTCTACAAGTCTAATCTTCACCTCATTGACGATCATACAGCCGGTGTCATTCTAAAAAAAACGGAATTTCATTAAAGGCTTTGTTGGATCTTGCTGCTCCACTTTCAATCTGAGCAAACGTTCAGTCAGTCCTCATTGTTAGCCACACTTCTCCCCTCCATATCATCCCCTTGTGCACGTATATCAGCAACAAAATGTATTCATAGATATACTCATGCAAGCAGCAGATATAACACTTTACTTTCTAGAAGCACTTTTTCAAGATTCATGATAATGAATTAATTATGATGTCCCATCGGTTTAAGAATGGCCCCAGTTTTCATCCCCTTAATATTGTATAACACTTTTATTATAGCTGGGGGATTATTGGAGCAAAGTATAAATACTATATGGTTTAGTCTTAAGTCATGACTTGTTCAACTCATCTCATTTGCAAGGAATTGTTTTTTCTGTTTAAAAAATAACCGTAAACATTTTTTCTGTGTAATAAAAGTATTATCGAGGCTTCTAAATCAATCTTTGTTGTCTTGATGAAAAATATAGGTACCAGCATGACAGAGCAGGGATGTCGCTATGGACAACAGGTATGAAAGCTCAAATGTAGTTAAGACAGATTTTTGTGGTTGTGAAAGGCTTAATCAGTTTTGTGTGGACTTGTGAGGACTTGAGTGTGTTCATATATCTGACTCTCTCGCTCCATCTTTAATCATCCAAATCCATAGAAGGCAGCCAGGAATTGCATCTCATTGCTCAATCTTATAACCTCTCTCTCTTCCCACACATCGAACTACGAACCAGATCCGAGAAATATTCCAGATCTGGTGATCCAATGTTTCAATTCATGTGGCTCACAGAAATATCTGAGAAATTACACATAATAAAGTTAAATTTGTAACTAAGGTCAAACGGCAGAGGAAATTGAGCTGATACAGCACACGCTAATTTTAACATATCGGTGAGTTAAAGTTACTGAGTTGCAAATAGACCCTGAAAACTACCATGAGTGTAAAAATAAGAAAAGCAATAATTACATCAATGTCGTTTGAACTTCTGTAAATATATTTTAAAAGTCAGATCATGAGGGTGAGACTGACAGGAGACTTTCATTTAGGTGTAATGACATAATGGGGGAGCTTCATTAGCTGTGTCTAAATTAAATCCTAATTGTTTACACTGAATTAAGTTTTTGTGATTGTCTTAGTTTGAATAAAATAATGCCTTTATTTTTCATGTACGGTACAATACAAAACAAATACTGAAAAGTGACGAAAAGCAACAGGTACCAATAATGGGCCATGTGTCACTTGCGTGGTTTTGGTCAATAAGGACTTACTGTACATAAAACAAAAACTTGCACTAGGAGAATTTAATTCAAATTCCCCAAATCTCAAAGTGACATGGAGTGCACCAGCCACATTGATCTGCATTAAAGGGTAAGATCTATTAATCAATGTGCCAGAGGATTCCTGGTTTCTGAGGTAGTCTCATATTGGAACTGCACTGTCTGTAATGGACCCTTTTTGTGCTGGTTGCTGGCTTGCTATATTTTCCTTTTTAAAGTAAGAAACAAAGTACAAAGCAGGACTATAACTTTGCCTTTAAAGAGGAAATTACAAAAATACAGTCTTGTCTCACATTTGGCAATTTCATGTGGGTTCAGCTGGGTAGGGTCTGAAATCAGCAGATGCTTTCTCCAGAACTCTTGAACAGGGGCATATGTCACGAATAGCAATTTTGGAGACATATTAAAAATGTTTTGACATCATGGATGGAGTATTTTCAAATCGGTTTTTGAGGATTCTTGAAAGAACAGCATTCAACACTCTTAAGCATCATTGTTGGTAGTTCAAAGAGCTTTTTAGGAAAATAAAAGCTGAACTCACTGATTCAAATGCTGATTATCAAACTGGGGCTTTACAACCAATGAATGCAATGAAACAAAAGTGAGCTATTAGCTTTAGAAATCCCTAATTATAGTTGTTTTGGTGACTAAAATTTGTAATTATTATTTATTTGTTTGTTTGTTTGTTTGTTTATTTTTGCATTGCTTTTGGTACACAGCAGCACAGATACCAGCAATGCAAGGTGGAAATGTTGCAAATCAATAACACTCTGAGTATCCAAGAGTCTTCCATTGACTGACCTATATTTTAATACATAAACCATAAAAGGTCTCCATCCAGCTGGAGAGACTGGTAGGTGGAGCTGGGCCACATTAGACACATAAGTACTTCTTTATGATGTTTGGATTGACTGGATGGTTAGACAGTGGAAAACAAAGCTTTCTTCTAGTGCTGTGGATTGCAAAGGAGGGATTGAACAAAAGGCTGGATAGCAGACAGGGGTTTGGCTTTATGGCTTTGGATTTACACCTCTGTTCTCCTCTCTGCATGCTAAGTTCCTCCTCCCCACCTCTCTCCCCAGGAAGCAGACTATTATCAAGTACAGTATTTATTAAAATGAATAGCATTAAATTAATTTAAGAAAAACCAGACTGGTTGGAGCATTTTCAAGATTTACCAAATGAACAAATGTAGTGAAAGTGATGGATAAAATACGATGAGGACTGTGAATATGGTGGGAGACACATTCCAAAGTAGAGTTTAAAATGTTTTAAGGCAATAACAACCCCTGATTTAGGTTCTGATCATGGTAACATTTTGAAAACTCCGCAGGAACGGAACACATTATTATTTCCTGCAACCAAATCCTTCAGTCCTCTTTCTAACCTTAATGAAAGATAAACTAACACCCATCATTTCTCCTCCTTATCACACAGGTCCTATTCACCCCCCTTTATTTGTCACTGGTGCTGATAATAATATGCTGTCAAAAGCAGGGAGTGTAGCGTGTAATAAGGGGTATTAACCCGGAGGGAACAGCTATCATCATGCTTTGGAGGGTTTAGAGATGTGCGTTTGCGTGGTGACAAACACAGAATAGCAGAGAACAGCCAACAGTCAGCATCTTCTCTTGAATAAGAAACTGACTCACCCAACATCTGCTCAGAGGATTTAGAGGATTTGTGAGACCATGAACTGATAAGGGAGGTGTTAAAGGGAGAAAATATTTAACTGTTCATTGTTGCGCTTCAGGATTGTCTGATGTCAAATATTTTATTCTCTACAGTGTGTAGGACTGGACCTTCTTTATACACAAGGTGTCTTTAAAGCTCATTAAATTGTAATCCATGGGAATTCCATACCAAGCAGTCCTACTTCTTGATCACTAAACTGCATGTTCAATACAAATGACATCCTAATGAGATCTTATTGGAACTTGGAATCAGACCAAACGTGTTTGACTGTGATGATCATTCAGCTCTTATCCTGCTTAACAAAGCAGCAACGTATCACGGATGAAAAGCATCGACCTTCTCTACTCGATTATGTTTTTCCTTCCTAAACCTCTCCTGCTGATAGGACGCATCTGCACTCCTCTGGATGTGTACCAGCACACCAGCACTCTCACACACACATCCTTAAAAAAAAAAAGTATTTGCATAAATGCAGGGGGATTGTCGGACTGGAACTCGTCGTTTAACTCAATGGTGCTTAATTGCATATCATGAGACATGTAATCACCCAATCATGTCACTGTGACAACCTGAAATATGCTCAATCTTCGGCGCGCACGCAACTCCTTACTGACCGCTATTACGCACCACTTTAACCACAACCCACGCATGTAAACGGGTGTTCATTCAGCGAATTGAAACACTCTCATTTATTGGTAGGGTCTAGTTTGTTGTTGTTGTTGTTGTTGTTGATCTATTTTATGCTGAAGGATGCACACTGAGTTTCTGAACGTCAGGATGGCCATCAATAATGTACACACAGCTTGTTATAGCTGGGATTCATTCAGCTTCGATGGTTCATCAGGTTTAGACGCAGCATCAAAGACTAGTTTGTCTGCGCGGGGGCGCGCACATGCCAGCACTCAAATGTACCAGAGGTGAGAGGAGCTGAAAGCATTGACTTTTAAGTCTCCCCTCGTCAGAACGGCAGCGAGTGTTTATTCTCACTCAACACCTCCTGCAGGGGAAGTCGAAATTATTTTCCTGAAGTACTGTCTGAAAAGAAAAAAAAAATCTTTCAAGTGAATGACGAACGAACAGGTCGAAGATTTGAGTTCAGGGACACAAGAACTGTGTCAGTGTGAAGTGAACCTTTGAATCTCCTACATCCTGTACTTTTGTGTGAAGGATACGGGAGAGAGAAAAAGGCTTCCAGCGTTTTATTGGTGACAGAAAGGACTTCAACAATCAAGCTTCTATTTTAAAGTATTTGAGCACAAATGCGCCTCTATAATGTCGATGCACCGCGCAGCATGTCCAGGAAAAAATAGACAGACTAGACCCAAAACCAGGCGATCAGAGTGTTATTTGTACAGGAACCAATAAAGTCAGACATTTAGATAAGTTTCCCATTATTCATGGTGGCCATGTCACTTTTTTTTCCTCCCAGAAACACCACAAAGCACAATTCATTTTTCATTTTATAACACAAATCATTTGAAAACTATTAATCTGAACAGCCTCAGTCGAAAGATTGTCTGAACAACTTCTTTGATTAGTTTCCTACTGAATCCTGACCTTGCTACTCCAAGGCGTTTATTCAACGAGTAAGTAGTTACAGATTGCTCTCACTCCACAATTAACCATCAGGTCCAACAAAACAGATCGGAACTAGAACTTTTCTATCGCGCAATCTTCCCACCGAACTCTCCGGACCCGTCGGTTGCGCTCTCAGCCCTCCGGAGCGCGCATCAACCCACCTGCATGAGACGGTGATTTCTACTTTGGTGGCGGGGATGTTGCCGGTGATCGGGTCGAAGTCGTACACCGATGACATGTCCTCCAGCTTGTCCATAACGCCTCCCTCCATCATCTCCATCGCCAGATCTCGGGGCGGTTCGGGTGTGATCCTGGAGCCACACAGCCTGTCCCTGACGGAGCGCGTCGAGTCGCCGGTGACTCTAGAGACCAGATCAGAGACCAGATGGTCTCCGGTCCGACTGGGTGAGGCAGCCACTTCACAAATGTTGAAGCTGGAGAGAATGGAGGGGTGGGGGTGGGGGGGGTACTGTTTGAGTGGACACCAACAAAAGGCAGAGGCGCACTTTGTTAACAGTCCATTCAGCGCTAATTAAATGGGGGTTGAAATCATATGGAGAGGTGTACTCCTCTCTGCTCGTTGTCTTCAGTCTGCACGCACAGCAGAGCGTGAGAAGAGAAAAAGGCTGATACTCTCAAACACACCCATCCTCCTCCCACACTGAATTACACTCAAGAGCTGGCAGTCGTGCCGATGCCCCGGTGCGGCTGCTGCTGTCGCCCTGCAAGCAGCCTCTGTGCGGATCGCTGAGAGGCTCATTGTTATCTAATAGCGAACTTAATCTATTTACCACTTCATTTGAGGTGTGGTAGAGCAAATATGGTCATTCAAATCCACAGAATAGAGATCAGCCCATCCAAACCCCATCTAGATCGGTTATAGGCTGAATGTAAGGTGTAATATTATATGGGGAATTAGAACATTATTTTTATCTAATATTTACACTTGGACCATTGCTTAATTAATTCATGTCCTGAAAATATGAATACTATATGTATTCATATTTATACTATACTATATGTTCTATATATACTATATATATACTATATGTTCATATTCTGTCCTGGAGGATCCCATTCTCCCAAAAAGCTCTCAACCTACAGTATATGTCAAGAGCTCTGTTGTACAGCACATCCTCCTTTTATAGGTCACAAGCCAATAAAGTTAGGAAGGACAACTGCAGAGTGACTTCAGAGGGACGGACAGACAATGTGTCAGCACCACAGCTGTGGACAGCTCCAGAAACAACGAGTCCAGCTCAATAATGGTGAAAAATCAGCAGAGGTGTTTTCAGACTTCTTTAGCCTTTAGTAGTCACTGAGTAATAACTGTACATTCAACCAAAAAAATTCAATCTCAATGAATGACAGAAATTGGACTTGAAATCAGTAGTTTCTGCAACGGTGGAGGCATATCCATGACATTTAAGAAATGCACTTACCAATTAAAATGTGTTGGCTGATTTAAAAATCAATATTAATTACAGGAAGGGAATTACATGGAGATTTAATGGCGACCATCCATCATTAGCTTGTTGTGTGTAGCTGAGACCTGCCCTGTAAATGTTGTAATGAATATGTTAAACTGGTGCAAGAAACCGCCTGCCAAGAAAGTGATAGGTCTGTCATTTTTGGATGACCACAGAAAGGCTCTGTGTGTGTGTGTGTGTGTGTGTGTGTGTGTGTGTGTGTGTGTGTGTGTGTGTGTGTGTGTGTGTGTGTTTGTGTTAACCTCTCTCTTCACTTATTTTTATGAGTAATCTTGAGTCTGAATACTCAATTTTGAGAAAAATAGCCACAATGCTTTTATCCATGTAATTCAAGATGACCACCCCTTGTTAAAATAACCTAACGTCATAAAAAATGTGAAAATCAGGTATAAAATGGCATTTCTAAGACAAATAGAATGGCAAAAGGGGCAAATATGCTGGAACTGGAGCAGCAGTGAGACAAACAAGGACAGATTGTCAGGTTTCTGATCATCATGTGCGATGACACAACATCAGGATTGCCAAATCCGCCTGCTGCATGTCAGAAACAGGTTCAGAACCTTTGGACTCTCTGTAACAATAAGCGCATACCTCCCGAGACAGTATAAAATTTACTGAGGCGTGATTGGCTTCATGGAACAACTTACACTGAGCGGTGGTGACAGGACACCAGGACCTGGAGGTGGGTGGTGTTCTGGACTCGCCTCCACTGAACCACAGGCTGAACTCTATTGAAGACCTGTGGGGCTGGTTGGTTGAATGAATTTGGTTATCACAAGTCTGCATTTCATCGAGAAAAAAAAACTGCACTGATTTTAGGAGGAATACTAAAAACCACCCCATACGTTAAGATCCATAACTAGTTTAATGTGTGTGTGCGTGTGTGTGGACTCTCAGTTTGTGTGCATCTGTAATACCACAGGTCACTGCTCAAAGAAAGCTGCTGTGATGGTCTTCTTCCTTCTCTTTATCTGTTCTTTTATCCTTCTGTTTTTTGTTCTTCCTTCTTAGCTGATTATGTTCATCCTCTAGACCTGTTCCTGTCAACCCACTCCCTGGAACATCTGCAATAATGTGCGCACCCACAAGAAACACCAAGCCCTTAAAATATGAATTATCCATAAAAGAAAAGGTTTTATGTAGATGTGTGTCCTTCTTTTATCCCTGTCTATGTCTGTGAATGGATCATTCAGAAACATATGTGAGAGCAATCTGTTTTTATATGTCGTCTCATTGTGTTGAAAACATGATTGTGTGTGTGTGTGTGTGTCTGCGCGCGTCTGTGTGTGTGTGTGTGTGTGTGTGTGTGTGTGTGTGTGTGTGTGTGTGTGTGTGTGTGTGGGCATGTTCCTGATCCTGAGTTGGGGGGCTGTGTGGGCAGAGGTGTCCTGTGGTGGTATAAATTGATTTTGAGAATCTAGATGCTCTTCTCTCTATGGGGGAAAAGCTATTTGCTTCTGCACCCATTTAGAGAAGGAGGTAAAACTGTGGGTAGAAAAAAGGAAGAGACAGAGACGGAGAGAAACCATACAGTGATACCAGATACTGGGTATCCACATTAACCGAAATGTTAAAAATGTTTGAAAAAGTGATTTGTTTCTTGAAACTTGGACAAAATCTGCTCACTAAACATAGCTAACAAAATGTTTTTAAAAATCGTGAAAGTCGTAACTATTTAAATAAAACTGTAGACTTCATTCATTCATTTTTTTCAACCCACTTCATCCGCTCGCGCGGATCATGGGGTGCTGGAGCCTATCCCAGCTTGTCTTAGGGCGTGAGACAGGGGAAACTCCAGGCGTGACGCCAGTGCACTGCGGAGCTGCACATAGACACAAAAACACACACGCACACACACTCATTGCTATGGTAAAATTGGGACCAGCCAATTAACCTGAAGCACATGTTTTTGGAGGTGGGAAGAAGCCAGAGAGAACCCACCCAGAGACGGGGAGAACATGCAAACTCAGCACAGAGCGGGACTCAAACCCGGCACCGCCTTGCTGTGCGGCAACAACGCTACCCACTGCGCCACCGTACAGCCCAATTGTAGACTTGTGTAGACAAAAAAATTTGTTTGTCAAGCTGAAGATTTTCTCTCAAATGTCCTTTGAGAAAATGCTGTTGGTCCTCCACAACAGCAGGTGGTGCAACTGGTTTATCTAACAGCACAGAGGAGGCTGACACTGAATTTATAGAGTAGCTCCCAATCATTTTTTAAAATTTGGTCAAAAAATTGTAGCCTAATCTCGCCAATAAAATGAAGTAACTGTACTGAACGCCGCACTAAACCAGTTGCCAATCACTTTTTAGTTCAGCAAAAGACCTCACAGGATAATGAGGTGGGCACACAAACCAAACAACCAGCAGCAATAGTAACAGGACTTACAGATGCTGTAGTTTTCACTCTCATGTGTCACTTCATTGAGTTTCAATATTTTTATATGAGAGAGGAATATTAAGATTCCCAATAAATGGTAAGTTTTTCCAAATTGCACCTGTTGGGAAAGTTATGATGAGCTCGTCGGAGATGTCACTGCTGCAGCACTCAGGAGAAATCCTAATGTGAAATTCAAACCAGCTGCCTCCTCCAGCAGTGGCTGTGCTGAGTTCCCTTAGATGTTTCAGCTACTTATCCTACAGAGGAAACTCATTTCAGCTGCTTATATCTGCAGCCAAGACAAGTAATGAGTCTGGACGATCACAACTCTGTAGCTTTTATTTTTCAGAGAGATGGGGAACAATCATTAGAAGTCAACAGCGAAATTACACTCATGGCGTTATGCAGTCGGGGTTAGCTGGTTAACCTGAATAATAAATATTTATGCTTTTATAATGGCTACTCCTCTTCTGCCCACCTCCAACCATGAGGGAATAAAAGTCATGAAGTAATAATGTCTGCAAAGCACTCAAAATCCCTGTAGCATTGGTCTAAATGATCAACTCCAGCAGTGTTTCAAACTCCTGTGGCACATTTCTCTGAAAAGGTGATAACTAAATATGATTATACAGACTCATAAGTCATGTTGGTTAAAATTACAGTGGGCCGAAATGAGCTCCCTATGCGGACAACTGGGTTCATTTAGGTTCAGGAACTTGAATAGGAAGATCTGTTCCTACCCTCCGAGGCAAAGCCCTCTTTGTCAGTTTGTTTTTGGATTTAGTGAACGCACTTTTACCCAATTATATCTGTGTAAGCTTTTGAAACCTTGTCCTTTTAACCAAGTGTTGCTTAAACTTAAGCCACTGATTAACACAAGGTTGTCCCAGATGAGACGCTTTAGGTCAAAAGTAAGCTCAGAAGCTCACACCAAAATTGTATAAAGGCTGTATTTGTGTGCATTTGATTGCCCTAACCACAGTGAGATTACAGTGGAAAGTGACATTTACAATTTTATGAAATATTTACACTCTTACCAACTCTTACACATCTTTAACATGATAATTAAGAAGCTTTGAACATGTTTGTGTGGCTGAGCTGTATAGTTGTAAGGTAAGGCTGATGATTTCTGTGTTTTTTTTTATTGCTGTTCATGAAAAATCCCAAATATAACAACATAATTGTAAGACTAACAAGTGATGTCTGTATGTTCCTATGTAGGAATTAATGTTTGTGTTTGAGCCAAAGAATCACATTTTTGTGGTATTGGTCTTTTTTTTTTTCATTGTTGCTGAAGAAATGATCACATCAGATTTCGCCTTTGAGTTTGGTCATTTTTTTGGACATTTTAAACGTTGTTGAAAAAAGCGGAAATTATTAATTGATATGGTTGTTCACTTTGTCATTTTATTATTTATTATTCCTTCAATATATTAGGACACAGCCCACATAACAGTAGTATCTGAAATTACTTTCTGTATCAATACCTTTCTGTGATGTGTATATTTGAAATTTGTATATTTGTATATCGTCTGTATTTAAAGCGTTGTGTGTATTTGAAGTGTCTTTGTATGTATTTTGGTTGAACTGCACATATTTGAAGTGTATTTGTGTTGTCAAAATGATAAAGTTGTTGTCATATTGTTATATTTGTTCTTTTGTTCTCTTGCACTCATGGACAGAACAAATGACAGAACTACTGAAACACTAATAAATTCATTAAGTTTGCCACCACTTCTGATCCAAATACAACCATTGAGGAATGTCTCAAGCTGCTGGCCAATCAAACTATAACACAAGGCATTGTCTTTAAATACTATATACTGTAAACTCAATAAAAGCGGGAGATGGTCAATTCTTTTCCACTGGTGGCTACATTAATAACACCACTCAATTGTTCCCTTTCCTCCTTCTCTGTTGTATTTTCTCAGCTTCCTGCAGTCTCTTAAGCACTAATTACTGTGTTTATTCTTACTTGCGTCATCCTGTCCAAAAATACTGCCTTTCTGGAGGCAATTATGCAAAAGCAGATAAATGCCCTGTCAAACAAGTGATGTTTCTTACAACAAGAAATGTGATTTAAATTCCCACATCCAGGAAAAAGACGTTTGTTTACTTCCAAAATCTCATTCCTCAGTAGTCTTATTTCAAAATAAAACAAATAAAAATTCTGAAAGTAAGCTTGGGCCAGCACAGTGTTGCAGTGGGCAGTATTGTATCCTCACACCAAGAAGGTTCTGGGTTTGATTCCTTTCTGTTCGAAGTTTGTTGTATGTATGTTCTCCTCATATCTGTGTTGATTCTGGTGACGCAAAGCTGTCCGTAGGTGTGAGTTGTGAGTGTGTAAGGTTGATTGTCCATGATGTGGCTCCGTGATGAGCTGGTGTCTAATCCTGGGTGTACCCCACCCTTCGCCTGTTGCCAGCTGAGATAGGCTCCAGCAGACCCATGACCGACAAAGCAAATAAGCAGTTCAAGATGAGATGATTACGGTCATTTCATCCACAAGAAGATGGATGGAAAAATCTGTTCCGCAATGTAATATTTTACTATACATATTCATAAACATAGAAAGTGTTGAGTAAATTGACGGTCGGTAAATTGATGATTGTCCAATTTTTGCTTGATAGATCGTATGTCTTCTGCAGGGCAGTAAATAACATCACACTTGATTTCTTAAGGGCATATCTTCCACGGCACTATAGGCTTTGATTTGTATAGAACTTTGTGGTGAACAATTATTTATTTTCACATTTAAGTGACTAAACAGAGAAAGGTGCTGTTGTAAGGACCTATAAAAGTACCGCCACGCATGCTTGCTGGCCCAATTCTAAGAATTTGTTTTCCTCTAGTTTAAATTGTGCATCATATGACGGGGACATTTTGTAATAATTCTAAACATACAGGGTCACACGTGACGTGAATATGTGAGTAGGCTTGGGTCTCAAAACCTTTTTTTTAGGGAAATCCTTGTACCTGACTGATCCCAAATGACCTGTCCCTTGTAAAAAGCCCACCAGTGTGTGCAACAGCATGAACATCCTCCACAGATTCAGCAGCATCTGTTTGGAAAGTGGGCCGGCAACCCACGATGACATCCGGAGGTTGTGTCAGTCCATGAAGAGGTGGATAACTGCTGTAATCAACGCACATGGGCACTTACTAATTACTGATGGTGTAAAATGTTGTGTTCTGGAGGTGTGTCATTTGAGATATTTATGCTACTAACATTGTGAATGCTTTTATAAATGTTTGAATTAAGACCGCAAATGAAAGATAATTAGAAAAACAATATTGATTGTTATTTTTCACACACAGACACGCACACATACACACACAAATGCATTTGGGGGCAAACAATAGCTTCTCCAACAAAAGCAAATTCTACCACTTTGACCATCATCCACTGCAGGCTGAGGAACATGAAAGTTGCATTTTAAGGGGTTCAACTGCTTTTTCTCAACTAGAGGACTGACTGTTATACGGTTCCTGTCAGGAATGAAAGTGGTGTTTTTTGAGGTCTTTCAGAGAACTGCAAGAACCGCAGATCAAAAAGTACTTTTCATCTTAAGCAGTGCAGAGACCAAAACTATTCATTAAATCTGTCACTTACGGAGGATGAAATATTTCCCCTTGTAACCTTATTCTAACACTCGAATATCCACTGAGCTGGAATGTCAGCAATAGCTAATATAAGTTTTGTTTATTCCATAAACATGTCTGGAATACAAAATGTCTTACTATAAGTATGTACGATTGTATGCTTAAAGTTCCCATTTTGAGCAATATGCTCAAATCAGATCTGGGAGCAAACTTTTTGATGTGGAAATACATAGGGAGGTTGTTATTTTTACTGTAATGCTCCTCGAGTGCAGCTTAAGTGAAAACCAGTAAACTCTGATTCATGTAGAGATTTAGGGGTTTGATAAATGGCTGTTGAAAAGCCCACATTTTCCCTCTCAGAGTGTAATCCTGTCTTTGGCTCAGTGGTTTAATCCATAATCAAACCCCACCCTGTGGTGGCAAACATCACAGAGAAGCCTTTTATGAATGATTGTTGTGAGATTGACAAACAGTCAGACAGAAGGACCCACAGATAAGAACACACATTCACATTCATACAGTATTTATGGAAGGCAACAGCAGCCTAGGTGGCTGATTGACTGGCTAACAGCCCAGCGCTGAGTGGGATTGCTGCAATAGTGGGGATTCAAAGAACTGGATGATGGATTAGAGGTGCAAAGCAGTCATAAACAAAAGCTATCAGGACATAGCATACCCTCCCAGCCCCCGCAAACCCTGCAGGGGCTTCTCTTGAGGGGGTAGTAGCAAACCGTTTTACCATAACCACGGCATAAACCTATAACTATCTTCAGGTCTGTCGTGTTAGTGATTAGCTCATCTGAAGGATTCTGGATGATCATGGACTGAGAAAAGTTTTTGAAAAAATACTTTCCACTGTATTAATGACGTCACCCACTCACCCACCTGCCTGTTCATGAAACTTTCATGAATTTTAGCCTCTAATTGTGACAAAATGACAAGTAATTAAAAAAAATTATCATCCAGAGAAATTACAAGGTTGTCTGAATATTTTTCTGAAAGAATGAAAGTGAAAAAAATTAAAAAAGTAATTTTCTTGTAATACAAATGCAAAATATTTCAATATTGCTCTTCTACAAAAGCCACGTTCTGCTCCAGAAAAAGAGTAATGTCATAACACTAAATGGCAGGGGGATAAAAATAATCAAACCTTTTCCCAAATATGACCACAATAGATACACAACTGCTCAAACAAAGAATGAATTTCATGCGGCTTCCTTTAATCAGGTGAACAGCCACCCAACCAAATGTTTAAAAGGTCAAACATTTTCTCTTCTTTGGGGATAGTTCATTGCTTTGTTTTTAGAGAATCTGTCTGAATGCTCAGTTCCTTTTTATCTTTCACAATTTCCACAAGGTTCTATTTTAAATGTAACTGCATACTGTGTTTTTTGATTGTTCTGCTTCGTTTTTTGAATGCTACACTGCATATCAAAGAACAAACAGGTCCATTCAAGGAATCAAGAGAGGCATCTTCCCTCATTGGGCTGCTGCTGTCACACATTAACAGCCTCTTTGAGACTGTGGGCATAGATTTAACTCAGTTAAAGGACGTTTTTTAAGATGTTGCTGATGAATAACTGAGAGACCTCTGTTTAACATATTTTTATGTGTAGAGAACAAACATCTTGAAGACTATTGACATTACAGAAGCCACATGTACAGTATATGACTTGATGAGAAATATTGTCCTTCATTTTGAAGTCATGGAGAGATCATTTTTCAAATAGAGAATTTCTTCCTTTGGATTTGAGCCGTCCCTGAGCAGAAGTACATGTCGACTGCTGGCAACGGGGATCGAACAACTGACCTTTGAATTCCCTCGTTTGAGCCACAGCCACCCCTGTTGTGAGCGCACACACCATAAGTCACTTTATGACTTTCGCCAGCTTTACATCTGGCTGTGAAGTGGAAGGTCCTTCTGTTCATCTGCCAGATATTCACTGAGTTTCATCAGAAAAAGGTTTTTAGGTTAAGAAAGTATGTCCTGTTGTAATCAGTCATAATCCTTCATTGTCATATCACAACATCCTGTGTAAAAAATCACATGTGGAAAAATTATAGGATTGCACAGGACAGAGGTTTTCTTCATTAATATACTGAATAAACACTATTATATTTTCACAAACAGAATGATTGTTAAAAATTAAGTCAAATGTGAATGATTTTATGGATCAGTGTGGTCTTTCTGATGTTTGGAGATTTCAGTTTCTCTATACCAGAGCTTATTCATTTTTCTCCAATGTACATGACACCTATACACGTATAGATTACTTCCTGCTTGATAACAGGCTCTTACCAAAGATTACACCATGTTCCTACACCAGTATTGTAATATCTGATCATAGTGCCCTTCATTTTGACCTAGACTTCCAAACCGCCCTCCTCCAAACAGGATTTGTAGACTAACCCCTTTTTACTATCGGACGAGAAATTGGTAGACTTCATTTCCTCGCAAATAGACTTTTTCCTGGAGACAAATGCCTCCCCATAGACTTCATATGCCACACTATGGGAGATCCTTAAACTATACTGTATATATGAGGACAAATAATAGCCTACTCCTCGACACTTAGAAAAGAAAGAAAAACTGCAAGATATTCCCCAACAGTTATTAGACATCGACTCAAGACAGTTCAAACCCCCACTCCAGATTTGGATAAAGATCATTTAAGACTACCGACGGAATTTGACCTATCAACCACTGACGAGGCAACTCCTCTTATCACGAAGGCTAGATACAACACTTACGAATTTGGTGACAAAGCTGGCAAGCTACTAGCCATGCAAGCACGTCAAGCAGCTGCCTCCCGTTCAATCACTAAGATTCAATTACATACAGGTGACATAATCCAAAGGAAAATCATACATAGAGCTCACTTTACCAAAGCTAGGTTGCCAAAGATCTATCCAAACCTGGATCCATCATGCCCTCAATGCAGAAACCAGCCTGCTGGTTTTATCCACATGTTTTGGCTGTGTCAAATCTTTACAACTTTTGGATGAGTAATTTTAAAGGTCTTAGTGAGATTTTTGGGACTCGTTTAGCCCCCAATCCAATCTATACCCTTTTTGGCCTCACACCTGAGGAATCCCAAACTGTCTTACCTGCCATGTTGTCATAGCCCATGTTGTTATAGCTTTTACCAACTCCTTGCATGGTGCCTGATTCTCTTTAACTGGAAGAGGCCTACTCGATCTCTTTCTCATTGAGTTAAAGATGTCATGTACTGTTTGAAAGTAGAAAAATTAAATACATACTCAAAGGGTCCTCCCAAACCTTCCCCAAGGTTTGGAGGCCTTTTCTTGACTATTATGACTCTGTATAAGAACCCCTTGACTTTCTTTTGCATGACCTGTGGTGTGGTGTGTGTGTGTGCGTGTGTGTGGTGTGTGTGTGTGTGTGTGTGTGTGTGTGTGTGTGTGTGTGTGTGTGTGTGTGTGTGTGTGTGTGTGTGTGTGTGTGGTGTGGGTGTGGGTGTGGGTGTGGGTGTGTGCGCGCTCTTGTTTGCATGTGGACATATAATTCCTTTCCTTTTTTTAAATTTTTTTTAAATTTGTATTTTTTTATTTTTTTATTGTAATTGTAATTTTATTGTAATTATTTTTTATTAATATATTTATATATTATATATTTATATATGTATATTTATATATATATTATTATATATTTTTTATTTATATACTATATATATTTTATTTATATACTTTTTTTTATTTATATACTTTTTATTTCACATGTAACCTTGTGGGTATGTGGGTGGAGGGTGTGACCCCGGCCTGCAGCTGGAATGAGGAGTGTGAAATGGGAAGGGAGGGATGATTTCTGACATACTCTAGAAACAATACTCCCAATGTTTTGAAGGTGAATTTGATGATGTAATTGGCATGTGTGTGTACTATACCCCTGTAAAATTTCTTGAAAACAATAAAACATATAAAAAAAATAATTAAGTCAATGTAATTATTTGGTGCATTAAGAAACAAATCAGCGCACAGTTCCAATGTGGACAAAACCAAAAAGAAATACTGTTTGAAATATCTAAAAAGTAAAGTAATTTTTTTTTTTTTTTCAAATTTAAGACACAAGTATATGTTTTACTGGTGTATTAACTGAATTGTGCATTAATGTCACCTTTTTCAAAGAACAAAACCAAGACAGTGCATGAACTCACATGAAGTGACCTACCTGCAAATCAGTGTGACCTCTGCTGTTGTTATTGAGAGACCAGTTCAGATATGCGTGGCTTCACCTTGACAAGTGCTACTCTGATGTCATTTTCACAGCAAAGTCTGTTTCTGTTGTTTTCCATGCAACTTAAGGAAGTGTTCCTTTATTTTTGCCAGTGCCAGACTAGAGTTGTTCAATTTGACATTGCAAATCATGCAGAACGCTGACTCCCATCACGTTCCGCAATACAGAACAAGCAAACCTTGGTTTTCGAACATTTTAGACATCGAACAAATCAGAATTCGACAAAAAATTCAGAATTTTTTCGTCTTAGAAGTCTAACAAAATTTGGAAGTCGAACGTAAAACAAACGCAGCAACATCCATCCTCCTCCTCCTCTCCCTCTCCAACGTTCACGTATGCCAACTTGTTATGATACCAGACTTGCTCACCCGGAATCTGCGTTGCGAATGATACACGGAAAAAAATATATCTGAACATATAAACTTAACCTATCTGTCTATTTGATGACCAAATTTTATTGACTGCTAAAATAATGCTTACCCCTGCCATGAAGGTTAAGTTTCAACTTAGCTGTCAGGAAGTTTATAAAAAATCTTGGACGGATTAAATTTAGAAGTCTTAGACATGAGTCCCAGAAGTAAAGCACTGTAAATTTTGGTGAGCCAAAAGCACAGAAAGGATCGACTAACTTGTTATTATGTTATGTTACTATATAGGGTATTTTTTGAGATTTCCTATAATAAGACTGAACTGGGGAGGGAAGCTAAGCAGACGTTAAGGACTAGGTTTTAAGACTGTAATCCAAGTTGCATCAATGTCTATATTTAAAATGACCTACCACATCTTCCATGGAAAGAGTAATTCAACATGTCATGTCTTTACATTGAATGTGAACATAACGTCAACAGGCACATCATAGTTTAACAAATCCTGAGTCCTGGAAAAAGTGGGAAACAGCTAGCCTCGGTAGTTTAAAGAATCAGCCACACCTCAGTAATTATTAACCAATTTATTACCTCACTAACTCTGTAAATAGGCAGGATTGAACTGGAGCCATTTCTAGGTCAAGCAGTCGGACAACTGAATTAGATAATAAATAGTTCTGGCACATAACGAGCATAAAAACACACTTTTTAAACATTTCAGTCTTTAACTGAATTTGCTGATATGTGGGGATTCTGGCAGAGATTGTTAGCTGTCATTTCTTTTCTTTTTTAAGGTAACAAAGACATCACCTGTCATAAAGTTCAAATTTAATGGGCACACAAGACAGGGGTGTGATTTTTCTTATCTGTCCACGGATTGTAGACAAACCATTTCAAGTCTTACTTATTTTGGTTAGAAGAAGTCAATGCGTCAAAAATAGTGAGTATCCCACCTTGGTTGTGCTCTTGAATGAGTTGGGCTTAACAAGAGGAGCCCCCACTTGTTGAACCCAGCTCATTTACATGTCTGAAGAAACGCAACAACACATTTTCGGTATGAAAGCTCTGTGTAACCAAAGGTCAGCTTTATACAACATAATCAGTTTATGACATTCTGTATAATTTAGCCAACAACCCCTTGTTCTGAAAACTTCGTCAGTTTTTATTTTTCCTCGGTGCTGTTTTGTTAAGAAACTTTTCTATAATATCAGTTAAAGAATATGACTATATGACTGACGTTATTTTGATTAAAAGTCTTTAAGACAGCTTTCACCAAACAGCTGTTAGGAGGAGGCAGCTGCCTTGTTTCTTGATAAAGACCAGCAGAGGTAGGTAATGTTTGACAGGACTGTTGTGATGATGGATCAAAGGTTCAGTTTATATATTTTTTCTGTCAGATCGACCTTCACACGTCCGGAAGATTTCTATCTGAGAGTGTAAATCTGATCCTGGGGAGAGTGTCTCTAAACGCACTTTCTCAACACCTTAGTGGGTCTAGAACAAGCTGCTTTCCAACACATATGCACATATTAAATCCAATAGCTTTCTAGTGCGTGGGAGCTTCCAGAAGCGTCAGCGTCATGGTGGACTTGGCCTTCTATCCAGCGGTGGCATTGATATATTTCTTTGGCGTGATGAAAGCCACTCAGGACGATCGAGTGGAGCTGGATGACCGGGCTTCAATGAATGTGTTCTGTCTGTTTGTGCTGGCACAGCCGCTGTGTCTGGTCCTGGGAGGATACACTGGCATGGCTACATATCTCCTCACAGCTCTGGTCTCCTACAACTTCCTGCCCTGGAGGCAGAAGAAACAGCCTACGAAAGGAAAAGAATCAAAGAAGAAGAAGACTAAGTGAGAACACGAATGTACATTCTGCATGGACATGAAGAAACAGCGGCTTTTGATCTGCAGTTAAATATGTCTGCTTATTCGGGGACATTTGGTCATCCTCTGCAAAGGGACTTATTTTGTAATTCCTGATCTAAGCAGGTTTATTTTACACAGAAATAGTTGTACAAAATTTTCAAGCTACAATAGAGGAACACCAAATTTAGAAACCTTTCTGTTAATACTCTCTTGACCAAAAGTAGAGATATAATGGAGAATGAAATTCTAGCTATGGTTCCTAAAATAGACAACACAATCATATATTTCCACTTTAACCAAATACTGACATGAGATGACTGATGCCACTTTCATATCTGCGTTGATTTTTCTGTGATTGGGAAGCACTCACATGCAGTACTATCATGGTTAATTGGCAATGACAAGTATCCATGGAGAGAGGTTTAATGTGTACCTAGAACACCCAGAGGTGCTTTTGACAGAACTTTACTTATGGAAGGAGCTATGCTACCTTGTGTGCTGGGATGATAAGCCTCAACCCATAAACAATCTTCAATTTTAATTATCAGAGATAAAGAGACTAAACATGTTTCGATTAGGAGAGACAAAGAATGATATTTATTCAATATGTGAAATCACATAGGACAAACAGACTGTCAGAAATACTTTTACCATCAGACTTGTCATGCAGATTTTCATCAAAGTGCATTGCTAGCATGACAATTTAAAAAATCTTTTACCTCAGTCTGCAAAAAGATTCAGTTCTCACAACGATAAACTATTCATTGGAAGTGAAAAAACATAATGACCTATTGAGAGCAATTGGTCACTATACTTGATTGTTTTTCACATTTTACACAGAACCTTTGTGGTTACCATAAGTAATTACCCTTATTCCAGCACATGTTACCTGTGGTGGACCTAATTGTTGACTTACAGTCCCAAATTTATTGTATCAACATTCTTCATCTTGGCCAAATCACACAACACAACACTGCATTTCATTGTAATGCAAGCAACACACAGAGTTAGCTCCCTGAGACCCTGTGACCCAGGAATCCTGGATGCTGCTGTATACTTTATGTAACCTCAGTTGTTGGATGGCATATAATTTCCTTCATCTTATCAAAACAGAAATCATATCTTTGAGCCCCTTCATCCGAAAAACCCTACCACGCTTGGTCCCCTTCCCACCTATATCAAGTCCACCGCCAGAAACCTTGGAGTCTTATTTGTCTCAGTTTTGAGTTTTGAATTAGAAATCAAAAATTTAATCCATTCCTGTTTCCTCCAACTAAGAACCCGCTCACTCACACTCCCAAGGTGACCTCACCTTCTCCATTGTGCCCTCTGGCTTTAGAGTGACCTGCTATTGGAGAAATGATTTGAGAAATCAATAGTTTCTTTCATATCACTTTCTAAAACTTCTACAGACTGGCTTCTGTCTGAAGCTGTCATTTCATCACCCGTTTTACTTCATTTTATTTGTGGTTATTTTTTGGACTTGAATTATCTGGCCTTTTATTCATCTTTTAATTTATCTTTGCTTTCAAATTGTCTTTTCAACATCATTGTCAACTGTTTTGATGCTTTTGCTGTCAAAACACTGTATAAGTTTTTAATGGTGCTTCATTATAAAGTTGTGTTATAACCCAGTCTGAAAAAACAGGCCTGTCTGAATTTGACTTGAAATTTATGAAAGCCCTGAGACCAACATAGACTGCAAGAAACAAAGAGGAAAATAAATTGTCTTTCTTGTCTTTACAGTGAATTTCTAGCATTACAGTTAAACGTCTGTGATGAGTCATTCCTACTTAACATCAGCATAACTCAATAGACTCCTTACATTATTGTTATGTGAAGTATTCACACACTTTCATGAATACTGCCTTCAAATCTCCCCACGTAAACAGGATTATTACAAACACTTTGAACAAAAAGCAGCACTTTGTTTTTTAATTATCCGTGTTCCTGAACGACTGCGTGTCCCTCTGATGTGGCTAAATCTGGTGGTGTTGTATGGAACAGGACTCAAAGACAAGCATGTATAATGAGATTAAACAGTGCTGTTTAATTGATAGTCTGAGGCTTTGTTCAGCGGTCATGCAGATGCTCCCTCTGTGTACCTGAGACACAGTGGGAAACGTGTTATTGAAGATATAAATGGATTCCCTTGTTCTTCACGGTATCTTCAAGAAATATTACGTCGTTTCCATGCTGTGGCTGCTTAGTCTGCCTCTCATTCTTGTGTTAAGTATTTGATTTAACTGTTGTGTCATTTATTCATGATAAATTATTATTTTGATTTGATTTTGCGAGAACTGAAAGTGAGAAAATGACAGTATAACTGTCTTATACAACATAATGACATGTTTCCTCCTCATCCTTCCTAAGACAAATATTTACTTGGTGGACCAAATCAGAGCTGTCTACTGCAACATTACAGTATTTAAAAGTAGAATCAACAGTCAGATCCTCGCCTGCTCTTTTTACTGCATTCCTTCTCCTGCCAGTTGTCTTAGCTGGAACTCATGCTCTTGTTTGTCTATCCATTCCACTCCTTAATTACATTCAGGTTTGTCTCCATGATGCTATTAATTATGGGTCTACTTGGCCTCTTTTTCTATATCAGTTCTATTTTCCAATCTTATCTTAATCGTATTATTGTAGACAGTTGTATTTACCAAACAAGAAAAAACCTATAAATATGACAATCTGAAATACTTTTTTTTTAAACACTGACTTTTTATAACCAAAGAGATGGGTTATGAAATACAGTCAAACTTCGGTTTTCAAACGCTTCTGTTCTCGACCAAATCGGTTTTCGACCAGAAAATCCGAGAATTTTACGTCTCTGAACTCGACCAAAATTCGGCTCTCGACCAAACCGAAAGAAGCCGAGCGTACCTCAACGTGACTCGCTTGGGAGCCGAGCGAACTCGAATGCCCAGGATGCTTCCTCCGTAGCGCATTCGTGTTCAAAGTTCGATAGGATACATTTTATTAAAATAAAACACGGTCTATTTCTACCCCTTTTTATTTATGGTAAACAATATACAGTGCAGTTTATGGTGTAAAATAGTTAAAAAAAACTTTGAAAAAGTTGTTTTTTAGACTTGGAACGGATTAAAATTATTTATATTAATTATAATGGGAAAAACAGTTTCGGATTTCGAACAACTTGCTTTTCGAACAGCCTTCTGGAACGGATTATGTTCGAAAACCGAGGGTTGACTGTAATGTCTTTTTTGGGTGGTCAAGGCTTACTATGTGACACATTCTGTATGAAGAATAGTTTTAGGTCAGGCAGGATATGGAGCTCATTACCACAAATACTTCAGCTAATTGTTCAGCTGTTTCACTTTGAAACATTTATTAGTAAAGTCAAACAGGGTCCCTTTTTAAGTAGCTTTAGCCCCCTTATCCTTGCTGCTTCATGCATCACAGGCCATGTTGTATCCCACCACAACACCAAATCTTTTTATTCTTTGTCTGATGGTCAATTTCATTCTTGTAGTAATTAATGCTTGTTCTTCTGTTTCTTCTAAGCTACTGCTTTCACTACTTTTACCATTATATATTCACACATGGAACCAAAAATACAGGGAACCAAAAATACAGAATGCGACTTACTGTCCATAAAATGTTTTACTCAATCTCAAAATGTCCTGATTAAAATATAGCATATACAGTATACTGTATTTACATTTACAGTTTCAAAATTAACGGATGAAATGTTCAAACTGGTGCATTTTAGAGAAAAATATGTGAGAAGACAGCTATCTGTGTGTAAGGCTGCTCCCATCCAAAGAGCACTGACTCGGACGTCTGCAGAAATATGTGAAAGAGAAAGGAGTTAACGGATAATTACAATAATTCTAATTACACTTCAAATGTTTCAGTATACTGTGGAACAGAAGAAATAACAATAAGTGTGGTGCATTTCCCCCATTTCAATAAGATAGAGGGTATAGAAGGTCGATCGGTAGGACAAGCATGGACTGGCAGAACAGGTCTAGTCTTGAGATAAAGACATTAACATTAATTTATTATATGGAGAGAACAGATGGAGCACTTACAGCCAAGTTGAGTGTGGATGTTTGTTTGTTTGTGACTGGCATCCTCAAATGGTTTCAGCCTCCTCTGGGGCTTTAATGGCTGTTGTGTATCCCAGTGCTTGTGTGTCATGTTGCTGCTGAGACAAGGTCAACCTGACAAAAATCAATGATCAGATTTGACAAAGGAAATGAGGATGTATGAGTTTTAAGTCTGTATCTACCGCCCTGAGGCAGGATGAAATGCATCTGGTTTGACAATATTTCCACACTACAAATTAATCCATTACAACATGTTTACCCTGAAGGATCAATAAACTTTTGGTTGATTTATAAAAAGTAAACACCATTTTAATTCTCCTCCACCGGAGGAGGTCAAGAGTGAAGTGTTGTAGTCTGCAGATACAGGGTGAATATGAATCCCAATTGATCCAGTGAAAGAAATTTTTTTTTAAAATCAATCCACAACAGAGTAATATCTTTTTTTATTGTTTAAATGTTTATTTTTAAAAAGAAATAAACATTTTTAAAAAATTGAAAGGAAAAATTACAAGTCACAGGGTGGATGATATTATCACAAAAATTGACACACAGTACATCGTTACAAATTCAAAAGCATATCAGATTTTCTTTATAAAGTCTGGGTATACACGTAACGTGTCCTTCACAAGCGTAAAGACACATAATCAGATGTAATCACAGAGAACATACAACCCAGGCTGTCCCAGGAGGGAAATATGACACCAAAAGAGCAAGAGAAAGATCAACTGTATTACCTTGTCAATCAGTTACTTATTCAGTATAATGTCTAAGGGCCCCATTTTTTCAAAAATACTTTCAATTTTTTGTCCAGTTTAAAAAAGTTTTTCATAATTTGCCATTTTACTCATTTTTTCACACCTTTTATTAAAAGGGATGTCATTTTTTTTGTTTTCCGGTGCCTAAGCACTATCAGCCAATGTTAAGAGCTAATCTACACCATAAGACTATGACCTGCAAAAGTCACTCCTTCAGGTATTATGCCCCATACTCAGAGTTGGGTTTTGTATCGTTTTAGTACCAGAACTTCCCTGAGTCTTATCAGTTATTTCTCTCTCTAAATCCTTTTCCCAGGCTTGTTTAAGACTCTTGAGTTTTGGTAGAAGAGATTGTAAAATCAGGAAGTGCCACCCTTTACCTGTTGACTGTTTGATAACATTTCTTGTATACTAGTTTGATGTATTAAATATTTTTTTCTTTTCATGGGCATTATACAGTTTCTCAGTTGGAGATATTTCCAAAATTCTTACATACGAAGACTGCGATCTTAAAATTTTACAACCATTCGAACCACAAATAAAAGTATCCAAAAGGCTAAAACAGAAAGAGCTGATCTGGACTGAAGAAGAGACAAAAGATGTTTGTTGTTTTAAGTTATTTATTTTCTTGAAGGATCACTGGCTCCTTCATTACATACTTACATTATTTACAGTAAGATATTTTACATGGCTTGTTCACATGCACATTGTCGTATAAAACTGTACACATTTACACTTGAAGTAGTCTGAGCAATAAAAGGCACGAATGACCTTTGACCCTGCATTTATGTCCCATGAGTACATATTTCAGACAGTGCCATATATTGCATTCGCAGTTGTGAGATTGATGTTGAGAAAAAGAAATACCTGCAGAAAAACGGCAATTGTACAAGATGCGTGTCAACAAATAGCAGTAAAGTGCCCTCCTGATCCGCAGCCGTATTGATTGACAAATGCTAAATGCTATCACGTCCTCTCTACAGCCTAAGGAAAGGTTTTGGAGTTTTTTAAGACATATTGATTCTTTTTCACCATGTTTGACTCAGAAGAGAATTCTAAAATCAGTAGGACAATCAGAAATCCTCAGAAGAATGTTTTCTCTATATATCTTAAATAAATCCTTTTATTTAAGGCAGCAACAGCTGTTGGTTGACTCACAAGACCAAATTTGAAAGTATGACTATTTCAAGTTTGTTTCCAAATCATTCATAAGATGGTTGGACTGGGTTGGGGATAATAGAGGTGGTCGTCACACAATCAGTTTACCTGACAGCTCTACGCTTCAGCTTCAGTTTGGTGAAAAGAAAACTTGCGGCCAAAGACCTTCGTTAACCCTGCATCTGAACAACAGTTGTCCAATTGTGAATTATCAACCGTAGGAAGTCATGGTAGGTCTGTAAATATGTTGAGCCAAATTCTTTACAGGGCACCTTATGCAAGTCAAATATTGGGGATGGCTTTTCATAATTTTCAAAAACAAGAATATGGCTAATGAATACACACCCTGTTTGCCAGCTGTAACATCTGACATATAAGTGGAAACCATCAGCATGGACGATTAATGGAAGCTGAAGTAAATCAGGTGTTTATTTCAAAAGGGACTATTACTATACACTAATCAAGTTACCTTTGGACATTATGGTGTTGGACATTATGTAATTTGTGTTACATTAGAGTTTGAACTAACAAAGACAGCTATTAATTAACGTAAAAGTTTTTGCTGCCAGAGGTCACATATAAAGTTAACTGTATACAAAATGTTTAGCTTTCTGGTTCAATCAAAATGCTAAAAGGGGCATGGAATCTTAATTTTCACATTCTACAAACATTACCAACTGGTGTACCAACTCTGGGTCAGAGTGGACAATGGATGAGATAATACTTACAACATGCTCAGTGACACATTGAGATAATATCCCTTTCTGAGAGCACAGTTCATCAGATGTGCGTTTTTTGCAGTTCACTGTTGCTGGAGTAATATATTAAGATTGGATCTCATCATCATTCGTTCCTGATTACAGCATAGGTTAGTAATATTAAGAGAAAACCAGCAGAAATGAGAAAATAATGAAGGAGCTGGTCTCTCTTTTTCATCTACAGGGGTGTGCATGCTGCTCTGCCAAAGTGAAAATCATCATTCTCAGGTAAAGTCTGCCACGAGAAGTGGGGTGTAAAGGTAGGGGCATAGTGGGTATTGCCCATCTATTTTACATACGGTATCAACACAAGTAGTAATATCATTGATTTCTAAACCTACGGTAGACCTAGACAGACAAGTTCTTCTCTCTACAATTTCAGTGCCTTAAGCCTTGTCTGGGTCTCATAAAGTTCACCTTTGAACAGACTAAAACTAGTTTTAGATACAGTAGCTCGAGTCAGTTCACAGAATACTGTATTCACAGCAGTGTTCATTGTTCAAACACAAGTAAATTCTAACTTACACACTCTGAGGGCAGCAGCAGACACAGAAGTCAGTTAACCTCAGCTAGATCACATTTGTAACACTATAAGCGGCGGTTATTTACACATCATTAAATAATGATGTGGTATCTACACCAGCAGAATACAAGCCTCAGAAAGTCAGGGTCAAGTCAAAGGCTGATCTGAGGCCAGATGATCATAATAAATCATACAAGAACGTACCTTCAGTGAAGCATGCTTAACATTTGGGGTATATATTTTTATGCACAATTCATTAACGGTCCATGCACCAGAATTGCCAAATCCTAACAATTCTAAGATTCTGTTGGCAAATCCATTCAAGTGTTAACAATAAAGACTGACAGTACAAGGTGGAATAGATTGCTTGTTGAGCCCCACTGACTTTGTGCTTTATTCAGTAACTGAAAACACAGGCACCTCAGGAAGTGCCTTCAGCGACAGAACTACAACAACCTGTGTAGCAACCAGGAGTCTCAAGAGAAGAGAAACACACGGAAAGGCTGTCATAGAAATGTTATCACGAGAAGCACACCAGAAGCTTCGGGTGTTAATTTGGGTGAATAATTTGACGAGTTGGCACACATAAGTACATCAAATAAAGTGAAAAAAACCAACATGTCTAACCCTTTATGTTAAGAGGTTAATTTCCCAAACAACCCCATTTTGTACCGGGTAAACCAGTCTTCCAGACAGAACTACTGAACTTATATTTTATTTATATTTTAAACAAGTGGTTCTGGTCAAAAATCAGTGCATATTTTCTCAGAGTTCAGCTTTGGCCAGATTTGGAAGATGTCATTTGAGATAGGTTATACAAAGGTGCACAAAAAAATTAACAAACATGAAATGTGGAAATTAGACTTGTTGAAAGCCTCAAAGAATGCAGACAGTACCTTTTTTCTCAATGTAAAAAATAACAATTTTCAAACAAGGCATTTGGAATCATTCAGAACTACCTAAATGTACAAGGTCAAGTAATGACTGAAGTATGAATAACATTATCAACTTTTCCCTGAGTTTCTAATAATTAACAATTTATAATAAAAAAAATGTGTCAACAAGTTAACCTAACCTTGCACTAACTACCCTCCACCTCCTAACATATACTTAATTTTGGAGTGTAAGCAGCATCACACTGTTATGGCACAAACTTGCTTTAATTAAACCCGTTTTAATTTTTGTTTTTTAGGAAAAAGTACCATCACTCAAACAGTATTTTTGAACAGAGGTTGTGATTTATCAAACTGGAATCAATCAATTCCAGTTCATGTGATTTTTTTGATACATGAACTGAATTTTATCAAACTGTGTGACTTAAAAGCTGCACATCACACACAAACTTCCCAGGTTCATTAACTGAAAGTGAAGACTGTATAACATTTTCATTAATCAGTGCAAAATGGTAATTGACTGCCTTTTAAGACTTAGAACTGCTGTCCATAAAACGTGAGTGTGCATATATACAGGTATGTGTGTCAGTGGAGAGCTGCAGTGCTGAATTTAAGTGGTACTATATGAACATACTGTGGGGTGCCAGAGCCCATCAGTCCAGATGGATGACTGCAACATCCACTTAAATCCTGTATTTAAGTGAGTCCAAAGTTGTGTGTGTGTGTGTGTGTGTGTGTGTGTGTGTGTGTGTGTGTGTGTGTGTGTGTGTGTGTGTGTGTGTGTGTGTGTGTGTGCGTGTGTCCAGCATAAACTGATTTTTCCATCAGTACACTGCTACAGCAAGATTTTCCAAGCAGCAAATAGTGGGTGAAAGAAAACTGGGATTTTAATCAGAGACCCCTCTCCGTTATGACCTACTTTCACCCAAGTAATCTTGCCTGAAAAGTAGCTGGTAGAGCGACGAGACCTCTAATTAAATAGACTTCCTGGAGAAACTCAATAGAAAGGAAGGAGGTGGATTCTTACGTATGGCTGGTCAGTCTGACAGTTTTGATTACCTTAAAGTGGAGCGGAGCTGAGAACAGGTGAGAGGAAACTACCAGTGCTCCTTTCAATACTTTTCTTGAGAATAAATGATAGGTATGGGTCATATCTACTATAAAATGGTCATAATAAATTTCAAGCACTGTGGCCTCAACAGAGTACCGGACTCAAAGTATGTGCTGTAGATTTGTACTGTCCTATTTGTGTTTTTTTACATGGAGGGGTCATGATTCACTTCAGTTAACACTTCACAGAGGAGACTGTGGATCCCAGTGCTACCTTAGTTGTGCTACTGGATGTGTGCTTTCCTGTGTGCAAGGTCAGCACATACACAGTTTGATAGCCAGAGAGCCACTGAGGACTCATCCACACAGAGATGAGGAGTCAGTTCATAAAGTTGCAGTAGATAACTTGTGTAAAAATAACTTTGCATGAGATA
This sequence comes from Antennarius striatus, assembly GCF_040054535.1. NCBI lineage: Eukaryota > Metazoa > Chordata > Actinopteri > Lophiiformes > Antennariidae > Antennarius > Antennarius striatus. The sequence goes on along the minus strand of NC_090780.1, from coordinate 15,480,483 downwards.
ACTTCATATTATCTAAAAATGTCACTCTGTCCTCACAGTAGTACAATAGACAGATAATAAAGAAAAAAAACAGACTGCCACAACCCAATCTAGTGGTCTTAATCCCATCTGCGCAAATCCAAAATGTCTGAATCCAAACCACCAAAGAGAAAGGGCTAATGGAGTCGAAGTCCAAAAGATCCTCCTGTAAAATAGGCTGCGCTGCTTGGTAGTAATATTGTGTCCCAAATAACGTATTTCCCGACTCAACCTGGTCAGTTATAGTATACATGTGTGTTCATACAACAAAACAGTACTGTACCTGGATGGCACACTATCAAAGGTCCAAAAGTTAAAAGTAGAACAATCGCTGCTTCTCATCCTCAATGGTTAAAAGGTGAGGAGATCACATGATTCATCAAGATAGTAAAAAAAAAAAAAGCCAAAGAAATGATATTACGGGAACCTGCAAACAACTGTAACATAAGAAGAATGAGGTACCTTTTCAACTTGTGGCGCTCACTGAACCTCTTTCCAGCCATCAAGAGACTGACTGACATTCCTCCTTGCTGGTGGTTTCGACTGAGGCACAGTGGACTCTTGAAAATTGCATTAGGAGCACTAGATAGGGTATAGATGTCTGATTAAATTTTTTAATACATTATTATTATCAATTCTCCTGTTCAACTGGGAAATGTTTTAGAAAATATGACACAAAGTTATTTTTATAAATGTTATTTGCAGCTACTTTCAGTAAAAGTCTTCAAAAATATTCAGTAATAGGTGTTTGTGTACAGAGTCCCATAAAAAATGTTCTTGCCCAACTCATGCCAAAGTTCACTGAGGTAGAAAAAATTATAAGTTAGTAGAAGTCACAAAAAGAAAACATTACTTGTGGAACTTATTGACAAACTCAGAGTGACCTGTAATTGTCTGTAATTTCCCAGTGATGTTGAAGATCAGTAATTGTCTAAGGAATATCCACCACCGATGACATGTGGCATAAGCCTCCATTATGTCCAGAATCCTGACCGGAGTAATAGGTCCCAGTTGTTTTTATTTAACATTCCCCTGGAGTTCAAATTCAGTCTGCGATCTGACTTCCTGACAACTCATACACAAATAAGAGTCTTTGCAAATTCCACTCTCACTATTCCACAAGGAGTCTAAAACCTTGGTAAATATAAATAAATAAAAAAAATAGAAGGACACTTTTCCTTTCCTTTAATACCAGGCTGTGGTAGTTTTCATGTCAGGGTAGGAACTGCTCAGACACATGCTTCCACAGCCAGAAAGATACACTTTACCTTGTCCAAATGGCATCACACCGAATGGCACTTGCAAATTGGCTTGAAAAAAAATCTGAAATGGAATTTTTTTTTTGTCTTTAAAACTTATTCCACCTCTGCTTTGTTGTTTTGCACCTTCACAATGAAAAATCTTGATTGCCTTGGAAACAGTGTTCTCAGATTCCTGTTTCATTGACAGAAGACAGCAGGCCACCGGTTGGTGGCTGAAGTAGCAGCAAGATGGCCAACAAAGGACTCACTCACTCACTCACTCACTTGTCACCTCTTCCTCCACGACTTTGATGACCAGATCCTCACTGTCTTGTCACTACAAAGAAACAGGAAGGGGAAAGATGGATGACAAGAAAATGAAGTCAAGGACAACATAACAAAGGCAGAAAACAACATAACACCACCCAGATAGACTTTCCCTTCAAAATAACCCATCCAAAATCAGACACCATCACGACTGAGTTCATCGTCCATTTCAAGTGTGTGTGCACACTTCATCAAACAATTTAATTTTCACTTCCTCTTGCACTCCCACAGTTATAGTCATCACATCTTAGGGGTTGTCAGTCTCCTGGACAGCATCACGTTTCTCATTAACTGTCACAAAGGAAGGTGGCGATGCATTTTGGTTAATGTTGCTAAATTGCGTCAATTTAGTTGATGCTCTCTAAAAGTGTAATCATAAAGGGAGTAAATTAGCTATATTCTCACCTTGGACCATTTCACGTTTTCCTTTCTAAAGTAGAATTTTAAAAATTCAAGCGATGTTCCTTCTTTTTAGGGAAGAACCTGTCCGGTTAGCCATTCCGTCTATTGCAAATTTTGGTGCTACTCTAAAGGTTTACTGGCTGTTGCTTTATATTGAGAGGATATGGCATTGCTATTGACCATCTCATCTATGTCTTAGCTATAAACCGAATACAGTATTTTCCGCACTGTAAAGTCCACTGGATTATAAGGTGCACCTTCAACGAATGGCCCATTCTAAAACTTTTTTTCATATATAAGGCACACTGGAATATAAGGCGCACCTTCAATGTATGGCCTATTTTAAAACTTATCACTAGAAAAGGGTACACCACATTATAAGGCGCATAGAATAGAAACCACTGTAGTGGCTGTGGTTGCATTATGCATCCTTAGGCCCCGTCCACACAATGCCGGAACTTTTTGAAAACGCAACTTTTTTGTTGCGTTTACACCGTCCGTCCACACAACAACGCAGATATCCGGAACGAAAACGCAACTTTTTAAACACGCTGGCCTAGGTGGATTTTTTAAAAACCGGTGGGTCTGCGTTGCCGTGTGGATGGTGTATCCGCAACGTTTTAAAAACGCTGACGTCTTGCCTGCGACGAAAACCTCTCTGACGTCATATTTATGGGCCCCTGTGTTGTGACAGCAAAACACGGAGGATTTCTATTGGATAAAATTTGACTCAATACTGCCACCACATGGTTTGGCATGCTCATAGCCGTCTTCGAACACGCACTGCTGCGTTTACGTGTGGACGCAAACCGTTTTTGATGCGTTTTTAAAAAGTTGCGTTTTCATTCCGGATATCTGTGTTGTCGTGTGGACAGAAGGCATAAATGCAACAGAAAAGTTGCGTTTTCAAAAAATCCGTCATCGTGTGGACGGGGCCTTACACTTGTGAATTCTGTCTGGGCTGCTGACCAGATAGGCAACAGCCTGGGGGTTGAGGTTCCAGCTGAGAACTCATCTGAGAACTCATCTTCAATGAACGTCCTATTTTAAAACTGTTTCCATGTATAAGGCGCACTGGATTGTAAGGCGCACTGTTGGTTTTTGAGAAAATTAAAGGGTTTAGGTGTGCCTCATAATGCGGAAAATACTGTAAATATATGTTGTCAAGCACAAATGTCATTTGCAAAAATGTAATCTATGGCAGGAGCAGTTTTAACAATAGAAGTCAAACTCCGCGGAACAGAACACTGTGAAACAAGAAAACAGAATTTAAAAAACAAAGAGAAGAATAATAAAATAAAGATTGAAAATAGATCAGGAGTAAACAGAAAAACAATCCAGGTGTCGCACAGATACATGGGGGATGGGAAAAAAAGAGAAAAAGGAGTGGAAATTTTTAAGAGAGTACCAGAAGGAGGAAGGGTTGGAGAGCAGAAAAGGTGCAATCATGGGAGACTGGTGGCTCGGCCCTTGATGGCCAGGACCCGTCGAGGAAGACATGGGGTCAGGCCTGGTATATAACTCCACAGCTTCACCCTGCAGTCACTGGGATAAGAAGATGGAGGCATGCAGGTAAAGATAAAGGTAAAAAACAGAAGGAGAAGAGGAGTGGGAAGGCAGTGTTCGAGAAAGAGAAGTCAGAAATGCATATAAACAGCATGAGACGACAATGAAAGACAAAATGAAACAAGCACAAAGAGGAGACAGAGAGGGAGACGAAAGTTAATAGAATTCAACGCGAGCTCAGCAGCTGAATGAAATTGAAAATGAACACACACACACACACACACACACACACACACACACACACACACACACACACACACACACACAAACACACACACACACACACACACACACACACACTGATTAGACATTGGTATCCAACCAAGTCAACAGGCGTTATCTCAGTGTGACGTAGTTATCAGCTCAGAGAAAGAGGACGATGTGTCATGTTTTCTGCTACATAGATGTAAATGAATGCTTCAGAAGACGAATGTTTGTGTTTCACTGAGAAAAGTGTAACAGGTAAAAAGCAGACAATTTCAGTTCTAAGGTTCTCTACCTCAAAATCAGCCAAAGACCCCTCTGAAGGCTGTCTTTGTTTGTTAGTGTGATCGTATTTTTCTGGCTGCAAACATGAAGTATATGGCTAAACAGTTACATTAAAAGAGAAAAGGCAAAGTAATCACCCAAAACAGCAGGACACGGTCGTGTTAAACAAACTTTAAACAAAGAGGAGAAAACACTGCCTTTTCAGCAGAGGATTAAAAAAAAAACATTTGGCGCTCTAGAGAGCGTTTACAGCAGAGGAGTACATGATCAGTTAACTACAGTGTCTTTGTTAATGATAATGAAGGAGCATGACAGCCAGTTGTACACAATCATCATTGGTGTTCTCCTAATTACTGTTTGGATAACAATCACTCCATGGGAAAGAGAAATAGTTCATGTCAGACAAATAATACATGCAAGTGGATGTTTTTTATTTATCTTTTAAAGGATTTAATGACAATTAAAAAACAAAAACCCTTAAAACCAGTCTGGATAGTGTGTTGTTCATCACGCTGTATCACGCTGTTTTATGATGTAAACTACTTCATGTCACGGATCCATATATTTTATTTAATCAGCCTCATCTCATACTGTTTGATTATTTTGTTATTCAGTGCCTTATCTTTTCCTACTCTGCTGTCATGCAGGAATTTCCCAACCTGAGATAAATAAAGCCTATCTGCCTGTCCAGCCAAACAACATCTGAAATCCTCCTCCTGCTGCCTTGATATTGTGCCAACACGTTTTCTAATTGCAGAGTCTCAGATCTTTTCCAAAAATTTCAACATCCTTCCTCTGTCAGGTGTGTTCCCACAGCCTCTGAAGGCTGCCGTCATCAGGCCACTGATACAAAAGAACGTTCTAGACATGTCACTAATTAACAGTGACGGGCTCACATCAAATCTAACAGTTTGAAGCGAAGTCACAGAAAAGGCTAAACAACTGTGTGGTCTAAAGAACTACTGTATGTTGTTTTCTTTCAATCTGGAATTTCTATTTGGAATTCCTGATTCCTGCTTGACGGACACTTCTTAAATTATATGATCCTAAGAAATATTTTAGGCTTAATGGTGGGTGCATTCATTTTTTTTTCTTACCTGGATGCAGTGAAGATCTGTCTTGAGTTAGTGCATATGGCATTAATGGGGCTGTCATGACCTCTGACCTCTCCTATAGGGGTGAAGTTATCTACGTTCCACACCTTCAGCATGCCGCCACGACAGGCACTCAGCAACATGGGTCGACCCGGGACGTAGGCCAGAGCGCAGACCCAGTCCTTATGAGCGTTGGGGATTTGCTGTAGAGTGAAGACCAGGAATTAGAAAGAAATTAATGTTGACATTACAAAGTTCTGAAGTGAACAGATAAGGACACCATTTGCATAAGATGAAGGCTGGTTTATGAGTCATTCAGGTCATATAAATAGATCTAATATGACCTTTAAAACTTTATACAAATCTTTAATAAAACCCTTTGATATGACAGATTTCCCAGAGTAGAATATTAATACTTTTATCTACATTTTCATTTTCCTTACTTCTGCTGTGAGGAACGAACTGATTCCAGAGCAAAATAACCTGATTAAATTGTAATGCTTTTTTTCTTTTTATAATCACACGGCTTGGTGTGAAACAAACCTATGGTGATACAGAGGTGAGCTACTGAAAGAAATTTGTCAAAATATTATCGGCACTTCAGAATAAATCCCCTGAAAGGTTTTCACACAAGGTTTTACCAACCTTTCATCAACTTTCATTTTTTGATTTAATTTATTATTCTGCATATCTTGACTAAATGGACTTCACATTAATTCATCTTCATTTATGTACTTTTGATGTTTACTCTGCATCGATCATTTACTGACTACTGACTTTTTTTATGCATTTAAAAATAAGCTGTCAAATTAATGTAATATTTAAAAAAATCATTCCCAAAAATGCAAAAATTTGTCCGCATATCCTCCTCTATATGTTCTTCACATTGCTGTTTCTCTCGCTTTATTTACGGTCGACCAGCCACTTAATCCATTTCTCAATCTCGCACAAGTCTGTTCCTTACCATATAAACAACAACCCACAAGCTTTTGCTGAAAGTTGATTTCCCCTTGCCTCAGAACTCTGAGTTGTTTTCTGCTAAATGACTCTTCATGAAGAATAGATAGTTGAAAACTATTTCAGTTCCGTGAGTGACATTATCCAAATGGCTGCAACTAGCTCTACACTACATAATTCAGTGCCGATATGACAAATCATGTTTCTCTGAGGATGTTTTGATACTGGTACTGGTCAATGAGAAACAGAGAAGGACATTCATTGTTGTAAAAGGTGTGAAATCATGTTTGGTATCACACACTGACAACAGTGAAGACAACAGTGAAGACAGCAGGAAAACGCCATTCAGACATCTTGACACTTGTAGGATTTGATGGACCAGGAGAAAAGGAGAGTTCAAAAAACACAAATTTAGTGGTGAATGGTATAAATACAGTACAATGAATTCTGTACATGTTTCTAATTCTCTATTAGACATGAAAATTGATGAACTGTGTGTAAAGATATATACATGTAGTCTTACATTACCTTACTGTCAGGATGTTGTTAGAGAAAAAAACAGAAATAACAGAATAGAAATATCACTGTGGAAATTTGCTGCAGAACCAATGTTTTGGGTCTGAATTTGATTCTGAAGAAAATCCCTGTTAGTGAAATACTATGAAATTTGAATCACAATCGAAATAATAATGACACCAACATGATTCCAAATTCTAGGAATATGTTTTCATCGTAAGGGAGATGCAGAAAGCTGCTTTTGTAAAGGTTTAGAGCTTTATGCTGAAAATTTGAATTCCTGTGATGAACAGAGAATTTTTTACATTTACCGGTACATTTGAGATCTCTAGGACAATAGTTCTTATATTCTTCCTATATTTCCTACAAAAGGAGATGCAATTCCACAAGAGAAAACCTTCCAATTGATCCAAGTATTGTAACACAGCCAGAAACTGTGACTTCCGTTTCCACATTCATAGACATTATTGTGGAACTGGTGTGCCTTTTGTAGCTACAACCTTTCCCTCCTCCACCAGTCACTACTGTTGGCAGTCAGGATGATAACGTTCTGCTGGCATCTGCCAAACCCAGGCTCTGTCAGACGGAGAAGAGTGATTCGTCACTCCACGGAACATGTTTCCGCTTCTCCAGCGTACAGTGAAGGTGAGTTTTACATTGCTCCATTCAAGGTTTGGCATTGTGCTTGGTGATGTAAGGCTTGCATGAAGCAGCTCAGCCAGAAAAATCCAGTCCATGAAGCTCTCTGCGTACTGTTTTTGTGCTGATGCTAATGCTCCAGGAAGTTTGGAACTGCACTTATTGAAAAAAACAGAGTTGGCAACTTTTACAAATTACATTTCCCCATTCTGTGACTCCATATTCTGCACTTCATGTCTGAGTTGATTTTTTTCCTAAAATGCTTCTTCTACACTAGCACTATGTGACCATGAACAATCTGACAGGGAAGGAATTTCACAAACTGACTTATTGCAAAAGTGGTATCCTATGACAGTGTCTTAAACACCTGTGGGAGTGGGTCTGAATGGAACACCTGAGATTAATTCAGAGATTAAGAGGTCACTCACACACACTTGCGCGCCTGCACGCACGCACGCACGCACGCACGCACGCACACACACACACACACACACACACACACCTTGTGTGCCTTGCCACTTGTAATAACTTTACACCAGCAGGTAAAGAGTGTTAATGTGTTCTATTACCTCAGAGCACCACCACACTGCATTATCTTGCATTGGCATGAAAAAGCAACAAACCAGTTACGCCCAAAGTTGAAACGGCTTTTGACTAACAACTGGGAATCTCTAAACTACAGCATTGAGTAATTCAAAAATGCACAATGGCATATGCATTGCAACAGTAGGACCAAAGCAGAACAGCTTGCAGCAGCAATCCAGAGTCTTCTGCAATATATTCTACAATACCCCAAGCCACAATTTGATCCTATTACATAATTAGACAGAGACTATTGAGTGAGGGAGGCTGGAAAATGGATTGTGTCAGCTGCTTCATAAATGAAGCTAAGGTCATATGCCACAGACCACAGTGATGACCGGGTTGATTTAACACAGCTTTAGAATGCAAATAATAACGTGTTGTGTTCATGTTTTTATCTGTTCAACGGCTAAATAGAATTCATGCATATTGAGCAGCACTTTATGAAATTATTTGCATATTACTGTGCATGCAGATGTGTAATCCACATCCACCCACATGGTTCCTTATTATGCGTTACTAACATATGGAGACAACAAAGAATACATCGCAGGAGTAACACAAACACAGACTTTCCTTCACCTGTGTTGGGATGCATGTGGGCTCTCCTGATGTTGACACAGTGCTTTCCTGCCACATTACACCTGACAATTCTCTACTGACGTTCTTGACAGAACATTTTAGGTAAAGGAAGAGTAGAAGGGAGCCAAGCACCAACTGAATGCTCAACTAGCAGAGAAGCCTTCCACTGTCACAGCAGAGCCAGCTTCAGATAACGAGTACAGTGTCAAGCAGTAAGGATGGTGTGTGTGTGTGTGTGTGTGTGTGTGTGTGTGTGTGTGTGTGTGTGTGTGTGTGTGTGTGTGTGTGTGGTGTGTGTGTCTTGTCATATCTGTCATGAGTGTGACTTAACAAAAGATGCACTGCTACACACACACAGAGTTTTAGACTTTTGGTCCGAATGATGGAGAATTCCAGAAACTGTCAGGTTTCTGAGTGGCTGACTTTGTTACAGTAAGCTGTAATAATATTTTAGAAATCTTAACAAATTGAGCTCAATCCCATGGTTGAACCATTCCGCAACGATGACCTTTGAATACTAAAAATTCAGTTTGTTCATTGTTGGTAACACGCTCTCTGCTGCAGTGCTAACGACAGGTTAATTTTACTCAGTTACACAACCTGCAGAACAGCGAGCAATATGTTAATAGTTAATATGGCATCCCAAGCGGCAACATAATAATAATCTCCACAAGCTATTTTTATTCTGTGCCAACATAGATCAAACGGAACGACTGGCTTTGCTCACATGTTGATGTGAGTTAAAGTCAACAATTTAATAGCCTAAGAGAACAACAGTAGGACTCTACCTGCAGGAACACGTCACCAGCAGTCAGGTTGTAATCTTGGATGCATGAACTCCTGAATTTTGACATGTAAATAAAATCGTTCTGCTTCCTGCTTAACTTAACTCTGCTGACTTCACATTGTGTGTCGAGATAGCCAGCACAAATAAGACTCAGATAATGTTAGTACATTTACATCAAGACACGTGTCAGGTTTTACCACTTCAACAACACAAATCTTCACAGTTAACACCAACTGTACTTGAGGCACACACACACACACACACACACACACACACACACACACACACACACAAACCTGGGTGAGGTCTTGCTGTTCCAAATCCCATTTTTTGATGCCATTATCTCTTGAACCGCTAAACAGCATATCACCATGTATAGCCAAACACTCGATGCCATCATAATGCGGAGGCTCAAAGTTATGAGCCGGGCCAACATTACCAAGAGTTCCCTCTGCCACATCAAACACCTGAGGAGAAAACATGGAGCAAGAGATTAGAAACCTTTCTATTTTATACATAGGTTGCACAAAAGGATCACAGTGAAGGCCTTCTCTATGCCACGTTTGACTGTTTATGCTGAAATATGGCAGTATAACAGAGTGTGTGTGTGTGTGTGTGTGTGTGTGTGTGTGTGTGTGTGTGTGTGTGTGTGTGTGTGTGTGTGTGTGTGTGTGTGTGTGTGTGTGATATTAAATAATGCGGCAGCATTATATTCGTAAAAAGGTATAAAACATAACACAGATGTTACATGGTGGATGACTTGATATTCTGCCCAGAAGGAGTGTGTATGTGTGTCAGTGTGTGTGTGTCTGTCTGTCTGTTACCTTGACATAATGGTCTTTGGAGCCAGTGATAACTTGGTCTTTACCCAGCTGAGAGTGTCCCACTGTCAAACACATGACAGAGCCAATGTGGCCTGTCAGCTTCCCCATCCCCTGCATCCTACACACACACACACACACACACACACACACACACACACACACACACACACACACACACACACACACACACACACACACACACACACACACACACACACACACACACACACACACACACACACACACACACACACACACACACACACACACACACACACACCAAGACAGGAAAAGCAGAGATCTGTGACATTCATTACTTAGAAAGATCTGATTTTCAAGGTGTCAGTTTCACTGAATGAAATAACTTTCTGTCTCGGCGGTAATGTAATGCTGCGCAGTCAGTGATTTCATTGGCAAAGCTACTGAAGGATATTTAATACATTAATTTCTCAATCATTACAAGGGTCTAATCGGTGAGTTTGCTCCAGAAACAGAAAACATGAAGAGAGGATGACCTCGCCACAAAATATATTTACCCGTCTTTCAAATCTGTTTATTCAGATATTATATTCATTTATATTCATTTATTTGACATGTGAATATAATTTGTACATCTTTAAAATAAATAATCTACAGAATGAATCAATGAATAACTCAGCATTGCAAGTGATACACAATTGATACATGAATGCCTATGAATTAATGAATGTACCTATTGAGGTCCCACATGCGAACTGAGTTTCCAGCAGCAGCATAGAGCACAGAGCCGGATGGGTTGAGGGCTATCTGGTTGATCTGACATTCACCCTGTGCAAAGGTTATGGTGCGGGTGGTGGTACCTGCACACGCATCACCTGAAACCACCTGCCCAGATGAACTGTGAGGGAACACAGACGAATGAATGAAGAGGAAATCAGGATACGAGACAGAGAAAGAGAGACAAAGACAAGGTTAATAGATGGAAAGTTAGACTTCATGTCATTTCCTCTCTTTTCATTTGTCACTTTTCTGCAACTTGAAGCAGATCACCGCACAGCAGAAGCATTAAATCACATCTATCACACCTATCCTCAACTGCATTTTTTGTGTAGCAGCTCTATTCTGCTCCATTTATCTCATTGCATAGAGGAAACTTACGTGAGTGTGCGAACACATTTGGCAGAGTCTCGGATGTCCCACACCTTGATGTAGGAGGTGGAAACAGAGAAGACCAGACAGGACTGTGGACAGTATTTGACGGACACCACATTATTTGGGTGTCCTTTGAGAGTGACAATCTCCTGACCTGTGACCAGATTCCAAATCTTACAGGTGCGATCTAGAAGAAAGGAGGCAGATAGCTGAAATACTGGGTAACACTTTTGATTGAAAATTTCATGCATATTATGCTAGATCAAATCAATCAGGTGGTTATTTTCTTATAATTTATTGTAATTTTGCGACATGCTGGCGTTGGGTGATTGGATGAATATGTTCACTATCATTTAACTTCAGAGTCCATCCCTTGCAATTCTGGGGGGCAATTTCCATGTTAAGTGCTCCAAAGGAATTGAGAACCACTGCTCAGTAAAAAAACATTTTAGTAAAAGCAAGTTAATCGTGTGGCACAAAGAGGCCAGCAATTGCAGAAAGACACAGAAGAAAATTGTGGCATAATAGTTTTGCATTTAACTGTTCTTTTAAGACTTAGTTCAAACAAAATAAAGTTGGTGATTATTGGAATAGGATACAGTGAGTTTTACTCCATGCCAGCCGATTGTGAAATGGAGTGGTATTGAACCCTGATCCATATGGGAAAATGATTGTATGCCCCCACATCCCCCTCCCATTAAGTCTGTCAGATTTGAATGATGAGTGTTTTGAGGCTTTATCCAAGTTTAAATGGAGCTAATCTTAGCTGGATGAAGAAAAACAGATGTAAGAATATTTATCCTCTAAATATCAGTTAGATCAGTGTGTATTATATTTACGTTTTATTATATTTATGTTTTATTATATTTACTTTTTAAAATTATTATTATTATTATTATTATTATTATTATTATTATTATAGCCACTGATCAAAATGTGAACATGAGAAAACAACGTGGGGAACTCCCCAAGATTACAATTTCCAATACTGGTTGTTGGAAATTTCTATTCTGCTACACACAATCCTACTAAAACCTTCATCCAGTTGTCTGAATCTTTTAATTGATTTAAGAAAAATAGACGTTACTTACCAAAGAACAAACTTAGAGATACACTTGTTTTAGGTAAGCATTAAACCAGGAGGTAAAGGCTAACAGCTAGCCTGTCTTATTCAAAATATAAAAACTCCCTAAAGCCAACTACTGTAATCAACATGTTTTATGATATTTTGGCTACATTCAAATATTGTCAAATATTTTACTTCGATCATATTTAGTCATCTTGACGATTAACATTCATATAGGTCCATCATAACAGCTCTAAAACAAAATGCAATGTTATAAATTACATAGCAAACATTAAAGACATTTACATTAAACCACCTACTAAAGAAAGAGTGACACAGTCAGTGTTGCACAGAACAGTTATCTCATTAATATTTGTACCTTTCGATCCAGTGAAGAGAAGTTCATCTGTAGCATCAGCGCACAAGACAGGCTTCGAATGGCCCTCAGCTACAGAAACGCACTGCAGGGGTGCTGTCCGACCCCCTTTTACACCCCCAATGGGATTAATCACACCCCTAGAGATCACACATGTACATGTAGTGTCACAGTCGCTTCAGTATAACTCAATAAGACTGAGTTCTTTTTACACATCTACAAATGTATGCACTGTTAAACTAAATCACAAGCATGCACACAATCACATAAATGTTCTTTTCTTTGCAGGAGGAATATACAAACCCATGAACCCATGCTGGATTCACACAGATGATGCACCCCCATAAAACACTAGGAATATGAAATTACACACTTACGAACATAATTAGCTGTTGGTTTTCTGAGCCCACCACCTCCATCTCTACTGGCCCTCCTTTCTTTTTGTGGAAACAGTCTAATTAAGGCATTATAACAGAATAAGGGGCTTTCCTATTCAACTGGTACAGTCTCCCCTCTTTCTCACGCACTTACACAGTCTCTCATGTGCACTCAATTTTTCTAGCTGAACTGCTGCCCCTCACCCTCCCAATTTATGTCCCAGTGACAGGCCGAAGTGCCTGGAGAACAGTCGGCAGAGTGAGACAGAGCAGAGAAAGGTGAGAAGAAGAGGGAGGAATGTGGGAAAATTGTTCCCTGGTGGGCTTTCTAATAACACCAGTGGTCCTGTACGTGTATGTGAACATGAGAGAGTGCTAGAGTTAAACAGTGAGAATTAGAGGAGAGAAAAGAGAATCTGTGATTACACACAAGTCTTGGGAAAAGATTTCTGCATTGTGTAACCAAAACAGAGAGGTGTGCTAAAAAGTTGTCAAAGATAGTAACATGCTCCTTTTCTGTAAGTGAACACATGCTGATGTCCCAGATCGAAACACACGCAAAAAATACGTCAAACAAAAAATTTAACACTTAAACCTTCTGGCATACCTTCTTCTTTTCATGAATAAAAATGCCAACCAAAATCATGAGATGTCAGTCATCGGTCAATTGGAAAATGATGCATGCATGTCTGCCAAATGTTATGAAATTTAAAAAAAAGGGAAACAACTTGCACAAAATAGGCTCAAAACAATAGTTAAAATGAATCCCAACCCACAAAACCAACCTCACAGCAGCAGGCAACTCAAAAATAAACCACAAAGCAATGTTCTAAGACGTCATCATCGCCACATGCAGCATCCATTCTCTGCAAGTCAGGTGGGAGCTGAGGTTCAGCATTTCTACAGGCAGTTGTCTTTTAGGGCCAAGAGAAGAGAATATGTGTCTTAAATGGGTAAGTATAGAGGTAACATAATCAGAACATCTGCCTCTACTCCTGCAGAGCCACAAAATGTGGCAGATTCTGTGATAGAAAAATAACAGAATCCGCCACACCCACTTTTGGTCCTTTTTTATAATGGAAAGGCTTGTGACAGGATATAACACTTAATAAGTTCCAACAGATGACAAATAATCCTTTAAAAAGGATCAGAAATATAATTTGAGTAGCAGTTCCATTTTAATGAATTTTAACATTATTATTAACATTAACCTTTCTGACTGTCAATCCTAATGATACAGACTGAGAGCGACATCACGTTACGATTAGAAGCAGTGGTATGTTAAACTTTAACATTGATAAAATGTACCAGAATCTTTCAACTCACACACCTCTTTAGATACCTGTCATTTAACTATTATGCGTCATTATTTTGAAAATTTCTTTTTTTCTTTGTCTTTTGTTTTGGTCTTTATGGACACGTGTATACTGCACATAATACAATAAAGACAAGCACAACAATCTACTTCTTAAAGAACTGCAGTTATCCAAGTAACAAAGTGTTCCCATTCTATCATAGAAGATCTTAAGGCTGCTGCGATGTGCACTATTTGGAGGCTGCTAACGGATGTGGCACGGCCAAACACCATGAGACCAGCAGACTAATGAAAACATAAAAAACATAAAGGGAGATCAGTTTGTGCTCTCTGCAGTACAAACAAAAACAGAAGAACCACACTGAGAAAAGCATCAGAAGTGTGTGTGTGTGTGTGTGTGTGTGTGTGTGTGTGTGTGTGTGTGTGTGTGTGTGTGTGTGTGTGTGTGTGTGTGCGTGCGTGCGTGCGTGTGTGTTTGTGTGTGAGTTGATAATACTACAATTTGTTTATGTAATTTAAGATTTTTTTAAAATTTAGGTGTATGACATATCACATATATTAGATACATTTTTGTTCATTATATATAATTTAATATTTATTAGATTTATTGTGTTTGAAAAGGTTATTGGTCAAGTTATTGATCAAAACATCACTCAGTTTCTACTTTTATATAATGTTTGCTTAGATTTGCATATTTTCTTATTTCCCATGTAATTTTTAGTCTCTGTAACCGTGGTAATGTTGATTCAAGACTAATAAGCGAGCAGCACCACCTAGAAGCACAACATCACACATGTGGGGAAGGCCAGTGGGTCAAGAAACCTGGTGTGGTTAAAACATGCACCACAGATGTCTCACCCACCGAAGAGGAAAGGGAGGTGGAGGAAATTTTGAGCAAAGGCACTGGTTACAGGTGGAGATGAGATGACACCAGGTGAGACAACAGGCAGATGGGAAAACAGAGTGTGACAAACAGTTCCTCTACCTGAGCACCTCAGAGAGCGAGGAGTCGCTGTCATCCGACCTAGAGGCAGAAGAGGAGCAGGAGAGGGGAAGATTGGGAGGAAATGGAAAGGGTTAACGATAGTAAGGAGAGAGAAGAGGGTTGCTTGCAAAGGGTTAAAAGGAGAGACTACAAAAAGGGTTTTAGATAGGACACGGTGAGCAAACAGGCAGGAAAGCTCAGTCAAACAATTAAGCATGTCCAGTGATCATCAGGCAACGCTTGTCTAAGATGACCACTGAACAGGCTGCATTCCTTGACCGCTGGCTCCATGTTTACTGTGGTAAAACATGTTGACTATAGGCACAACCACAAACAGGAATGGCTGTTTTTGTGCCTAACTTTAAAGGAAAAAAATAGTTTGGCATTTTGGGAAACACACCTATTCGCACTCTTGGTGAGCATTTGATGAAAAGACTGATACCGCCTCTACAAGTGTCACCTCAGGCTTAGCTTATTTTAGAAGACTGTAAAAAAAGAGGGAAACTGCCTCTTGGAATTAAAGTCACTCACCAAAAAACTCTCATTTGTTCACATGTTAAATGATAACATTTTCACAATGTTTTCTACTGATTAACTAAAAGAGGAAATGTGTGAGCGTCGGAGGTGCTCACAGATTAGACTCTCTGTTAGCTGTTCCCCTTGTTTCCAGTTTGTATGCTAGAGCTAAACTAGCTGTTGCTTAAAATTTATAGAGATGTGAGATTAGGATCCATTTTTACATCTAGCTATTGACAGAATGTCATACAATTAATTTGACCAAAGCAAAGAAGGTTATAGAGAAGGAAACACCGACATCAGGGTGGTCAAACAGAGTTGTGTAGCTCCTCTACATGTGGCTCCTCTGATGGCGGTGTTGTCTCTTGCGTTTACCCTCTCTCCAGCCATATTGAGGGGATTAGTACAGAAAATAACACAAGGGACAGCAAACAGGTTAATAGAGGAGAAAATCCAGAATGGACAATGAAGTCGTCAGTCAAACTCACAGACAAGCCCACAGAAAGCTGTTGAGGTAAAAAAGAGATGCAGAACGCACCGATATAATACCTCCACATTAGCTCAAAGGCAGAGGCTGGTATGTAACAATGCAATATAAGTGTTATTATATTGTAAATATTTAATAGCCTAAGGGCTGTCACTGAGAGTCTGTGCTTTACATTCATAAGCAAGGAATAACAATGATATTTTAAAAAAACGCTCTTGCACATCTTGGGGGAGTAATGGTGTAAAGAAGTGATTCTTCTACTTCTTGATATTTACTGCTGGCCAGGGTGACTATAAGCATAGTAATTTCTGTTTTTCTGGCAGACTATCAACACAAAATCCTTTATGTAGTCATTGGTTTCAATGGACGCAAGTGTTAATGTGAAGATTAAAAAACGATCGAAGTTTCAGAGCCTCTTATCCAACAGCAGACAGGGTAGCATTGATCAAAATTGATCTTCCTCATTTTATGGTATCTTTCAAATCTCTGTCAAACGCTTGACCCCAGTTTCACAAACAACAATTCCATTGCACACAAACAGAAACTGGATTCATGCAGGCTGACACAATCACAAAAGAGACATTTTGAAGTTTAATAGAATTTGTGAACTTTCAATGATGAACTGGAGAACTACAGTTCTCTCATTTGATATGCAATTATGCAAAAATTCATTGAGATGACTGATTCTGCCTTTTTAATTTTTCAATAAATTAGGTTCACTTAACTTTGAGCTCATGCTTGTGATGATGAAATGAGTGTCAACTTAGGTCAATGTCAGTAATGTTAGGACAATGAAGCCAAACAAAAGGAAAAAAAACTGATTTATATTATAAGTCTCTGAATATAAAAGTTCACTTCAGTACAGACAGCTTGCATGTCCCCCACTCCTAACTTAAAACAAGAGTGTCTAGATCAAATGCGAAAAGTAACTTTAATCAAATTGAGATGATACATGGATGGAAGAGCCTAACGCCATTTCTTTCTCCTCTTCTTGTTCTGTAGGAGGGTTTTCTCTTATCTGCCCTCAGTTCAAACTAGTGACAACTCCTGCATAGGAAGATGACATGAACCAACGTGTTTACCTTCCCTCGCTCCAGATAATGAGCACCCACAGGTGCCTATACACCCTCAACATGTACTGTATATATATAAAGACAACACACAAAAACAAAACCCCATCATTAAAGCTGAGAAGGATTTTGGATTAATGAAGATCACAAAATGAACACTTTTACAGCCGAGCTAAACTTCAACTCAAATTAGCTACTGGAGTGGAAAAGTTGGAAATGATGAGCAAGAAGGGAAAAGGCTGATTATTCATTCCAACCTTGGTGACTTCGTAGCAAACAGGCACCTCGTATCAACAATCTGATGGTGTTGAACACACTGACACAGAAATGGGCATATTACATTTTACTTTGGAAATACCATCAAAGAATAAATAAATATACAAAGGGCCTGTTTAACACCGCAACCAGTCTGAAAGATTACCATGAATCTAAAGAACATTATTCAACAAAATTGAACATTATTGAGATAAGATTTATTGCAGTGCTGTTTGATTGGATTAGATTAGATTTTACAAGCTGATTTCCGTCTCCATCATTGTCATGGGCATTGCATCATCTCCAATCAGATATACACCAGTTCTTTAGGGTTTTTTTCCAACCACAACTGCAAGCTTAGAGTATGTGCTTGTTTGAACAGAAGAAGTTCAAGCTTTCTCCCTGCTGATTTGCATTTCCTTCCTGGTAACTCCTATAAATGGATTAGAAACACACTCCAATTACACCTTGTTGTTGCTTTTGTTAAATGCAGCTCCGAGTTGTCTACGACTGTTGTGTCTCCATGTGTTTGAGTTTACCACACCGAACACTGTACGTCTGAATGTCTGTGCAATCTGTACAACCTGGTGCTACATTAATTCTGGGCTAAGACTTTTTATCTAAGAGTGTGATTCATCTGAAGATAGACAGGGGCAATAGAAAATCTACAAAGGTACATCTACACCGAGGACAAAAGTACTTTTCTCTCAAAAGGTGTGACCCTTAACCTATCGACTAGGTCAGGGAGTGTAGACATTAAACATTGGAAGAGAAGAAAAGAAAGGAAAGAATGGTTCACAGTAAAGGTGAGATGGAATGGATAAGATGAGAGTGTGAGGGGAAAAAGCACTAAAGCTGTGTGTAATTGTGTGTATCTGTGTGAAAAGGTACTCACTTGTCCAGAGCAGAGCCTTGAGTTTGGTTACTGGTGAGCCTTGAAAAGACATTACGGTCATTCCTGGTCCTCAAAGGAGGGGAGGAAGGGGGTGTATAACCATCAGTGGGCCTGATGAGGGGAAGGAGGTTACAGAAAGTTAATAAAAGAAAATAGCCAAAAGCCCTCAGATTCAAAGGCATGATAATATTTTATTCACTACAATGTGTGATTGATCTGTGACAAAACTGAATTTAACATGCATGTACCTGTATGCACGATCATAAGACTTCCTTCTTGTTATTGGAGACGTATCGTAACCACGAGACTGCCTGGGACTGACACACACACAGACACACACACAAGAAATCTAGCTAAGCAAAACTTTAGGTTAGGCAAAATAATGACAAAACATCTATAGCAGAGTTGGGAATTTGTTTGTAACAAGGGTTTTATTCAGCTTACCAATATTTCTACCAGACCAAAACCTCTGGAAAGCTCATTTCTTTTGATGTAAAATGTAATGTAAAAATGTGTTCTTTATTTTCTGTTTTCATAATATTCCATGGTCATGCAATCAGCTGCATATTAGTCTCAGATGTTCATTCATCTAGTAAACTGTTTTTTGCTAAAGTAGCTGCACATTTTCTAAGTAAACCCACATCAACCGTATACAGTGATCTTTCTTTTCATCTTGCTCAAAAGTCGCTGGGCTAGCGTTAGCCAGTTTAAACTAAATTATTGCCTTATATGGAAGATGCGAGTGAAGCCAAGTCATTTTTATCACCCCTTGGTGGCTGCTTTCAGTATGAAACACAAGAGCATCCCATCTGTGTACCTGTATATGTGCTAGACTTATTAAGAACTCAGAGAACATGTTTCATACATTTATCTCAAAAATGGATTCATTCATATTATTGCATTAATGTATATTCAATCTTCATTAGTGTTGCTTTTCAATGTTGTCCTCTATACTTAAAAAAGTAAAAGACATTCAGACTGGATCAAATTAATGCAAACTAGAAAATACTTTGATTCGTAACCACATACAGTCATCAAAATAATTTATTGTATAATTGTAAAAGTAATTGCATTCAACTCTTAAAATCAATGGTCAAGTTCTGCTCTGATCGTGCTTTTTATGTGTAAACAGTCTAAGCAGCCAGTTAAAAGTTGTGAATAACTGATGGTATGACAGTAAATTAAATGTAATGGTTTTGAATTGTTAGTGGTACACTAAAACCAAAAGATAAATGACAGGCTGATCAACTGTAAATAGCATTGCTTGATGTCTAAAGTTAATGGTTAATGTTTACATGGTAGATGATAGCTAAGTTAACATATAAAGACTTGATGAAATAAAGTGAAAAATAAATTTTGGCATCTATAAGTGCTGGCTACATACTAGCAATGACTGAATTTTACATCATCGGTTCTATATTAAGTTATATATTTTCATTATCTGTATGCGGCCATGCTGATTAATGAGACACAGGTCATCACATTGTAAAGCACTCCGTACTTGTCTCTGTCATTACCTTGGTGCGGCTAGAAGCTCAGCTAATTATTAACATGCATTTCTGAGTCGAGCGGTGTAGACTGGTTTTCATAACAGAGACCGGTTGGAGAGGAGGAGATGACGAACCTAACATATCACTTAGTGACAGAATGTCACTTAGTTTGGCTTTCTCCTTGCATTTTGTGGTTGTAAATAGATTTGTGGGCTTTAATTAATTTTCACCATGTACAAGCCATCCAGACAGACGGGAAATGACAAAAAGTGAAGAGACAGCCGAGAGAGAGAGAGAATGATATTGGAACGCTGCCATTGTTAATGCTGCTGCACACTTCAATGTGCGCTAACTTTTGGCATGAATGGTAGAGGAATACACCTATTTTGAACTTTGGGTGATGTTTACAAGTAATGCATAAAAACAAAATAATGAGTTGTCAAAGGAAAGTCAGTCTCGTGGCTCAAAGATTTAAAATGTTACATATATGATAGATTGATTGTTGACATAGAGCAACAACAGCAACTGCTGACGAGTTATTGTCAATCATTAAAGAAATAAAATCCCAGCATTCACATTTCCCAGAAATTGAGACAGAATCTGTCTTTCACTAGCTTCATCTCAAGATTCACTTACAAGGTGTGTCCCCTCACAGGGAGGCTGATGGTGCGGGACACTCGGTCTCGGTGATAGGGGTCTCGAAGAGCCAGGCTGAGTCCCAGGCTTGCCGTTGCCAGACTCAGGCTGTCCTCCTGGATGTCTGTAAGGGAGGCCAGAGACTTGGTGATGTGCTGCTGCTTGCTTCCTGATGAGGGGTCTGGGACAGGACCCAGATACTCCGCTGAGACGGCCTTCATCTGAGCTGACAGACGAGGCTCCATCTGAAAAAGATATATGCCATTTGTGTTAGAGAGAACCATTGAGGGAGGGATTGAAATGAAGCAGAGGGACAATAATGAGATAGAAAAATCTGAAACATTACATAAAGATTAAGAATTAATCTAATGAAAGCACAAAAAAAATTCAACGTAGAGCATGAAAACATTATTCAGTTGTGTGAAAATATGGTTATAAAAAAATTGCTGGGTCAAACAAAGGCTGGATAGAAAAAAACAATAAAAGGCACAATAATGCATAGCGAGTAGCCCATTAACAAGAGGATAAAAGGAGACTAACACAGGAGACCAAAACAAATTTTATGGAATGGAAGAGCATTTGAAGGCTTTTACTGCCATCTCACGGTTCCAAAGAGAACAACAACCACTCTGATAGAATCATGTGTTTCGACATTGAAAGCATGGGTCCAAACATACCGATTATGGAAGAACACAAAAACTGGCAAAATCAACAATATCACTGATTCCTGAAGATCTGACAGGATTGGGTGCTGAAAGAAACAGCAGAAACTGATGACAACAACAACACTAATAAATTCATTTCAAGAATACAAATCAGTTTACCTTTATTCTGAAATCATCTTGACTGTTGGATTCTTTCATTTGGCATACACTGCAGGAAATGAGGATGTCAGCATTAGGCTTATAAACACATACAAGCTGAGGAATGGAGTACTTATTTTCCAGACAAGAATTTTGCAGGAAATATTGAGGGTCACGGTGAAAAGACAGTTGTGACATGTCATGTATCAAAGGTGTCGTGTGGGTGAGAAGACTGCAGTCTCACCTGCTGTCAGAGGCTTGGCTGAACTCAGACGGCTCCTCGTCTGTGCTAGTGTAACCATTTTCTGGAAGCACCAAAAATATACAACGTGTCAGCTCCTGGTGAACAGGTAAACCACTGCCACCCCGTACGTCTGTAGATGGTATAACCTGTTCTTCTAACATAATGTGTCCAGTAAAATGGGCTGAATATTGTAGCTTTAAGTACTTTCACAGTCTGGCCATCTGTTCATCATAGATACATTCTAGCTTCAACAGACTTAACATACTGTACATGTTGATTTTTATAAGTAGCTGCACATTTTTTATTTTAATTTACTACAATTTTAAATTTGTTGTTCCGATAGGAACATGATTTTGCCAGGTGATCAAAATATCAAGAGCATAAATTATAATGTAAGTACAGTTTAATTGCATACATTTTGTATTTATATTTTTCAACACATTTTTTTAGTTTTCCATAAAAAGATGATTTGGCCACTTTCTATGTCAATATTTGGTGATTTTCATTTTTTTTATTTTTAGATTTATCTTACCAGTGTTTCAGGTGACTTCATACCTGATTTAACCTGAAACTATTGTGTACTTTTTCCATCTATGGCAACTAGGGGATGTCTCACATAAAAGTGAATTTGTGATATGATTTTATGTGGGTGTCAGGAGGAGATATCATCTTTAAATGACTCATGTCTGTTGAGGTATAATCTTTAAAAAGATAGAAGCTAAAGAAAGCTGAAAAAGACTTTGTACCCCTGTTGGTATTATATTTAAAGATATTCATTCACTATAAAGCTGTATTGTTAATAATAATAATAATAATAATAATAATAATAATAGCAGCCTTTTATACTTCATAGAAAACATCTCATCTCACAAAACTAATATGTTAATAATATGCTAACTCAAACAGCAGCATAAAAATAGAGATTGAAAAATAAAGAAAGGAAGAGAAGGACACAAAAGAAAAACCAGGACAGCAACATACAGTTCAAAGTCTTCAAAATGTTTACACTGATGAAAAAACACAACTCACCCTGTTGTACATTGTGAATAAGAGCCTGGAGTTCGGGGATGTACTCTGCTTTTTCTCGCAGGGCATCCAGGATCATGTGATTGTGAGACGAGCCAATCACATCCGTCTGCCTCAGCTGACCCTCCAATAGTCTGATCTGAGCTTCCTTCTGAACCACCTGTAAACTCTGCGTGTACACACAATGGCAAATCTAGTCAACAATGTCAATGTGACCACATAGGCATAGATGCACGCGCAAATGCACACTCGCACACACACCAACACACACACACACACGCGTGTGTACCTAAAGACACTTCATAGTTCTGAGCAACAATTACTTTTAGGGTGTATTTTAGGGTGTATTGGGGTGGCAGTAGATCAGCGGTGGAGAATCGTCTAGAAGACAGGATCACCCAGCCATCGGGGGTTCGAATCCCGCTCCCGCCAGAACATTCAACGGAGTGTGAGCTGACGGTGGGAGGTGTCGGCTCACCTCCCAGCCACTGCCGAGGCGCCCTTGAGCGAGGCGCCCTTGAGCAAGGCGCCGTCCCCCCTACAAGATGCTCATTGAGGCGCGACCCTCGTGCGCGACCCGTCACTCCGCCTCCCTTGTACCTCTGTATGTTCTCTGTCTACTAATTGCATGCCTACAGGCCCCTAGTGTGTGCTGTGTTCAAGGGCCTGTAACCTGTAACACCTGGGTGTCTTTTTCACATATATTTACATGTGAGTGTGAAGTGTAAAAAGAATTTCCCTAAGGGGGACAAATAAAGTACTGGTTATTATTATTATTTTTATTATTAAGAATTACGCCTCTGACATCATGCAGTACAATAAAAAACCACTAGATGGCGATGGGTCCACAGATCTCCACCCCTGCATCTCACTTAAAAGCAGTTCAGGTCATTGCAACATCAACTGGAACATACACAAGACCACACACACACCTCTGCAGTCGACATTGTTATTGAAACCTGAATATTCTAAGCTATGTCAAAATGAGGTGCATCACCAATGACTAAAACATGACACCACAAGTGAAAAAGTACAATTTGTGCTGATGAGCAGATATCATTGCCAGTATCAAGCAGAAAGGCATCAGAATTAGGTAGTCAAAACACATAACATTAAATGTGTCTGAAAATATTTGAAACATGAACAAATTTGTGAAATTTTTTGAATTTTTTCCAGTGGCTTTTGAGGAGATGAAGGCAGACACAACCAAACCCGTGAGGTACAAATAAACAGAACATTTTCACTTATTTATTACTTATAAAGTAATACCACTTAACACCTTTGCCCTGGAAATCTACTCCTATGGTTTGAAATAATGTGTTATAATCATCAGTACTGTAGTTGTAGATACGGCAATAAAAATCTATTTCTTGCTGAACATCTGACAGAACTTTAGCTAGTTCTTTATTTGAAGTTCCACACACCAGAGAGCAAAGACAACTCACTTTGTCTATGGAAGCTTTCAGGAAATTGTCCAGTAAATGTCGAGCTTCAGCCAGAGAACAGGAGCTGATCACCACTGAGGTGTCCACAGAGTCCAGCTCATCCTGCACAAAGAAACAAAGGCCTACATTACAGCTGTTCAGAAAGCATCACCAACCTGTGTGTCAGTGTGTGCGTATGTTCATACCTTGGTCTCCTCAATCTGTACAATGGTGGCCTGACAGTCAGACAGGCTGTCATTGATATAGTCTATATTTGCATTGAGGACTTCAATATCCTCATTAATTTCCTGAAGGAGGCGGTCCTCTGCCTCTGGCCCCTCCCCATCTGCCATTAGCACCTCCCTTTTGTGCAACAGCGACTCCTGCTGGACAGTAAGCTCTTCTCGTTTCTAGCTCAACAAAAACACACAAAGCACAAAACACAGACACATTTACTTTTGATACGGCATATAAAACAAATCAAAGATAAAATGTATGTCTTAGCCTTTTTGAATAAAAGACTATTTTTGATCTAATTGGGGCGGCAGTGGCTCAGCGGTAGAGCAGATGCCTCATAGACTGATCGCCCCATCCATCGGCGGATCGAGTCCCGCTCCCCCCATGATGCCACCAGGAGTGTGAGCTGACAGTGGGAGGTGCCAGCTCACCTCCCAGCCACTGCCGAGGCGCCCTTGAGCAAGGCGCCGTCCCTCCTACAAGCCGCTCAAATTGGGGCACGTTCCGAAGCCGCTGCCCGTCACTCTGCCTCCCTGATGTGTGTAGTGATGTGATTGTACTAACTGCATGCTTACAGGCCCCCTTGTGTGCTTGTGTGTTCAGGGGCCCTGTATACTTGTCAAACTAACCGAGTGACTCTGTAATTTCCCCTTGTGGGGATCAATAAAGTATACTTCTTCTTCTTGTAATTCATGATTGTATTGAATGAAAATCCATAAGATTTCCTCGGGGAAAATCCAACGTCTCAAAAATGAAAAGCCTTAGTCTTGTGACCACGTCACACACAACGGTCAAGTACTGTAGTCAAGTTCCCTGCCTCCATTACAGATCAATAGAAATTGCTTCCTAAAGAGAGTGCTTTTAATATGAAAAAATTGAAATTTTACTACATGCAGCGTTTCATTCAACGTTTTCTGCATGTTGCTCTTTCTCGTGGATTTTTGGAGGAGATTCAACTTATCGTATTTGTGAGTACCAAAGAAAGAAAGAACCTCATTCACATGATCTGAACTGAAATGTGCAAAATGTACATTCAACCACAGAAAAGTCAGAATGATGTCCTACTACGAATGCTCCAATATGTAATTTTTATTTATAATTCTAATTGAATGATGCTAATACTTGGGGGTAATTTTATTAAAACCTCAACAACCAACTCAAAAAATTTAAGACATCCTCTCAAGTGATAAAAATCCGAGTGTAATCCCCAATGGAACACTTCAAACAACATTTTGCTTGACATTAATCCAAAATTGTAACTGTGTTTCCCACCTTGATTAAGCGATCCATGTCAGCTTCCACATTAGTGATTGTCATTCTCTGCATGACAATGTCGGTAATGCGACGCTCGAGGGCCTGCCACTTCTGACGAGCAGACTTGGAGAAACTGCTGGCTCTGCCTGCCACTCCAGCGCTGCCTAGACCTGCTGGCTTACGCTGTAACTTCTTCCTGCTCCTGGCAAGAGGAAGATGAAGAGGATGATGAAAATACAGGTAAGAAAGGCTGAAGTGAGGGAAAAAAAACAAACTTAAAATAAAGACATTTATCTATATCCTCTCAGTAGTAAAAAAAAAAAAAAAAGCACACAAAATAGAAATCTGACTCCTGTCATCTAGTCTCCTCTTGCATTAGACTGTCCCCCCTCTTTCCCCTCATACTATCATCGGACCCCCCAACCCGGCAGGTGCATTCCTAGTTATTAGGAGTCTATTTTTGAAGAAGGTGAATATCATGTGTAAATTCATCTACAAGTAACTCCTTTTCACACCATGGGATTACTTTGGCATACTTTCCAAACAAATATTGAGTACAGCTGCTTCAGAGAAAGTAAGTGGAGTCAAATGTTGAGTTGACTACATCAATCAGCCTTACCCAATGACCCTGGTTCCATCCATGCTCCCGTCACTCTCTCCCATGTATCCAAACGCATTGTTTTTGTTGTTCCACTGCCTCACCAGCCCACTCACAGTCCTTCCGGGCTCAGGTTCAGAGCTGCTTGCAGTAGTACTGTTTGATAACTCGGCTCCAGAGTCCGTAACTTGAGGTGTCTGGTTCCAGCGTCCTGCACGCCCGGCGACACGCTCTGACATGGGCTTGGCCAGGCGCCGCAGGGCAGTAACTTCCTGGGTCTTCCTGCGCAGCACCAGTTCCTGCTGCCGCTTCTGAGACTCCAGCGCTCGAATCTGATACTAAAGGCAAAAGGAAACATCCAAGCAGTTCTTTAATATGTTTGTTTTCCATCATTTGTCAAAATTTTCAAACTTCTCTTCATATATTAGAATTAGCTAGACTACTAAACATACCAAGTCTTGATCATAAAAAGAAAATCCTTCATGACAGGATTATAAATGTGGCCTTTGATAAACAAAAAATAAAAGTGTGAATATGTCTGTGTATATTATTAAGACACTGAATATTCCAGAAAGACATATGGAGAACCTGACTCTGAATACATTTACATTACATTTACAGTATGCAACTGTTTATGCTAATGCAGCCTGAATCTTTAAATAATATGTTTAAATAATAAAGTAAAAATAATAGCAAAACAGACTTTGGTCCCTGTTGACAACCATTTTGGCTTTAATCTAGCGAAATCATTAATGCATGCTTCATTAGAGGTAACTGAAATACCAATGGAATTATATACATGAGTTACATGTTTCATCCATTCTGACCTCTTGTCGTCGCTGCTCCTTCTTGAGCTGTGCGATCTCACGGTTCCTCTTCGCCTCCACCATTCTCCTCCTCTGCTGTTCCTCCTTCATCTGCTTCATCAGCTGCACCTAGAAATAGCAGAAGTTTAAGGTTTCCTGTCTTGTTCTCCCAATCTCCCCCCAACTCAGTCTCCCTTCCTCCACCCTTACCTTGGCTTTTTTCATCTCTGCAACCTCTAACTGGAGTTTCTTCAGCTCCCGTTCATACCTGCCCTGGTTTTTGAGGAGACGAGCATGTTCTTTCTGTGCCGCCTGTAGCTTCAGTAGGTCTCGGTTCATCTCCTTAAGTCGTTTCTCATACTCCTGCTTGATCCGGTTGGCCTTCTCCTCTGTGTAATTCTCCATGGACACTGCAACGCCAAATAAAATTGTTCACCTACTGTCAGGACGCTTCACCTTTCATGACTTTATGCCTTTCTATTGAACAACTTGATACACTTCCAGGTTTTCAGTTACCCAACCACATATATGAACTACAAACCCCATGAAGCATGAACTCACTGAGATTCTGCAGAACGCGGTCTCTCTCTAGCTGAGTGTCTCGGATTTTGTTCTGCAGCAGAATGAGTTTCTCTTCGTACTGCAGCTTCAGCATTAGAAGCCTCCGCTGGCTGTTTTCCAGCTCGTCTATTAGCTTCTGCTTGATCTCAATCTCACAGGTCAGGTCAGCCAGGTCCGCTTGGAAGTTTGCTGCTTAAAGAAGAGTTAAAATGACTTCATACGTCTCTTGAAATGACACGGACAGCATCAAAAGGTTGCCAAGTCTTTATGTAATGTCTGTTTTAATTAACCTACAGTAACATCAAACATAGTCCTATCCAAAACTGTCCATCAGTATAATCATTTTGTCTTCATCCTTTACTGTCAATCATGTCAAAAAATACTGAATGTCCTCAAAGAAAGAGTTAACAGGTAATGGCGCAAAGAGAGCCAAGGAATGGTTCACCATTGCAGCTATATGTTAGCAGAACTAACATTCTCAAATCAGCTCCGAACAACAGCTGAGGCTTGTGGGGACATCTGAGAAAAGAGTCCGGAATTAATAATTTAAGGCCAATTCACCAAATACACGTTGAGTTACTTCACTGGAGAAGTCAAAATGCTGACCAGATGTCGATGGCAGAGAAAGAGAGAGATACAGAGATAGAGATACACAGCAAAACATATAGAGACAGAGAAATAAAATTTCATTGCAATCTATTCAATGGTGAAACAAAGGATAGATATTTTGATGTAAAATAAAGTCATTAGCTGACTTCCAGACAGTAAGATTGACTAAAGGGAAATTATCTGATTGTATTGTTGTCAGAAAAACACCTTTCTCCTCAGAATCGGAATCTGAATCAACCAGACTTTCATCACTGTCAAACCCGTCCTCCTCTTCCCTGCCTTCCTCATCATCATCTTCATCACAACCGCTCTCCTCCTGCAGAGGAGACATTATGTCCTACAAACAGAAAAACAGAGGTATGTCACACTTTTGTTCACATTGATTTTTCTAAAGTCCTGGGGATGCCGACAGATGTAGCTCACCTCGGTGTAATTGTCGTCTGAATCGATCTCTTCATTCTGTCCATTCTGTCCGTTTGCACTGCTCTGACTGCTCTCTCCATTCTCATGAGTGTGCAGTTTGAATCGTTTCTTCAAACCTTTCTCCAACTCCGGACTACAGGATGAAAACAAAGTTTCGCTGTTAAGTCAGCCATTAAGAAAAAGACACAAATATCAATACATTTTTTCATGAAGTGCCATTAAATGATTTTGCTTTTTTGCTTTTGCCAAATCAATTTTCTAGTTCAAGTTCAACTACAAGAGTACAAGTGTTTTTGTGTATTACCATGAATTACAAACACTCTTGACTTGGCATTGAGTGGAATGTCGCACACAGCTGACGACAACCATTTGGGATTTGGGAACGCTGCCAAGTTATGTACTTACAGGCAAATTTAACCTCTAAAGTCATTAGGAAAGCCTTCTTCAGCCCATCTACTCATAATTTGGTCTTTCAGGCGTTAATGGTTTTATAGGTCAATTTGACTCCCCTCAGCTTCCTCTTTTATGACCATCCACTTACAGTATGGACAACCTCATCTCTAAATTCCCATAGATCTCCATTTATATTCTATCAAAACTCAATTAGCCTCTTAGTTTTAGGCTCTGCTCTCTCATGATCCAGTGGCCTACTAAAAGTAACCTTTGCCTTTCCAAAATCAGCTGTAGGCTGCTTCCCAGTTCTATTCTGTTCCAATGCCCTGATCATCTTATGCTGTCTTAAACAACAATGTATAAGGAGGAATACTTGGACTACAAAGAATTTACCATCTTGGTTTTTTAAAACAAATAATTTTGAAAAGAATTAGAAGTGCAATCAGAAACTCAACAAACTCAATGAACTTTAGTGTCTTGGGGCGATTAATTCTAGCATAATTTTACAAAACCTTTTAAAAACCATTATTTACAAATATGTCTGATATTAGCCTTAGTTGAATCACCTCATCCTCCTCTGTCGTCTTTCCTTCTTCTTCAGTCTCTCGATATCCAGCTTGGCTCGACGTAACACATCTGTCATCTCAGCCTCCATGGACATGGGAGCAGGGGAGGATCCAGGGGGGTGGCCCAGGGCAGGGCTGAGAGAGGAGGATGGAAAGGGGGAACGCAAGGAGAGTCTGGTTGTCTGCCGCCGCAATGACTCGTTCATTGCCTCGCTCTCCAGCAGCTTGGTTCTGACAAATGAAGGTGAGGAAGACAGGAAACATTGAAACCAAACCATTGGTAATGAATTTAATAAAGTGATTCTGCATTTTTGCTAACAGATAAAACACATTATTTCTTCCACAGCTATTACCTAAGTTCTTCAACCTCACGGATGTAGTTCTGGATTAAACACCCGATCTCCTCATTCCCTTCACCTGCAGTTCAAAGGCAAAAGGACGGGTAAGTCACAAAAACACTCACTAGGTGTAGATTAAAGGAAGTCAAACAAAATATTTAATTCATTCATCTTCTTAAAGATGAAACAATTGCCATCATCTTCTCTTCAGCCACTTATCCCAAATATGGATTGTGTGTGTAACTGGAGCCTATTCCAGCTGGCTATGTGCGAGCGGTGGGGTGCATCCTCAGCTCATCACAAAGCTTATGTTTATTGAATGGGCCAAATTAAAAAAACCTACTCTTTTTATTTAACTGATTATACACCACTAGACTGGCTTGCTTTTGTGATCATTCCCACTATCTTAGATTTGGCTTAAATGATTTCTACCGGCAGTCTTGATACACAATCTTTAGAGACAGAGTCAAAATCCCTTTATTTAAGTAATCTCAGAAGTCAACTTCCTTAATAAGTTAACACTATAAAAAGAAAAGAAAATAGGGAGGGGGTGACAGTGGCTCAGTGGTAGAGCAGGAGATAGAGAGGGTTGTCCAATGTTCCAAGATCGGCATTTCAATTTGTTTTTGTATTGGGTTTGCCTGCACCAATACAAAAACAGGCAAACCCAGCCAGCCCAGTAGAAGCTGAGGCTTTGCATAAGTAAGAGATTTGTTAATGATTAAAAATTGTTAAGGTATGCAAACTACCTCGGGAAATTTACTATGCATTAGCAATAGGAAGACCATTATTTGAAGAAGCACATAAAATGACTGCTTAAATGGCGAGATAGCCAAATATATCAGTTTTTATACTTACTGCTGCCACATAGCCTCATCAGCCTGATCTATGAAGGTACACACTGAGTTGGTGTTGTGATATCTTTGGTTTGTCCAGTTTGAACACAGCTAATAAGTGACAAAGAAGGGATTTTTGTTTGCCACTATTGACTCAGGAGCCATTCCTAATTACCAATTACACTAATTACTTATTTAGTAAAATATTGTATAATCCAGTTGTGTGACTGGGAAATTTTATATATATATATATATATATATATATATATATATATATTTCTTTTCAGATGTTGTTGATGATGTTTCAACACTGATGAAAGTGAAATATGTTGTAATAACATGTCTGGAAAGAAGAAAAATAAACTGAATAAATATATACTGTGTATATATACTGTATATATACATACACACACCCACCACACACACACAAACAAATGATGAGGGATCACGTACTTGACTTGGTCAGCAGACTGCTGACCTCATTTGCCAGCAGATGTGTGACACGAGTGTTGAGGTGGTCGATGGTCTCCTGCATAGCTTTAACTCGGAGACGCAGTGTGTCGCTTTCTCTCTGCAGCATAGCGTTCTCCTGGTAGAGATCGCTGTAGCCCTCTGAACCATCCTCACATGCTACGCGCTTCCCCTGCACAGAGAAACCAACAGTCATCACGAACAACGACAATCATGACCCTGAATGCCCAAAGGGCAACACAACCAAAAAACAAAACTGGCTCTTGTATATAGTTGATGTTGCAGTCAGACCAAACACAATGCTTTTATTTAACATGACCCTTAAGGCACCTATTGTCATACTCTAAATGATTCATTCTGAGAGAATCCTGTTGTGTGAGCTTTGAACAGAGAGTCACTATTAAATTCAGCCATAGCTTGAGATCATTCCCTCCACCAGTCCAACACTAATACAGCATAACATTCCCACTCCAGTTATAACCCACTGCAACATTCAGGTCATCTCGCAGCAACTCGTCGCAATCATGCATCCAATTCTCTCTTTTGCACCAAAACCTAGGAGGTCAAACCTGAGTAAAATGTGCCGTTTGGCAACTTTTCAGTGAATGTTCTGATATTTTTATTGCATCTTTCTCTATCAATGCTACAGGAGCAGTTGAGCTACCAGACTAAGTTACCTCTGAATTCTGAAGCTGCACTGACTAGTCTTCATACTACATTGCTGCAGAGAATCCTTACAGATGTGTGTTCCAGTAAATGCTTTTAATTTAATTAACTAATCAGCTGCTGCGGGCATGGGGTCTGCTTTTCTTACGCACCCCTTCGATATCCTTATTGCTTCCATTCATCCCTCTCTTACGGCCTCATTGCATCAGTCGCTCTGACAGCCAGGTATTGGCTCTCTTCCACAGCCTGCCATATTTTATTTCTCGTCCTTTTCACTCCGTCTTTTGGCTTCTCTCTACATTTTTCTTCTCCAAGGCATTTGCTTATCAACAATCATTCTGTCATCTCTCACCGCCTTGTACTCCATTAGCTCCATCTGAAGTCGGGCTATCTCTGCACGCAGGGCGCTGATCTGCTGGCTGGTTTTGTCTTGGTTCACCACCACCTTATTCTTGATGTTTCGGGCACGGTTTGCATATTTCAGCGTATTGAGTGTCTCCATGAAGTCTCGGTCTGACGGGCTGACACAGGCAATCATCACGGTGCGACTGGAGAGGAGGGAAACATGAAGGTTGTACCTGAATGGTACCTCTGGTGCCTCTGACAAATTAATAAATAAAAATATCTAACTTGCAATTTCACACCTGATAATGTAAGCCAATTAAAAGTTTAACTGCGCTGCATTTTACCAGGAGCAGGATCTGCACATGTTGATGGCATAACACAAAACGGTCCCATTGACAAATTGTGTCAACTGACAAAATGCACTGGTAGTGAGTGTCAATTTTCCAAGTTTGAATCTCATCTGATTTATTATTTAACTTTTGCAACTGTTAACATTAGCATCTGTAGTTAACTGAAATACATATTTTCTCTGGATTTAAGTGTCCCCCCACCCACCAAATCCTACTTTGATCTCTGCTTCATCATCTCACAATATCCAGATTGTTTCAGAATTACTTTTTTTTTTTTACGCAGTCATGCTCTGCATCACAGATAAATGTGTGTGCACATGAAATTACCTGTTGCCTCCCAGTGAATCCTGCAGCAGTCGAGTGAGTTTTGAGTCTCTGTAAGGGACGTGTCCTCCCTTCTTCATCTGGTCTCCTAAAGCACTGATCACATTTCCCAGAGCCAGCTACAAAACATAGACATGATGAATCCTTGTCTCTTTATGCATGGATTAATTATCACACTCAAATTCTTTACATTTTGTGTTTCTGTCAGGCTCACCAGTCCACAGTTGATGGAGATTCCCTCGCGTGCTCTCTCTCCAGTGGCTCCTGTGCGTTTCAGCCTCTCAGAACCGGCCAGATCCACAAAGTGGAACTTTGCCATAAGCGTTTCAAACTCCGGCTGGGCAATGGGGCTGGATTCCACACTGTTCAACTCGACATTCTCTCCTCCTCCATTCTGTTAGATGGGTAGATAGAAAAAAATGTTTGTGTGAAATGTGTCACAATACCAATCATTTTATCACTTTTAATGATCTTCAAGAGTAAAATAAATGTGATATAAACCTGATAAATCCATCCTTTATTCAGGATTTACTCAGTTTTTCATCTAAGATAAAAGGATAATTGTATGTGTTTTAACCTCTTCACTCTAAACGTCACACTGACCATTTGTGGCTGCTGGCAGACTCTCATCTGGCAGAGGTGGATGGTGAAGATGGCGTGTGAGCGTGAACTCTGGGCATTCATCTGCGTGCTGGCGGTCGTCCGGGACAGCGCACCAAGCTTCAGACACTGCAGCAGCTGCAATGTAGTCACAAAATACTAGGACATTTATTAACCATCAAAAACAAAACAGATAATAAATAAATGCTATTTCTTTGAATCAGATCTCATGATCACCTTCAGACTCATGAGACGAGCTTAAAACTGAATCAGTTAAAGGTGGAAAAACAGCAACTTGTTTTTTAACTTGTCTACCTCTCTGCACACTCTAACACAACTCAAATTATTTCTAGTGATTGGGTTTCTAAATCAATCTGTCTAATCAACTCTTTTAAATTCCATCTCATCCATATTCCCAACTCCTCTCTCCCCCTGTTCTATTTCTTCCTACAGGAGACTCCACATGTCTTCATCCATCTCTCACTGTTTGAATTTTGTTAAACTGAACACACAGACGATCTTTTCCTGAGTTTTCTCTCTCCCTACTGTCTGTTTAGTTACTTCTTTGAAAGGAAAAGAAAATATTACCCTTAGCGCCTCCTCCCAGGCAGCTTTTGCAATCCCTCTACTCCAAAACAAATCGCCACCCATCACCATTGTCAACGTCTTTGTCAACTGCTTGGTTCTTCTCCATTAGACTACATTCTTTCTGCTCTACCAATCCCCTCAAAATGTCATTCTACCATCTCTGCTGATCAGTTCAACTTCTTGACAGCTATAACTTATTTCTCAAGTCAGGTAATTTCAGTTTTACATTACATACTACAAAGTGTTATCACCGAGACAAAGTAGTCTCCTGGCTTGGATGCAGCATGTTGGAGTCTCATCACCCTTGTTAGCCTAGCTATCAGTTGTTTTCGATGACTGACCATCACATGGGTCTTGACAGACTTTTCTCTGGTGCAAGGAATCTCTGGCAGCTCCCATGCACTGCGTTCAATCAGCGTTTATCCACTGACACCCATTTCTAAATGATCAATCAATGCGCTCAGAAAAACAATGACGGGGTTGAGCCAAGACTTGTTTTTGAGTTCTTGAAAGTACTGATGCCAAGAAGAGTTGAACTCTGATCTCATCTTTTATTTGAGCTTTCATATGAAATTCAATAGAGTTTGTGCTAATTTAGCAAGAAACTGTGAAATTGCTAGATCAAACAATAAATATCTATATATATCTATAAATACATACATATATATACATATATACATATACACACATATATACTGTATATACATATACACACACACATATATATATACACACACACACACACATATATATATATAGACACACACACACACACATATATATATATGTATATATATATATATATATACAGTGATCCCTTGCTAAAACACGGTTTACTTTTCACGGTTTCGCTACTTCACGGATTTGCATCGTGCATTGTGTTCTGCATTCTGATTGGCTAAAAAGTCACTCCGCTTCTTCTCTACCTGTGCGTCAATAACGTTGCAGTTTAATATGTACACATATGTAAAACAGCTTGCCAAATTTACATTACGTACGTGCAAATTCTCTTGCAATTTCGAGTTTCTCTAAAACCCATAATGTCGACAAAAAAATCTGGACCGACAAAAGCACCTGCGGCAGGACCCAAAAGGCAGCGGAAGATGCTATCTATCGCAGATAAAGTTAAACTTCTGGACATGCTAAGGGAAGGTAAAAGCTATGCGGCTGTAGGTTGGCATTACGGAATTAATGAATCTTCCGTTCGTTCCTTAAAGAAGGAAGAAAAAAACATAAGGACGACAGCAGCAATAAGTTTTAATAAGGATGCAAAAAGGGTTGCAACTGTCCGCAAGAAGGGCCATCAGCATTTAACGCTTGGTACTGCGTGGACCTTTTGATGAGCCGTTCATTACAGTTCTCCAACATAATCGATGGTGGCATGTCGGTGTACACAGATCTTTTTGCAAAGAAAAAAAAAGAGCGACAACAACTGCCTATCACTATGTTCTTCTCCCGAACAAACACATCTGCACCGCGGGCTTCAAAAGAAGAAAACACAGCGACTCAGTCTGAAGAGCAGTGAAATACACCTGAGTCACTATTTGTCCGACTCTACTTTGTATTTTTTTCATAATCATTTAAATTTTCTCCCGTTTAATTCCAATTACTCGGGTCGCGGTGGGCGGTGCTAATCTCCGCAATGTAAAGCCTTCTGTTCACATTGATGATTAAAATTATTATTTGACAGTACAGTACAGAAGTTGTTTGTTGAAAAAATGTTTCTAAAGTACTTTTATTTGTGAAACAAATGTTTGAGCCTTTAAAATGGTTTGTTCTTTCTTTTCAATGTACATAGTGTTTTTAATTGTATAATAATTGTAAAAAAAATAAATAAAGGTTTCTACTTCACGGATTTTGCCTATCACGGGTTCTTTTTGGAACACAACCCCCGCAAAAAAACAAGGGATTACTGTGTGTGTGTGTGTATATATATATTTATTTATTTATTTATTTATTTTTTAGCCATCAAAGTGAAACTAATCTTTGAGGAAAACAGATCTGAATGAAAACATGACCGATATCATAATTTTATTATTGTCATAACAAGCAATACTTGCAAATATGCAACATTTTTAAAAAAACATTATGAAAGACTGAACAAATAGGGGGATGATGACAAGACGACCCACCTCCTCCTCTGAGTGCACCAGTCTGGATGTGACTCCTGTAGTGTAGATGCTGCCACTTGAGTCCTCATGGATCTTAATGTTGGACTTCCTGCTCCGACTCTCTGGATCTCTAGCTCCGTCAAACAGGTCCAGGATCTCTTCATTGTACAACTGCAATAAACAGGATCGGTAAACAAGGATGCAATATCATACAATTAAAGATCAAATACCAGATCTCCAAACGCAATGAAATTTGTAATCTCCCTATCACTCTCAGCCGTGTTCTTATATATACAAAAGGACGTCTCAGAAAGCAATCAGGGTTGAGGGTCACAGAGGTCAGCTGAAACCTCAGCTGTTCCCACCTACCACAAACACACCCACACACAGACACACACACACAAATCTGTCAACCATCAACAGCAATCACCCCATGACCCTAAAACATACCCTAAAAAAAATCTGACTAATGACAGGGGACAGAAGGAAAACCAAGAAAGGATAGAAAACAACAGATATTTTCTTCCTTGCCAACACAACATAAACATTTGCCTGCCAGAGGACCTATAAAGGAAATCTTTATTTATAACTTATCTCAGTGCTGTTTTACACCTTCATATGCCACAGTGATGAAAAATAATGTCAGAGGTAACAGCCATCATTAATAAGAACAAACAAAGAAAAAGCAGACAACCCTGCTCATCTGTCACCGAGTTGTCACTTGCTGTTTGTTGGAGAGGAGGTTGATTCAATAGTCTGTTACGTCTTATCTGGGTAGACTTAATATGAATCAAAATCCATCATGACACACACACATGCACACACACCTACCAGCAAGAATATTATAATGAAGTCATGACAGATTTATTATAACAGGGTGAACAGGTTCTCATCATCCACAGAAGTGCGTCTCCCACCTCCAGGAACTGGGCGCTGACTTTAAACTCGGGTGGCTGGCTGCCAGCCTGCTGGGCGCGCTCCCTCCGGCTCTGAATTCCCTCAAACAGCTGGCAAACAGCACGAGGGATGATCCCCTGCTCCTGCTGAGTTAGGCTCACATCGAAGCCCGTGCCCATAGTGTAGGTTTTCCCCGAACCAGTCTGAAACACATTTCATCAACCACAACAGAATCCCGTTCAATGAGCGCCCCCAGATATCACACATTTATCTGCTGCAGTGTGTCATCACATGTGTGGACCCACACTTAGTAGTAGTTCACTTACATTCAATCAACTGCATGTAGAGATGTGTGGAGTTATTGTGCAGCATCAGTATATTATAAAATACACTATACTATCTTTACCTTTGGTTGTATTCATTATGTCATTTCACCTTTATTAAACATCATCGCAAGAAATCACAAATATTTTTATGTATTATATTGATGAGAATACTGTCCAGCAAAGGTTAGTCCACATTTGTTTTTGCACAAACACAAAGACAACAAAGGATCAGGCTCAGAATTGGTTGATTTGTTTTTTGACACACACACCCCCAACTCATTTTTGCCCTGTCATCTATTCATGATGGTAGATGGTAGATGGAATGGAATCTGTGTATTTCAATTTAAATGTAAGATTTTGTTACCAGGTTTGTTATATTTTTGCTTCCTGACTGCTGTCCCAACAACCAGAGAGACGCCCAGTCTAGAGTTTCATCTGACCGGCTATATTCTCAGCCAAGTTGTGCTTTGGTCTGTATCAGATGTGTGCTGCAGACTACTCGGGTTCTATAGAGTCTGTATTCA
Source organism: Antennarius striatus (assembly GCF_040054535.1). Classification (NCBI taxonomy): domain Eukaryota; kingdom Metazoa; phylum Chordata; class Actinopteri; order Lophiiformes; family Antennariidae; genus Antennarius; species Antennarius striatus. The sequence continues at coordinate 15,442,540 of NC_090780.1, read as the reverse complement.
GTAAGTTAAATAACTAAGAAGAATAGACCTTCAGAAAATGGAAAGGCAGTGCAATAATGTTATGGAGCTCTATTCATTAGGAAACATTTTTAAATCTAAAATACTGGAATTGAAGTCTCTGTGTCATACCTGACCATAGGCAAACACTGTGGCATTGTAACCCTCAAAGCAGCCCTCTATGAGCTTGTACACGCAGGTCTGGTAAATACTCTGCTGCTCTGAGTCAATGTCAAACACAAAGTCGTATGTGAAGGCCTTGTCCTTTCCCAGTAGGACCTGTGGCTCTCCGGGTGTGACCAGAGTGCACACATGGCAGCCCTCGATCTTCTCCTTGGCCATCTGAGGGCGAATCCTGAGGGAACAAGAAGAAAAGCAAAAAGATGGTCACTTGTTGGATACATACAACAGATGCAGTTCTCAGTGACTTACATAACTGATCCTGCACTTCTGTTGGTGTTTCCACATTGGACTTAAATAAATCTACTATTTTCACATCATTAGGGGACATCACCAGCTTCTGTAACAAATGTACTGTACAACATTTTCAAACTTAAATTGAAACTATATTGTAAAAGCAAAAACACGAACAATTCACTTGAAAAGTGAGCACGGAGTAGTAAAACATAGCTTTTGAGAGACAGTAGGGCTAATCGGGCTGCTGATGATGGGTCAGACTTCGTTTCACACGTCTGTTAATCCTTCCTCAAATGTGCTGGGCTTCACGTCCTGACAGGTCCGTAATTGCAGTTAATTGCTTTCACCTGAGTTTCCGGTTATAAAATAATCCCTGATTAGATGAGTAGGAGGGAAAGCAGCCACTGCAACAGAACATCTAACCGAGTGACAGAATGAGGACAAATTTTTTAAATCCAGCATCATTTGAGCTTTTTAAAGCAAAACGGTAGAAAGTCTTGAAGGCAAGAGGGCTGATCTCTGAAGCTGTTAAAGAAGAGACAGCTTTTAGAAAAGAGTATATTTGCATGCAAATGTTTTTATTTTTATTGTACTTGAGGTTTATTGGCAAAGTATGTAATGTCTCATCTACTTAAAATAATCAATCTATGAAACAATAACAGTTATAAATGAATACAACAGTATTACCGGTGTTTTTCCTTATACAGCACAAAAGCTACTTTTACTTGATCTTGATTTGGAAATGATTAACTTCCTTTTACGACAAGCATTGATCGCACTTTGTACAACATCTTTTTACTGATGTAACCTGCTGCAAATGTAATGCAAAGCCAATGTTCTGGCAATGTTCTTGAAGAATCTTAGCCTGTTCCTGATGGGAAAAGGCCTGCAGTTCTGCAATAAAATTGCCTTATTCAAATCCTACCAGTTTTCTGTGGGTTTCACATTGGGTGATTGTGAAGGCCAATGCTAGAATGATCCCAGGAAGTCTTCTAAAACCAATCATATGAGGTCTGCTCTGGATTATTGTCCTTTAGAAATGTCCAATGACAACCAACCTCTGATTCAGAGGCCTGAAACAATTGAGGAGTGAATAAGAACAGCATCTCAGACTTTCTGTCCCTCGTCCCGATGGTTTTGATCGTATAGGAGCTGACTTTTCTTGTGGTTTTACTCCTGCATCAGCAGTGGTGTACTTTTTGAAGTTTGTCTACAAATGCCACATGCCCATTTGAAAAATAAGAGAAAATACGTTGTGACTCTACTGCTTAAGTAAATTGATGAAGGTTTACATGATGCATTAGTAACAACTCATTTGCAAATATTGTCTCATAAAGGATGGTCAGGAGGCTGAATACCATTGAGCAGCGGTCATTAATGTGGCAAAATCAAATTTTAAATCTGCTGCATTTACACATTTAAAATGTTTCTGTCTAATTTACTAATTCACTTATATACAGTACATTGTGAATTAATCATTTTCTCCCATCTATTTAACACGTTCAGCATAATGGACATAAAACTTCAGGTCTGTCACGCAGCATGCTGTTAATCTTGGGCTTTCAGAGGCATAAAGTGGACGCAGTGAGGAGGTAATCACTTAAGCTGAGAGGAAAGCTATGAGTCAGGACTAAGAACCCTGGGTCCACCTTTCTAGATACTAAAGCCCCACCGAGTCCACTCTTCAGGGGATGTGAAACAACTCCCCCACGCACTGACAGACTCCCTTTTGGATGCTGCAACAAAGACACACACTCAGAAAAGCAGACAAACCTCAAACTGCATACAGCTGTTGCAGGGACAGGGGGCAGAAGACAAAGACGGCATCTCTAAAACACTGTACACATTCAGCACAACAACATACTTCACTATCTTCTATTCACACATGGTTCCTCTCAAGCACACATTCAGAACTACACCCACTGTTGCAAACACCAACAATGATCCCTTCACCACACATCGTTATGATGCAAACGGCAGCGGCGAGTGTGTCTCTTTTCCAGGCCTCAAGGGATCACTGAAGACAGCCATCCTGAGAGGAATCAAAGACATCAGAAGAGACCAACACAACAGCAGCACATTAACCGCGACAGAGCGACACGGAAAGCAGCTTGTGAACAGATGAGTCCCTTTTATTCCTGGAGGTGACCTTGACACTTAGGTTATTGTGTCTAAAAAAACACACATCCCATATGAGCACTGTTTAAGCCAATTATGGCCATAAAATGGGTCCAGAGGCAGAGGAGGAGGGCATCGGCTCTGTGTGTGAGAGCTGCAGCTGTCACCCTGACATTCAGCTCTGTCAGTCTATTGTGTCGGTCAGAAATGTCAGGTAGAACACTTGACACACAAACACAAAATGTTGTAGCACAGAATGTGGCCAACATTGTGTCTGTTTTTGCCCACTAATGTACATTACTAGCACAAATTAGTTCAGCAGCAGCAACTACATTTAATGCTTTAAATACATCCTCAGGCTTTCCTCTCCATCATCACAGAGAAGTAAACCATTCTTAAGACCAGTGTGGCTGAAAAAGAATAGAATTTCATTTCATTTCTTGACAAACTGAATCAAAATAAGAAACACAAGAAGTTACAAAGACCCAACAATGACAGACCGTCAATTCCAGGAGGAGAAGAAAGGGAACAGCAATAAATAATCAATTCACACCAAGACAGACACACACAGATACACAAAGTCACACATATATAAAACAGCTCAGCTGGGTGGCCACTTAAGCCAGCTGCATCAACAAAAGATGGGATCCATAACATTGATTGTAACAGTAAATCTTTCTCTCTTTCTCCCTCTCTCACACACACACACACACACACACACACACACACACACACACACACACACACACACACACGCACACACACACACAACATACACACATAATACAGGAAAATTATGATTATCAGTAAACTACACCCTCTATATTATGGTTGTACTATCTACTGTATACTCTCTGACGCTCTTTGCTCACTAACGGGAAAATGTTTTAAAGCACCCTAGAGACCAAGCAGATCCCCTGAAAAAAGGAACATGCACACATGAAATCAGAAATCCATTATCCACAACATTACTTTAAATCACAACCCGACTCATAGGAATCAACACAAACAGACAAATATTCATACCCACACAGAGCAAATCCAAATAATTTTTTTCACAGACAGCACATGTACTGGAGATTGTCTTTTTTTGTTTTTTACTTTGCTTTTTTCAATATCAGGGTAGAAAAGCGAAAAAGGTAGAGTGTGTCTGGTGAAGTTTCTACACCCGTTCATCCCTTAAGGCATTCTGAAGCATACAATACACACACCCAGGTTTTTGATAACAAAAAAAGAAAATGTAATTTTTATTTATGTCAAGGAATTAATTAGGAATAGAACTTCAATCCTAATTATGAAAAAACTAAATACAATCCCAAAAGGAAGGGGGCACTGAGGAGTTTATGGAAAACTTCAGTGAGCACTGACAGTTAAAAAAGATACCATGTGCCAATACCTGGTAAGATTTGAAATTCTTTTTTTATAACATAACAAAATAGGAGTCTCTCCAGATTTATAATTTGATTTAATACCTGGCATGAAAATTCTACAGTAGTGTATCCTGCTATTGGACATATGGAAACACTTAGTAAGGAGTCCAACGACTTTTAGTGCCAGAGGGGCTCTATCCTTCAGTAATAGTGTAAGGTTTATGGAGCCTCAGCGATAAATCAGAACCAGACTGGTCCCAATTCAGAAGAAGAGGATCCAATGGGTAGGACAGAAGCAGGATTGCCACATTAGATCCAGCTGAGTTCAGCTTGTTCACATTTTTGTGTTTAAATCAGGTAGTGTTACCTAATGAGAGGGAAACATGGGAAAAGACCAGCAGCCTGTCTGGAGCGGTACCTATCAAAGTTCATAAAATGATTGTTTTTTTACATATCAGTGAGGTCACATTTCAATAAGAAACTCTGGGAATCATTTTTAATTTTAGACTGCATTACAGTAGTTTAGCCCAGTGTTAATGTTCAACCATGTCTGTGAATTCAGTCACAATTAATCAGATTATTTTACAGTAACATAGTCATAAAATTAATAGTTGTGACAAAATGAATATTTCAAGAAAAACAGCTCAATCTACAGGGATTTGGCTTGGGAACTGGATGGCAGCCAGTTCATTGTAGACCCCAGTATGGAGTGTGGACTGGTAGCTGGAGAGGTGCCAGTTCACCTCCTGGGCACTGCAGAGGTAAAACAGCCAAGTGTCTCTTTACATACAAAAATTGATAGCCTTAAAGTTAAGTCTGTACTAATAAACTTTTTGAAAAGATGATGAATACTGCATATGACAAAAGAATGCTCTACATTGAAGTACTGAGGGAGACAGTCACCTACCTGCAGCTTCTACGTGTCAACAAGGCTTTTTAGTGTCTTTTGCCTTTTTTTGTTTTTCTTCTTCTTTTCCTTTTGGCTTTTCCCTTCAGGGGTCGCCACAGCGAATCAATTTCCTCCATCTAGCCCTGTCCTTTGAATCCTCTTCTCTCACACCAACTACCTTCATGTCTTCCCTCACTACATCCATAAACCTCCTCTTTGGTCTTCCTCTAGGCCTCCTGCCTGGCAGTTCAAAACTCAGCATCCTTCTACCAATATATTCACTGTCTCTCCTCTGGACATGTCCAAACCATCTCAGTCTGGCCTCTCTGACTTTATCTCCAAGACCTCTAACATGTGCTGTCCCTCTGATGTACTCATTCCTGATCCTATCCTTCCTGGTCACTCCCAGAGAGAACCTCAGCATCTTCATCTCTGCTACCTCTAGCTCTGTCTCCTGTCTTTTCTTCAGTGACACTGTCTCTAGACCAAACAACATCGCTGGTCTCACCACAGTTTTGTACACCTTTCCTTTCATTTTAGCTGAAACTCTTCTATCACACATCACACCCGACACTTTCCTCCACCCGTTCCATCCTGCCTGGACACGCTTCTTCACCTCTTTTCCACACTCTCCATTGCTCTGGACTGTGGAGCCTAAGTACTTAAAATCCTCCACCTTCTTGATCTCTTCTCCCTCTAACCTCACTATTCCACTTGGGTCCCTCTCATTCACACACATGTACTCTGTCTTACTGCGGCTAACCTTCATTCCTCTCCTTTCCAGGACAAACCTCCACTTCTCTAGCTTCTCCTCCACCTGTTCCCTGCTCTCACTACAGATCACAATGTCATCTGCAAACATCATAGTCCATGGAGATTCCTGTCTAACCTCGTCTGTCAACCTGTCCATCACCATGGCAAACAAGAAGGGGCTCAGAGCTGATCCCTGATGCAGTCCCACCTCCACCTTGAACTCCTCTGTCACACCTACAGCACACCTCACCACTGTCTTACAGTCCTCATACATGTCCTGCACCGCTCTAACATACTTCTCTGCCACTCCAGACTTCCTCATACAATACCACAGTTCCTCTCTGGGCACCCTGTCATAAGCTTTCTCCAGATCTACAAAAACACAATGCAGCTCCCTCTGGCCTTCTCTGTACTTCTCTATCAACATCCTCAGAGCAAATACTGCATCTGTAGTACTCTTTTTTGGCATGAAACCATACTGCTGCTCACAAATGTTCACTTCTGCCCTTAGTCTAGCTTCCACTACTCTCTCCCATAACTTCATTGTATGGCTCATCAGCTTTATTCCTCTGTAGTTGCTACAACTCTGCACATCTCCCTTGTTCTTAAAAATGGGCACCAGCACACTTCTCCTCCATTCCTCAGGCATCTTCTCACTATCTAAGATCCTGTTGAACAACCCAGTCAGGAACTCTACCGCCACCTCTCCTAGACCCTTCCATACCTCTACAGGTATATCATCAGGACCGACTGCCTTTCCACTCTTCATCCTCTTCAATGCCCTCCTCACTTCATCCTGACTAATCTTTGCTACTTCCTGGTCCACAACAGTCACCTCTTCTAGTCTTTGTTCCCTCTCATTTTCCACGTTCATCAACTCTTCAAAGTACTCTTTCCATCTTCCCATCACACTACTGGCACCTGTCAATAGACTTCCATCCCTATCCTTAATCACCCTAACCTGCTGCACGTCCTTCCCATCTCTGTCTCTCTGTCTTGCCAACCGGTATAGATCAGTCTCTCCCTCCTTACTGTCCAACCTAGCATACAAGTCATCATAAGCTTCTTGTTTGGCCTTTGCTACCTCTACCTTCACCTTACGCTGCATCTCCCTGTACTCCTGTCTACTCTCCTCAGTCCTCTCAGTGTCCCACTTCCTTTTGGCTAACCTCTTTCTCTGTATACACTCCTGTACCTCCTCATTCCACCACCAAGTCTCCTTATCTACTTTCCTTCCAGATGACACACCAAGTACTCTCCTACCTGTCTCCCTGATCACATTAGCTGTAGTTGTCCAGTCATCTGGAAGCACCTCCTGACCACCCAGAGCCTGTCTTAACTCCTTCCTAAAAGTCATGCAACACTCTTCCTTTTTCAGCTTCCACCATTTCGTCTTCTGCTCTGCCTTTGCCCTCTTCATCTTCCTCACCACCAGAGTCATCCTACACACCACCATCCTATGCTGTTTGGCTACACTCTCACCTACCACTACTTTGCAGTCACTGATCTCTTTCAGGTTACACCGTCTACACAAGATGTAGTCTACCTGTGTGCTCCTACCGCCACTCTTATAAGTCACTCTATGTTCCTGCCTCTTCTGGAAGAAAGTATTCACTACAGCCATTTCCATCCTTTTTGCAAAGTCAACTACCATCTGTCCTTCTGCGTTCCTCTCCTGGATACCAAACCTGCCCATCACCTCCTCATCACCTCTGTTTCCTGCACCAACATGTCCATTGAAGTCTGCTCCAATGACAACTCTCTCACTTGTAGGCATGCTCTGCATCACTTCATCAAGGTCCGACCAGAATTTCTCCTTCTCCTCCAGCTCACATCCTACCTGTGGAGCATACCCACTAACAACATTGAACATCACACCTTCTATTTCTAGCTTCAGACTCATCACTCTATCTGACACTCTTTTTACCTCCAGGACATTCTTAACAAACTCCTCCTTCAAGATAACTCCTACTCCGTTTCTCTTCCCATCTACACCATGATAGAACAACTTGAACCCTGCTCCTAAACTTCTAGCCTTGCTACCTTTCCACCTGGTCTCCTGGACACACAGTATGTCTACCTTCCTCCTCTGCATCATGTCAACCAACTCTCTACCTTTTCCTGTCATAGTTCCAACATTCAACGTCCCTACTCTCAGTCCTATACTCTTGGTGTTCCTCTTCTCTTTCTTCGTGCGAACGCACTTTCCTCCTCTCCTTCTTCGACCAACAGTAATCCAATTTCCACCGGCGCCCTGTAGGTCAACAGCGCCGATGGCGGTCGTTGTTAACCCGGGCCTCGACCGATCCGGTATGGAAGTCATAGGTTTGATTCGCATATTTGCATTTGCAAAAACATTCGCATGTTTTTACATTCTGCAAATTAATTCTATGGTTCAATCTGGAATAAAATATTTCCAAGAACACAGGCAGCATCATTGAATTTTATTCTTTATTGTAAATTTGCACTTCTCCAGGTTTCCATATTTACTAAATTAACATCTAAAGCCATAATTACATTGATACTGCATAGGCTAAGCTACTCGTAAGTAAAAGTAGCTCTGAATATCGTAAGCTAATAAAAGCCTGGAACCTGTTTCTGTCTGTTTCATATCCATCCATTTTCTGCCGCTTTATCCGCCGCAGTGGGTCACGGGGAGCTGGAGCCTATCCCAGCTGGCATAGGGCATGAGGCAAGGGGACACTCCAGGCACGACGTCAGTGCATATCAACAAAAACTAAAATATCTGCTTCAGTATATGTCATCTGCATCCTACAACGTAACCTCTCCCTGCATTTCTCACTCACCATCCCTTTTTTCATCACATGGACTAACAAACTAGAAAGCGGTGAGACTTAATATCCTCCAGTTGTCATCTCAGTAATATCTATTCAGCAGAGAGACAAGTGTCAGACAAGTGAGACAACCTGTCATCTCAGCCTTTGTGCTCTTCTCTGCTCTCACACACCTCATTTCCTTTACATAATGAATGCTGGTTTAGACCAGTTGCCCATGGAGGCGCCACTGATTCCTAAATACTACACCAGCTCTGTCCAACGGTCATGGCAGTAAGAGTTTCCAAACTGCTTTGGGATTAATTTTCTACACTCCACACTTGTATATGTCCTGTAAAGCAAAACAGTAAAACTGCTTGTTGAGCTACTGTCCAACTCAAAACCTCACAACTTTATAAGACTAAATACTATTATTATTATTATATTATTATTATTATTATTATCTCCCCACCTATATATTTGAATAAACTCATTTCAAAACCTCACGATGTCACGCTGCCAACCAATCACGGCGCATCTGCCAGAAGGAAGTATGTGAACAATATAGCGGAAGGCATCGGGCTGCGAGACTTTTTGTTGTAGTTACGGCTTCTGTCCACACGACACCACAAATATCCGGAACGACAACGCCGGCCAAAGTGAAGTTCTTTGAAAACGCCGGGTCTGCGTTGTCGTGTGGATGCTATAACCGAAACGTATTCTATCCAGGGGACGTCACCCTGCGACGAAAACCGCTGTGACCTTAGTGTGTGTGACCCGTGTCTACATGTACACACAGAATGGACGGAGTCAAAACTGGCTATTTTCTGACGTATAACAGCTCCACCTCGAAGACGTTGATGGACATGCTTGACAGTTGGATATTTGTTCATCTGTTCTTTTTTTATGAGTCATAAAGTTTATGTATTTATTTATTCATTCATTTATCATTCATTCACGTTCACCTACGCCAGCCTATCCCAGCTGGCTTAGGGCGTGAGGCAGGGGAAACTCCGGATGTGACGCCAGTGCACCACAGAGAACACTACAGATTCCTCCAATTTAATTCCAATTAATTCAAAGAATCTGAGGAAGATGTGATAATATATTTACAACATGATCAAGAGAGAAGAGGATGCAGAAGATAGTGTTAGATGGAGGCCACTGATTCACTGTTCAGGAGACCCCTGAAGGGAAAAGCCGAAAGGAAAAGAAGATTATCAATAATAATAAGCCACACTTGAAATAATCTTAATACAACAGTCTTCTATTGCTTTTTCATAACCGCATTTCCCTCTCTGAAGGAGATTAATTTCATTCATTCAGCCAAACAGAGATTACATAAGCAGGAGCAGAGTTACTCCATCTGGTTCTGTTCTGCTGGCTTGTACCATATCACTGATTAGTGGGGGGTTTTAAGTCATTGTCTAGATTAGAATATGCATGTGTGTGTTTGTGTGTCTGTCCAAAGTTACACACAGCTTTTTCAAATATGAGAGCATTTTTTTCAACAAGAGAGGAAAAGCAAAACTTAGAAAGGTTATGAAGATGTTACATCCTTGAGAGATTGATTCACCCATTGAAACAGAAATACTAAAAACAAAGAGAAAAGTTGAGTTGATCAACTCAGTAGATACCTAGAAAGAAAGAAGACGCTACTTCAAAATAAATGAATGCAATATTTCCTGTCTTTTCTCAACAATATATGACATCGTCTTGTCAACGCATGGCAACACATGAGCTTGTCTTCTTCATATTGTACACCTGATACTTTTATGATGCAGTGGTCTTTCAAACTATATCTGCCTGTTTTTGTTCAGTTTTGATAAGATGGAGAAAACAAGAGGAGAGCAGGGACAATATGGTAATTCATAGAGTGTCGTTCACTTGATAAAAAGCCCTCATAATTCAGCAAATTGACTTTTTTCAGGTTTTGGCGCTGTGGGCATATCAATGACTTTGGGATGAAATCAGAGAGGTCCCGAGGTAAAGCGACTGATGGTGAGGAAGCAGAACACTGGCTGTTAGGGTCAAAACTGGAAGAAAAATTACAACAGAATGGGTGAGAAAATGTAGACGGGTATCAAGGGGAGAGTATATTTGAAGTATGACTCTAAGCAGTAGTAGTGACCAACTTAAGGAATTAAAGCCCAGAATCACTGTAATCCCAATGTCCTCCATTAAAAACAAGATCAGTGTAGCTGAAAGGTCCCATCTTTGATTATTGAGCAACAGTCTGCATTTCTATGCCGCTTCCCATTTAATCTGTATCCCCATTGATTTCCAGGGTCAACTGTCTGCACCGATCCCACACATCAAACCATCAACAGTTTCACTTCCTCCAATCAACCATCTTATCTCTCCGTTGGTCTGCTGGTCTGTCCACCACAATCCATCTCAGACACCTTTCCCATAATGTCTGTGCCACGCAGTTATAGTGATGAGAATCTGTGCAAGAGTGAAACAACGCATGCTCCAGTAATGGGGTTATGGAGCGAGGCCATTCCCTCACAAATTTGTCACTTGCCTCAGCCACCAATCCTCTACATGGGCACATCATCACAGCAGGATAACAGGCTGGCAGCACGTAAACACACACGCAGACGGACGGACGGACGGACGGACGGACGGACGGACGGACACACACACAGACACACACACACACACACAGACACACACACACACGTTTCAAAAGCTCACAAGCTGGTTCATGTTTGAAATAAGTGATCAATCAGACTCCTCTGTCTGCCAAGGTGAGGACAGGGTAGTTAGGAATGAAATAAAGTTGGAACAAACTCAAAAGCGAATGAAGGTTGATGAAAAGCATTTAGCTGGTAATGACCCTGATGGAGAAATACAAAAATCAGGATATGAAAGAGGCACAAATGCAGGAGGATTCAAACAGAAAACGTCTTCTTTAACAGAACGGAAGAATTTGTGACTGTAACAGAGGTAGAGAAGTGGCTTGTGACGGGCTGCAGTAGATAGCTTGACTTTCACAAGACCCTGAATGCCTCTGGTGTCTTTCTTTCAACACTGATGCACACATGTCGCTCTAACACACCAGGCCCGGGATAGTCTAATGATCAATGTGGATATCTCATCCATGCTACCTTAAAAAGTTGGGGATGGAATATCTTAAAATATGTGTAATGTAAACTGTAGACCTGGTGGTGAGCATTTATTAACTGTACGTTCTAAAATGTGAGGCTTATTCTAATTATGAGAGGAGCATGTGCGTGGTTAATTTAGTTAACCAGTAGTGAAAATACACATTACTGTATTCCTCAGTAACCTACATGCAATGCCTTAAAAGCATGAACTAATCAGCTTCATCAGAGTCAACCTTATCCAGAATCCTGAACAAGCATGAAACAAAAGGCAGTCTCTCCATTTCTGATACATAGAAAACCATAACTGAATGCATAAAACTTCAGCTTCAGATTATTGTTAATGTTTTTGATCAGACTCCTTCCATACAGACACATGTAAAAACAATCAACCCATCAATAGAGATATTCACTGCTTCCTGGATTAGACTGAGGTATTTTGACAGACTCATCTGATGCAGCGCTACTTGCCAATACGCTGATCCACACAATCCATTCAAGCCACCACTCACAGGCTCTGTATTAACCATATCTATCAAGCTAATCCCACAGACTTGCCGGCCAGTAGCCTAAAGCAGGGAGAGCAGGACTTACGTATATTGTATTCATTGATTTGACTGATTCTGTTAGAAAGCAGTGTCACACACTAGAGCACGAAGGAGCAAACTAGTTCATCAATGTTTAGATGAGCATTTTTCATAACTGAGCTAGACTTGAAGGACAGAGTTGTCCTACATTGTCTGGGAAAGACGAGGTCAGCTGTTCAGGAATGATCAATTAACTGAGTTGTAATCTCCACTGGGAATCCAACAGTCATACACTGTAGTCACAAGTCTAAGGTGCATCTCAATAAACAACTGTGGCCACAAGCATTTTTCTTTTTATTTTAATTGTGATGAAATATAAAAAAAACATGTATCCAAGAAGGTCTAAAAAACATTTTTTATGCTGATATCAGGTAAAGTGGGGCAGAGTTGTGTGAAAGGCTGAATAGGAAACGACCTGGAATTCAAGACAAAGAGATGAAGATCAGCTGTGAAAGAAGTGGGACCGCCTCAGGCCTCTCCAACAAAAAACACATACTCATGTTTCCAAGGCGTTCATGTAATAAGCCTGACAATGTGCAATGTGCATGAATTCATACAATTAATAATCACTAATAAACTTTTGAGAAAAAACTTCCCTCCAACACCAAAGACGAGTACTTATCATCCAGTGTCAGATGAGCATCTCCCATTTTTACAAGGCCACATCAGTCTGCATCATTGGAGCTGATTCTGGGTCAATCCTCACCCCACCCCAACCCCCTCCTAATTTCCCTCCCCCCCAACCTCATCTGTTCTGTCTGCTGTTCCATGGGGGGAGGTGGAGGCTTGTGACAGAATCAAATTGGCTTCTTTTCCTATGTTGCCCTCCTGATGGGCAGCCTTGACAACGTGCTAGCCAAAATATCTACTGATGTCAAATTAACTTCAAAAGGCAGCGACCATTAAAGGAACATGTGTTGTTCTGAATGGGTAATGGATGCTTTCAGTCTAAATAATGATCTATGTATGTCACAAAATTGATCTTCTGGTAGGAACTCTCGGAGACCTTCTTCATGTGATCGTTTTTTTTATCCATAAGGTTAAGCTTACATACATTAATTATTTTTTAAGAGGCACTGCACAAGACATGAGAGATGTGTTTTCACATGTGTGCTTGTACCATGAAATATCTCATGTGCAACAGTACAGCACGTATCCCCGTGAATTTATCATGCAAAATTTGTTTAACGTGCAGTGGGAAAACTGAAATTGATCTTTTCATGTGTAGTGTTATAAATCTTGCACGGACTATATATCTATGAATTGTCTGAATGTAAAAAAGGTCTCCCATGCCTTTAACATGGATACAGCACAGGAAACTGTACAAAATGTAAGGGATCATGCAATTTTTGTATGTTGTGGTGGTATATTCCAACATTATTAACACTGCAAGAGAAACAAAGACAAAGCTGCCAAAACCAGAAGCGATGTTCACCTTCCTCTCTCACATACACTGTCCAGCTGCAGTCTGCTGCCATGACTCTGCTTGTCTGTCTGCCCCCCTGGAGGGTCGGTACTAATGTAGCCAGCCACCATGTCTTTCTGTGGGAATGTAAATGCATACCACAACCTAGACCTATCCTTTCTGTTAGGTACAGTCATACATTCTCTTTAAATGTCTCTACAGTGGTGTGTAAATTTGAGCTGAATTTGGGTCATATTTCAACATTTTCTAAATGTTTTTAGCAGCATCTTAGCTTTGCTTGGATTTACATGATAGCATCAGGATGTAATGTGTTCATAATGCTAACATCCCAATGTTTAGCAGGACAGCTTAGCAGGTTAAACATTTCATTCATCGTTCTGAAATGCTAACACTTTACAAGCCCTTTAAATGTGTTTTGCGTAAATTAAAATTGAATGTAGATTAATTTTTGTTCATTGTCGTCATTAGTTTGTTCTTCATGCTGAATTCAGTAGTCTGAATGCTTCACCCTGCTGTCATCGCTTTCCATTCACATACAACAACACAAAACAAAATCTGAGACACAAACATTAGTAATTAAGCTACTTAGGGCTGAAGATAATGACTGGACAGCTGGCCGTACACACTACCGACCCCTGCAGACACTCACAGCTCTATTGAAGCATACAAAAACCCAGTTAGCACACAAGACCTCTTCACCTCTTTGTCGTGTCCTTAATATCTACATGGTCGTCACCTAGGAAAGGCTAAATAACATTGTGCTTCAGACGGATGCATGTAAGAACATAAAGCTGCTGACAATGTCAATGCTATAAGTAGTACACACTTGCAACTAACAAAATAGTCCTATTATTTAAACATGGGGAAGAGGAATTCTTTATACTCACACTAGTATAAAACACTTGTGCTATGTTTTTACTGTGTTCCTTTTGTTCTAATTAAAAGAACAAAAGGAACACAATTTTAAATATTCAGTACTAAAATAGAGAAGTAAATGAAGTCAATGCCACCTAATCCCTCCATGGGAATATGGAAAACGTGTACATGTGGTCGTAATTATTCAGACTGTGCTGGGATGTGGAAACACATGCATGTGAATACACTCTATACAGACACACAAATGGTTGCATTTTTGGCTAAAATCACATATTTGCATGCTGTAGGAGTCATTTTGACATCAGAGGACACTTGCTCCTTTTTCACAACATTGCACCCCTCTGTGCTCCTCCCTCCTCCATTTCTTTCCTCTTTGATTTTTCTTTGTATTTGTGGCTATGAATTGCAGGAAGCATTGCTCTTTTCAGGCAAGGGAGTTAAGTTTATAAAACAAAGACCGCATCAAAAATTGACCCAACACAAGCCCTTTTCTTTTGCCCTTTCCTGTTTGAGAGCATAGACTGTCCTTCATCCCCAAAACCTCTAACTCTCTGCCCTTGCTCAGCATGTGGGTGTGCGCGCCCGGGTGTGCGTGCCCGTGTGTGTGTGTGTGTGTGTGTGTGTGTGTGTATGCAAACTCAGCACAAGCACAAAGACCTGCAGTGACATCAGACTTATTCACACTGTGTTCTCTCTCAACGGTCAGTCAGTAAGAGTACTCTGTTTACAAGGCCTCTGCTTCTCATCGCAAAGACTGTCAACCTCTTGTCTACCTTTAAGTGCATCGTGCAGCATGAACAGAGACATTCCAACCACACAACACTCCAAAAACATGAAGATTTTCCTGAACCATAGGACAAAGATAAATCTGATCATCTATTAAGTCCATAACAGATTCTGAGAAACCCATTCTTTTATTGATTAATCTGACATAAAAAAGAGTGTTATTCAGTTGCACGCACACACACACACACACACACACACACACACACACACAGCGATAATGTCCATGTTTTCTAAGTAACTACAGTTATGTCAGTACATAAGCATACTATGTGGTTAATCAAATCAATTTGCAGACCACAGAAATGTTTTAAAAATACTGAATTGTAGACATAATTTTTTGTGCTAGGAGTCTGCAAAAAAAAAAAAGACTTTCTCGTGTTCAAACAGCATGAACGACTGTAGCTGGGAATGTTTAGAAGCAAAGCTCCAGCTGGCACACGATGAGACCTCGATAACAGAAAAATGCAAATGCTCACACTGAAGAGCCTTTCTTTCCTATTTGAATTCAAATGGATGAATTCAAATAAATACACATCTGTGTGCATATTTATGTGTGCGTGTGTGTGTGCGTGCGTGTGTGTGCGTGCGTGCACTCGTGTGTGTAAGAGGAGGACAGTGGGGGATTTGGTCTCAGATTTCATGCCTTATTTTGCCCACAGTCCAGATAAACTGGGCCAACAGAGAGTTAAAGGATGATTACCATTAAAAGGAAGTTTCAAATGGCGAGTGGTGATTGACACACTCAGGATCAATTTTTTTTTCATCTCTTAGTAAAGAGCTGCAGCACATTCGCTGCAGAAAACCATCAAAATGTGTTTTTATAAAGTACGATGTGATTATTAAACTCTCACATTCCTGAAACATTGCCTGAGGATTAACATCAAATCCATTTTCGTTCAGCTCGGTAACTCGGTTTCAGCCTTAAATGAATTGTGTCAGTGTGCTCATCAGCTGCTCACAAGTAGGAAGTGAACAGGAAAGTCCAGTGGCAGCCTTAGAGGAAGTCATTCTGCAACTGCAGCACGCCATTCGAGGTGCTGATGGCTTAACAGGGAGAAGCTGATCCACAGACCGTTGCACAACTCACATTAACGTCCATGCTGTGTTTTAAACTCTCAGCAGACAGAATCAGGTCATTCCAAAAGCACACCATCAAACTACAAAACACACCTTTGTCACAGAGATCCGAACGAATCCGATTTGGATCCAGTTGTGCAGAATGATGGAACACGGTGAGTTTTCAATACAGGTTATTTTTATTCTGACTCAGCTGTCATTATTTTCCAAGATAACAGCAAAATATCTAGTATCTAAAATTGTGAAGTGATTCACTCTGACAGAAAAGTTAAACTAACTTAACTTTTGGAGTCATTTGGCAGACAGCAAACAGGCAAATACAGGTGATCACAAACCCAGTGAGTCTACCATGTAGCTGTTATCAGGCAGGCTTTCAGGGGGATTGTGTTACTGTTTGAAAATCAGTATATCAAGAAAAGTACCTCAGCAACCTCACTGATGTATTACTCTTTGTTGCTCTCTGCTTGTAGACCCCTGGCAGAGCCTGATTGTTTCAATGCCAGCTCCTATGTCACAGGTGACAAATGCATATGCAGCACATTCTGTGCACACAATACCAAGGAATTCTTCACCGGAGGACTACTTTATGCTTTGGTAACAAAAAGATCTTCACATAGAACTGCTAGGCAGATGCACCAACAACAAAGAAAACTTGTGATCAGCAGACCGTCATGAGGAGGAAGTGATGTGGAGCTGTGGACGAGCAGCTTGGGTGTGTAACGCGTCGTACTTCCTACTGCTCTTCTCTCAGGTCAGGCCAGATCTCTGGAAACCTCAGCAGTGACATATCAGCAAAGACAAACTTACATCTTTCACCTGTCTTAACCAGCAGATCTGTGTGTCTCAGATCTGCTGGTTAAGACGGGTGAATGGGGTTGAGGTAAAGTGTTGAATCCTTTTGTTCATCCATTCACAGCCCTGTGATTCCTACAAACTGCAGGGTGATAACTCACTAATAAAAACACAACCACCATTTCCAACTATAATCTGGACGTATTAAAGGCGACCCCCAGCGAGGTGTGTGTGACCAGGACGGAGCCTGTGTGGCACACGATTAACACAGACAGGAAACAGGCGAGACTGGTAGCCTACACAGGATATACGTCCAAAAAAAGAAAGAAAACGCCTTTTTTTTTTTGGTCCCTTTAAACTGTGTATCAGCTGCGAGGGGCCTCTCCTGCAGTTAAACTCCACAGCTCCCGTTTGGTTTAGAGGCTTGTGCTTTGTTCACAGCGTGAAAAGTGTTTGTGTACTTTTGGCTTTCGCACTTGATTTCTAGAGAGAAAAAAAGATAATCGTTAATACTCAGCTGAGCTCTCATCACCTTTAAGCCAAAACATTCTGCATCATGACGTCAAAA